>NC_135804.1:135449462-135756910 GCF_964213995.1 Mustelus asterias
GGCCTCGCCGGTGAGGCTGGAGGCCACTGAGGCCCACTGGGGGGGGTCATAGGCAGGGGGCAGTGCCCTTGGGCAGTGCGAGCCTGGCCCTGCCGACTGGGCACCCTGGCACTGCCCACCAGGCACCGGGCAGTACCAAGGGAGCAGGACCCCAGGGGGTGGGGCTTCACGGGGGGGGGGGGGGGCAAGCAAGGGCAAAGCCAGACTGGGGTGGGGGAGGGGGTAGGAGGGGAGGGAAGGGGGGAACTCTGCATCGGGGGTTGGTGGCTGGTGTTGGGGCCGGCGATTGGGGGTCAGGACCGGGGATTGGGGCCGGCAGTCGAGAGGCTAACATTCGGTGGGGAGCAATCAGCTTGTCTGTGCTGTGATTGGGGGAGCTATTGCACAGAACAGAGAGATCTACGCATGTGCAATGGTGCCCTTTGCTATGATCTGCTGGCTTTCGGTGAGCTTAGGCCCCTACCCTTCCCCTGCTGGGGGAAATGTATCTTGCTTCATTTTTTGCTCAGAATGGACTTTTACCTCCCCAAAAAATGGGTCTGATTCTCTCCCGGTTTCCCGCTCATTCGACACTTGGAATTCTTTTGGCTCCCTGAGTGTCACAAAAGTCTGAAAGTCTGAGAGTTTCAGTCTGAAAACTGGGGCTTCGGCTTCGCCTCTCCCACTGGTGTGAAACTCCCTACTGCCAGAAAAATTGACAGAGTGTGGGAAAATTGCATGTGGTAGCTCGCTGTAAAAACTGGAGTGAAACTCTCCTGTTTTCAGACTTTTGTGACACGGGAATTGTAGCGGGTGGGGGGGAGGGTGGGGTGGGGGGGGGGGGGGAGGGGCAGTGGACCATGCAGAGGTATGTTCACCTCGGGCAGGATTTGTCACTTTTGGGGCAAGCACGGCCGGAAAGTCCTACCCTTAGAATTTAAGGGGGAGAATTACACCTGTTGTGTTCAGGAAATGGCAGAATTTGAATCTAGGACGTCAAAACTGAGCCACCATTCCAACCAATCTCACCGAAATCCCAAGTTGGCATGATATGACAAGAGAATTGCTTCTGAGGAACATAGACCAGGATCTCCCCATTCAGTAACATAGAGTTGTAGAGTCATAGAGGTTTACAGCATGGGAACAGGTCCTTCAGCCTAACTTGTCCATGGCACCCTTTTTTTAAACCCCGAAGCTACTTCCAATTGCCCGCATTTGGCCCATATCCCTCTAAATCCATCTTACCCATGTAACTGTCGAAACACTTTTTAAAAGACAAAATTGTACCCACCTCTACTACTACTTCTGGCAACTTGTTTCAGACATTCATCACCCTCTGTGTGAAAAGATTTCCCCTCTGGACACTTAAACCTATGCCCTCTAGTTTTAGACTCCCCTATGTTTGGGAAAAGATATTGACTATCTAGCTGATCTGTGCCCCTCATTTTTGAATAGACCTCTATAAGATCACCCCTCAGCCTCCTATGCTTCAGGGAAAAAAGTCCCAGTCTATCCAGCCTCTCCTTATAACTCAAACCATTAAGTCCCGGTAGCATCCTGGTAAATCATTTCTGCACTCTTTCTAGTTTAATAATCTTATTGGGGTAACATGATGGTTGATCTGCATCTTAACTCCATCTACACATCTCACTTTGGTATCAGGCTCCATATTATTTAGTAGTGTTGCCAACAGAAAAAAAAACCATCGATTTCAGTTTCAAAATTTTCCATTGATTCCCCAATATTTTTGGGGAAGAGAACTCTAGAATTCTGTGAAAGGAATGCTTCCTGACTTTCCCTGAGCTCTAATTTGAAATTTATGTCCTCTTGTTCTTTATCATCACCCCCCCCCCCCCCCCCCCCCACTGTCAAAGGAAATGATTTCCCTTGATCTGCCCCCTGGTGCGTTGCTGCAGTGCACTTTGTAGGCACACATTGCTGCCACTGTGCGTCAGTGGTGGAGGGAGTTAACGTTCAACATGCTGAATGGGTATGGTATCAATAAAGTCAGCTTCTTTATCAGAATCTAACACTTCCAGCCCCAGAATCGTTGTGGTGATTCTGCGCTCCACCTTCTGAATGACCAAACTTACAGAATACTGAGAGGCCTAGATAGAGTGGACGTGGAGCGGATGTTTCCACTCATGGGAGAGACCAGGACTTGAGGGCACAACCTCAGAGTGAAGGGACTCTGAGATGAGGAAGAACTTCTTCAGCCAGAGGGTGGTGAATCTGTGGAACTCATTGCCACAGAGGGCTGTGGAGGCCAGGTCATTGAGTGTCTTTATGACAGAGATAGATAGGTTCTTGATCAATAAGGGGATCACGGGTTACGGGGAGGAAGGCAGGAGAATGGGAATGAGAATCGTATCAGCCTTGATTGAATGGCAGAGCAGACTCGATGGGCCGAATGGCCTAATTCTGCCCCTTATATTTTATGGTCTTATGGTCTAATATATCTTTCCTACTTTCAAATATTGATTTGAATGCAGTTTAACCTGATTTAGTACATCAATTGGGACATGAAGCTCAAACTAGATCACCTTTCAGAGAAACCTCCTGTCTGGCTTTCCTGTGTTCTTTATTATTCATTACGGTATGGATGGCCCTTCCATCTTACATGAGGAAACATGACCCTAATTAGTTTTGGATGAGGTCTGTGTGTCAGTACCTTCCAAGCCATCTGGCAGATTGAAGGCATCCTGCTGGAGGGAGTTATTGATCCCCCATTGCAATTATCTCAAGATTGCCTTCCCATGTTCAACCCTGCAGCCCATTGTGCACATTGTTCACTCATGACCTCCATGTTCTTTGACCTATATTAGGGAGGGGTATGATCGATCTCTAATATGTTAAAATTCTCCCCCTTGTGTTCAAATCCCTCCTTGGCCTTGTCCCTCCCTGAGAGCAACATTCTCCAGACCTACACCCCTCCAAAGATCTCTATGTTCCTATAAGTCTGACTGCTTGTCCACAACTTCCCCCCCCCCCCCCCCTTCCTTCACACCACCGTTGGCTGCTGTGAAGTGCAATGGCATGTTTAGTAAATTAGAGGTGCCACATAAATGCAAATCGTTGTTATAATGTACGAGTCAAAGGTAAATGATCCAAACTGATACTCCAGTGCAGAACTGCAATGTGCTGTTGTGGTGCCATCTTTTAAAAAAGGTGGGATTGTTGTCGGTGCATAACTCGATGGGCTGAATGGCCTCCTTCTGTACTGTAGAGTCTCTTTGATTCTATGATGCTTTGAACTGATGAACCAAGGCACTATCTGCCATTTCAGTGGATGGATTAGAGTATGATGGCATTATTCAAAGAACAGGGAAATTCTCTAGGGTGTCCTCAGCAACAACAACAACTTGCATTTATATAGCACTCTGAACGTGTCACCATTAGTGGTCTATGGATGTGCAGAACCATTGTTGACATCATTCTGAAATGTCAATATAGTGCCGTTAACACAGTAAAATATCCCAAGGTGTTTCAGAGGAATGTAAATAAACAGAATTTGACACAGAACCACATAAGGAAAAGTTAATTCATGAGTTACAAGTAAGGCTTGCATTAACAGTGCAATGAAGTTACTGTGAAAATCCCCTAGTCGCCACACTCTGGCGTCTGTTCGGGTACACTGAGGGAGAATTGAGCATGGCCAATGCCCCTAACCAGAGTGTCTTTTGGACTGTGGGAGGAAACTGGAGCATCCGGAGGAAACCCAAGCAGACACGGGGAGAACGTGGCAGACTCTGCACAGACAGTGACCCGAGCATCGAACCCGGGTTGCTGGCATTGTGAGGCAGCAGTGCTAACCACTGTGCTGGGACAGATGAACCAAAGCTTGGACAAAGAGGTAGGCTTTAGGGAGCCCGGGACAGAAAGGCAGAGGTTAGGCAGCATCAGTGGAGGCAATCAGAGCAGGATTTCAGGTCGATGACCCTTCATCAAAACTGAAGAAAGATCTTGCTTCATAATATATAGTTTCAGCGATACTCCAGCTCTTTCCTCAGCTCTGACCAACCTAAAATGTTAACTCACTCGCTTTCTCTCCACAGATGCTGTTCGACCTGCTTAGTATTTTCAGCCTTTTCTGTTTTATTTTTGCATTTCAGATATCTAGTATTATTTTGCTTTGGTATTTAAAATAACATTTTGTGTATATGTGTGTGTGTGTGTTTCCTTTTAAACTGGGATGAAATCAGGTGTGGGTGTGAAATCTAGTGGTGGAGTCTGCTGGCATTCTGTTCACACAATTCTATGGATTCAAGACTGCCAAAAATACAATTATTTCCTTAGGGCAATTTTATGCCAATTAGTAACTGGTGGGTGGTGGCTGGGGCTGGGGGCGGGGGGGAGCCAGGGAGCACTCCTTGACTGTGTAGATAAATGCAGTGTCAAGCAGGGAAACATGTTTGTCTTGTTAGATATGATGGACATAGGGAGGAGTGTTGGGAAGAGAGTAGGCGGGGGTGTGGGAAGGGAAAGGGGTTCAGTGCTGTGTTTACATGTGTGTACAGCTTTTGGACGCCGTTCACAGTGCTGATGCTGGGGCCTCTCTTCCTCAATGAGTTCTTGAAAGTGAGCAGTTCCCTTGAGCTGGCTGGAGATTACAGACGCACTTCTGGACTCCCATCCGTGGTGGTCAACTTACCCAACTGAAAAGGGTCAACTTTTGTGAGCGGCTCTTTTGCGCTTGGCACTCATGGGGACGGAGTGGGGGCTGCTGAGTACTCTCTGACAGATGATGGCCGGGGTTTATTGCTGCCTGCGAGGCAGTTCAGGGTAAGGGAAAGTTTTCTTTTTGGCATCATGTGTTGCTGTGTTATTGCAGGACGCTCGCTGTGCACCCAGACACGGGGATGGTGTCTTTCCCCGGGCAGTGTATACCCTATCCACAGAGGAACAATACTCCCAGTTAACCTGAATAGTTTGGGAGGATTGTTGACATTGGGGATTTGAAAGTGAAGCTTGCGTTGGGGCCGGGAACTGGTTAAATCCAGGAATGGGGGGAGGGGGGGGGGTAGTCTACTTCTAAATTTACAACTGCAAAACATTGAGAGTGCAGCATGCTATCTGTGATTGTGTCTTCTTTATCGTCAACTGTCCTAAAGTAATTTAAGCAACTCGTTATCGACACAGATCTTTAAAGGGCATTTTTTTGGTCATTGGTTATGCGCTCGTGAACACTTTCTCTCTCAACATCGCATTGCATCTGGTTCAATACGATGATGAAAGAATGAACTGTCTTTAATAAGGACAGTGTGTGTCTAAAATAACTCTCCCAGATTCGCTTGTTTTTGGAGATCCAGTTAACTTAGGGTCAAGAGACCAGCAGGGTAAATGATGAAGCACACAGAACTCAAAACGCTGCCTTTAATTAAACTGGTAAGTATTCAGAACATTCAAACTGTGTCAGATGCTGTTCTTTTAAAAGAAAATCTGTTGTTTTTAAGCTTCGATCCACAGGGGTAATTCCACGAGGATTTTTGTTTATTTTCCCGGGAGATGGCTATTTTACAATTCTACAGATGGTCTCTGGCTATCAAAGTGTTCTAGAGGCAAGAACAACATTGTTCTTGCAGATGGCAGAGTGTGGCTCAGTTTGCAGTTTCACTGGGAGGCAAACGGATCAAAGTCCAGGCACAATGGTGTTGGGAGAAAGAGGGAGATGGGTCGCGGGTGCAGAATGCTCGAACGGTATCTGGCTGTGACAGTATTAATAGACCATCATGTGCAATTCTTACAGTCAGTTTTCGCTGGAACTCCTTTTGAAATGTCATTTGCCCAAAGCATTGTCTACTAAATAATAATGAATACTTATAAAGAAAAAGAATGACTTGAATTTATGTGATGCTTTTCATGGTCCAAAGATATATCTCAATGTTTTACAGCTTTTTTTTGCAAAAATATACTTTATTCAGAAAACATCTGAAAAAACATTACAGACGTTTCAAAATGGCCCTCACACAAAGGACAATAATATTGAAGTTCTCATCATGTATCATCTTGAGATGCTTCAATACATTCAAAGAAACATAACAGACATTTCAAAATGGTTATCACAAATGGTGCATAGGCATTTATGTTGTCTACCCAGAGCAAGTTGCACTCTGAGGTACTTCCATATTATTGTAATGCATCTAATATTCACTGTGTACATTCAATGTGAGTCATCCAAAGATGTGTAGGTTAGATGGATTGGCCAGGCTAAATTGCCCCTTCGTGTCCTAAGATGCGTAGGTTAGGGGGATCAGCCATAGTAAAAAAAAAATCTGGAATCAAGAATCGACTGATGGCCATTAAACCATTGTTGATTGTCGGAAAAACCCATCTGGTTCAATAATATCTTTAGGGAAAGAAATCTACCATCCTCGACTGGTCTGGCCTACTTGTGACTCCAGAGCCACAGCAATGTAGTTGACTCTCAACTGCCCTCCAAGGGCAACTAGGAATGGGCAATAAATGCTGACCTGCCAGCGACGCCCATGTCCCATAATAAAAAAAAATGTATGGGGTTATTGAGATAGGACGGGGGAAGAGGGCCTAGGTAAAATACTCTGTCAGAGAGTCAGTGCAGACTTGATGTATGGGGTTTCTATGAGTCTGTGAGATAGAAGTTGAACAGCACAGATATCTATGTAGATGGCTGGCAATTTAAACACTGACTGAGTTAACCTCAATTTTCAATACATGCCTAAAGCATGGTGCATCGATATGCAAACAACAATTTAACAGTGATCCTGCTCACAATTTCAGCTCCTATTTAAGCCAGTTGTGATGTTAGGTCACTGCAGGTTAGAGGCTGGGAATTCTGCAGGAGGTAACTCACTTCACGATTCCCAAAATCCATCTGTCATCTGCAAGGTTCAAGTCAGAAGTGTGATGGAACACTCTTTATTTACCTGCAGCTCCAACAGCACTCCAAATGTAGGACAACACAGAGGAAAAAGCATCCTGCTTGATCAGCCCCCTAGCCACCATCTTAAATGTTCACTCCCTCCCCCATAGTGGCAGCAATGTGTACCATCCACAAGATGCAACTCCTTCGATAGCCCCTTTCAAACTCATGACCTCTACCATCCAGAAAGACAAGGGGAGCAGATGTATGAGAACACCATCACCTGCAAGTTTCCCTCAGTTACGTATGTTTGGGGGCATGACCCCTCTAAGGAAATAGGTCATGTGACCCTGGGTGTGGGGAGATCCATTCGGAGACCACCCCAGGAGGGCAGTAGGGGTTAGAGTGTGGAGCGAGTGAGACCAGCAAATAAATACATTCCCCGATGTTTGCCAATGGAGTCAGTTCTTGGGATACACCTCTAGTAGCAGAGAATTCAACACCCTTCAGGCTACAAACCATCCTGACTTGAAACTATATTGCTGTTCTTTCACTGACACTGGGTCAAAATACTTGAACTCCCTCCCTAACAGCACTGTGGGTGTACCTACACCACATGGATTGAAGTAGTTAATGAAAGCAGGCCACCACCACCTTCCCATGGACAGTTAGGGATGGGTAATAAACGCTGGCCTAACCATTAACGTTCACTTCGCATGAACAAATAAAAATAATTATCAAGATGTGTTCCAATGAAGTGTCAATCTTTTTGATCAACCAAATAAACTAAATCAAATTAACCAAGGGACAAATTAAACGGGAGCAGCTCCCAAAAGGAAGGGAACCACCCGAAACAAATGACAAAGTAGAAAGGAATCTTAAAACATCAAATCAAAATGTGATTAAAGGGGTTAATAATGCACCCCAGTCCCTGGGGCACGGAAGGTGTTAACAGTGCCCTTGGACACTGCATACTCCATCTCCATGGATACCTGGCCATGTATATAGCCATGGTAGAGGGACAGTCGGGTCAGATGGGCCCCCCCCCCCCCCCTCCCCCCCCGCCATGGCCTACAGTTCCATCGTAACACCCAAAGGTACTTTATAGACAACAAAGTAATTTTTGAATTGTAATCATGTTGTAATGAAGGAAACATGGCAGCGAAGTTACTCACAAAAATATAAGGTAATGTGAGAAGGAGTTTGAGGGGCAACCAGTGATCTCTTTGCCCAGAGGCTTTCTCACAAGCCATCGTCCAAATATTCATTCAAAAGAGAATTAATCGCTTGAAGGTGGCGTAGGGTTTGAAGCAAAAGATTGGGACTTGACCAGATGGATTGAAACACAAAGGGCTGTCAGAATGTTTTAGCGCAAGAAACCAAGAACCAAGTAGCGTATGGAAAGCTGCACTCCTGAGAAAGGAGTTCATGCTTAACACTTCAGGAAAAGGAAGGAAATTAATGGAAAAGGGAAGCACGTGGATTGAAAAGTCTTTGTTAACTTTGGTGGTGGTGGATAAATAAAGAAGAGAGATTTGTGTTTAGATAGCGCCTCTCACAATCTCAGAATGTCACAGAGTGCTTTACAGGAAATGAAGCACTGGTCACTGTTGGATGTAAGATAGGCACCAGCATGTGAACAGACAATCAATTGGCAGCAGGGTGATCGTGGTACTTGCTCAGTATCTCCACAGTTTGGTGTTCTTTGGGCCAGGCTTACAGCATATCCACCGATGTGGAATGAATGGTGTCGGCTCTCATTCATGCTATGGGAGTGTTCCATCTTTCTCCACACAACTGTGTCGCTTGACAGACTATCCATGGGCTACAGAAGGCTCTGCTTGGTCTCCTTGCTTTTCTGCTTGTTCTGAGATTAACATCTTGTCCAAATTCACTGGAAAAATGAGTTGAAGCAGTAACAAAATGACAAAGCCACTGAGTTGGGGGCCATTAACCCTCCATTTTATATAGGGTCAAAATGACCATTAATTGTTCCTAAGCTGCAATTATGTAGAGCATTTAGAGAGTCATAGAGGTTTGCAGCATGGAAGTAGGCCCTTCAGCCCAACTTGTCCATGCCGCTCAGTTTTTACCAATTGCCCACAGTTGGCCAATATCGCTCCATACCCATTTCTTCCGCATTGTGCAAAATTTGGATTTGAGCTGGCAATTTGGTCATAGAATCCTTACAGTGCAGAAGGAGGCTATTTGGCCCATTGAGCCAGCACCAACAACAATCCCACCTATACCCTATCCCTGTAACCCTGCTAATCCCCCTGACACTAAGGGGTAATTTAGCGTGGCCAATCCACATAACCCACACATCTTTGGAGTGTGGGAGGAAACCGGAGCACCCAGAGGAAACCCACGCAGACACGTGCAAACTCCACACAGACAGTGACCCAATGCCAGAATTGAACCCAGGTCCCTGGCACTGTGAGGCAGCAGTGCTAACCTCGGTGCCACTGTGCATGCTTGCTTCACTCTGAGTGAGAGATAACCCAGATAGATGCAGGGAATGCCAACCGGGACTGAATGTTGTGACATCACCTTCTATGTTGTTTCAGTCAGTTGCTTTTATTTTACAGCTCTTTGGCAGATGCCGAGGTGATTTATCTTGTTTTTACACATTCATCGTTAGTGAATGATCCTTTTCTTGCCTCCTTGCATGGAACAGTAATAGTTTCCATGACTTTACATGTTTGTTTGGTAATATCTGTAAAAGGAATAGCCTGGGATTCCTGTTTATTTCCAATATGTACATTAAGAGAACATTGTGACAATGCTTCATACCCGACTATGAAGCATCTAAAGTGCTTCCGGATATTTACTACAGACCTGAGTTGCGGGACTTTCAGGCCACACTCGCCCCGAAACCAGACAATGACTTATCTATGCTTAGGATCCCAAACCCCTGTCAATTTTAAACCACTTCCAAAAGCACAAGCGAACATCCCCACAATGATACCAGAAAATCCCGCCCGAGGTCAACGGACCTGACCATGATCCACCCCTCGCCCGCTATGATTCCCGTGGCAGGCGGGACGTTAAAATTCGCCCTGATATATCACAGTTGGAAGTAAAAACTTTAGTTTATGCAGGACCTTGTTGTATCTTCAAGATGTCCCAATGTACTTAATAAGCAATAGACTACTTTTAAAATTGAGTCATAGAATCATACAGCAGTTATCCAATTAGACCCAAGTTATCCGATTAGGGTGGCATGGTGGCACAGTGGTTAGCACTGCTGCCTCACAGCACCAGGGACCCGGGTTCAATTCTGGCCGCGGCCACTGTCTGTGTGGAGTTTGCACTTTCTCCCAGTGTCTGCATGGGTTTCCTCTGGGTGCTCTGGTTTCCTTCCACAGTTCAAAGATGTGTGGGTTAGGTTGATTGGCCATGCTAAAATTGACCCTATTGTCAGGGGGATTAGCAGGATAAATGTGTCGGGTTACAGGAATACGGCCTGGATGGGGTTGCGGTCGGTACAGACTCGATGGGCCAATTGGCCTCCATCTGTACTGTAGGGATTCTATGATCCTCTCATAACCCAGCACAATGTATCAATTCCCTTTTGTAAGTCATCATTGAATTTATCTCCACCTTCATTTCAGACATCCTATTTCAGATAACATCAACTCACTGCGCAACACATTTCTCCTTGTATCATCTTTAGTTTTCATCTTAAAATTCAGACCTCTGGCTACTTATCCACCGAGTAAGAAGTTTAACAACACCAGGTTAAAGACTTATCCACCTACCAGTGGAATCAGTTTATCCTAGTTTACTTTATCAAAACAGATAGCATGTTAATCAATGAGGGAATCAAGGGTTACGGGGGTAAGGCGGGCAAGTGGATTTGACTATTTTCGTATCAGATCAGTCAGGGTCTCACTGAACGGTGGAGCAGACATGATGGGCCGAATGGCCTACTTCTGCTCCTCCATCTTATGGTGGTTTCAGGAGAAGGTCATCTAATGGCTTAAGAGTGTGCGTGCAGAGACGGAATGAGTGACTGCCAGATAGACAAGGAGGATTAGATGGGTAGGGCAGGAATCCCTTGAGTGTGTAGGCAGGTCTAAATATTGGTTTTCTGGAAGGTGCAGCCAGAACCATGTCCAGTGCACCACGGGTGGTACAAGGGTGGGGATAGGGGTTGCGGGGGTGTGGGGGGAAGGGGGGTCGGGGTGGAGGGGGGTGGGGGTGGAGACGGGGAGTGGAGGGGGGGAAGAGCAATGTCAGAAACGCAATAATGAAAGTGCATCCTGTAGTTGGGGACAGACAAACAGGCATGATTTCAGGATAGTATGATGCCTCCCTTATGCCTGGGTCAACCATATCACTGGGCAACCCTGGGAGAGTGGGGGAGCACAGCTGGGGTTCAGGGTGCAAATGGGTACCAATGACACAGGAAGAAAGAAGGATGAGCTTGCCCTGGGGAGCTAGGAGTGAGATTAATAAGGATCCCAAAGATAGCAATCTCTGAATTAGTCCCAGTGACATGCCCTTATGAATGCAGAAATAGGTGAATAGTGCCATTAAATGCAGTGCTCAAGAATGCAGCAGAGAGGACAGTGGATCCCTGGGCACTGGGACCTGTTTTGGGGGAACTGAGACCTGTACATTCTGGGAGGGGGTACGTTTCAACAGACCCGTTTTCCCCGTGTCTGCGTGGGTTTCCTCCTGGTGCTCCGGTTTCCTCCCACACTCCAAAGATGTGCGAGTTAGGTGCACTGGCCATGATAAATTGTCCATGAGTGTCGGGGGATTAGCAGGGTAAACATATGAGGTTACAGGGATAGGGTCTGGGTGGGATCGTTATCGGTGCAGGCTTGATGGGCCAAATGGCCTCCTTCTGCACTGTAGGGACTCTAAGACCAGTACCATTGTGGGGATCAAAGCTTTGACAGAGGGTCATCTGGACTCGAAACGCCAGCTCCTTCCTCTCCTTACAGATGCTGCCAGACCTGCTGAGATTTTCCAGCATTTCCTCTTTTGGTTTCAGATTCCAGCATCCGCAGTAATTTGCTTTTAATCATTGTGGGGATGTTCGCTTATGCTGTTGGGAATGGTTGAAACTTGGCAGGGAGTTGGGATCCTCAGCACAGATTCAGAAAGGAGAGATGTAAACTTGCAAATGGAAGGCAGATATCAGTAAGTGAATTTAGAAGGCAGAGAAGAGAGAGGCCCAAAGTATTCAACAAAGGAGTTTCGCAGTGCTTAATGTTATATACGTCTATGCAAAGAGTCAAAATAACTAAGACAGATGAGCTAAAGACACAGATAGACACTTGGAAATTTGATAACATAGCTATTACTGGAACATAGAGTCATAGAGGTTTACAACATGGAAACAGGCCCTTCGGCCCAACTTGTCCATGCAACATGGCATAAAAGGGCAGGAATGGCACTTCAGTGTTCCTGGTTACAGGGTTTTCGGATGGGATAGCGAGAAGGATAAAAAGGAGCAGGGTCGTAATATTGATTGCAGGATGATTTACCAGCAAGATCACCAGGGGAACACAAAGAGGGACACTCATATTTCAGAATATGACAGAGACTGATAACTTATAAAAACAGATTAATTTCCTAAACAACCAATAGACATAAACAGATGGACAAGATTTCACTTTCAAGACTTTGATTATAACAAACAAACTGAAATCAACATGGATCAAACATTAATTAAAAAGGTAAGTTTCACATTTAGTAACACAATTAAAATGAGCCTTATGAGATGATTCTACAAGCAGGAGGAGGCCATTTGGTCCTTTGGGCTTGTTCCGCCATTCATCTTGAATGTGGCTGATTATCAAATTCAATATCCTGATACCCCCCTTCCTCCCATATCCATTGATCCTTTTAGCCCCAAGAGCTATATCTAAATTCTTCTTGAAATCAGACAACGCTTTGGCTTCAACTGCATTCGGTGGTAGTGAATTCCACACATTCACTACCCTCTGGATGAAGACATTTTTCAATTCTAAAAGGTTTACCCCTTATCCTCAAACTATGACCCCTAGTTCTGGACTGCCCCACCATTGGGAACATTCTTTCTGAATATACCCTGTCTAACCCTGTTAGAATTTTATAAGTTTCTATGAGATCCCCTCTCACTCTTCTAAGCTCCTATAATCCTAACTTCATATGACAGACCTGCCATCCCAGGAATCAGCCTGGTAAACCTTGGCTGTACTCCCTCTATAGCAAGGACATCCTTGCTCAGATAAGGACACCAAGACTGCACACAATAATCCAGGTGAGGCCTCACCAGTGCCCTATGCAATTGCAGCAGAACATCCCTAACCCTATACTCAAATCCTCTCACTATGAAGGCCAACATACCATTTGCCTCCTTTACTGCCTGCAGTACCTGCACGCTTACTTTCAGCGACTGATGCACGAGGATTCCAAGGTCTTGTTGAGTAACCACCTTTCTCAATTCACACCCATTCAAGGAATAATCTGTCTTCCTGTTATTGCTACTGAAATCGATAACCTCACATTTATCCACAGTATACTGCATTTGCCGTGCAGATGCCCACACACTCAGCCTGTCCAAATCACCCTGAAGCATCTCTGCATCCTCCTCACAGCTCACCATGCCACCCCGCCGCCCCCCCCCCCCCCCCCCCACCCCCAACACCCACCCAGCTTTGTATCATCTGCAAATTTGGAGATAATAGATTCAGTTCCCTCTTCCAAATCATTAATATACAATATGAACAGTTGGGGTCCTAGCACAGATCCCTGTGGAACCCCACTAGTAGTCAGTGACTGCCAATCAGTCAAAGACCTATTTATGCCAAATCTTTGCTTCCTATCTGCTAACTAGCTTTCTATCCATCTCAAGACATTACCTGCAATCGTATGTGCTTTAATGTTAATAACACCACACTTCTGGCAGATATATACCATTATAGGAACACTCCCACGGTTACCCCAGCTCACCGATAGAGGTTCACTTCTCCCCGCCATAACAGTGTCCTTTGACAAACATTCTACTCCCAATCCGAGATTTCTGGATTTGAGCATCTCCAGCAAGGCACACTTCAATGATTCCCTGAGCTTTAAATGTTTACGAGCCTCCTGTTACTTTTCTTTTGAACAGAAAGCAAACTCTCACAAGCATCCTGCTTGATTGTTAATACTAAACAGAGAATCACAGAATACTACAGTGCAGAAGAAGCCCTTTGGCCTATCGAGTCTGCACTAACATATAAAAGGCCCTGACCTGCCCACCTAATCCCACTTGCCAGCACTTGGCCTGTAGCCTTGAATGTTATGGCGTACCAAGTACTCATCCAAGTGCTTTTTAAAGGATGTGAGGCATCCCGCCTCCACCACCCTCCCAGGCAGCACATTCCAGACCATCACCACCCTCTGGGTAAAAATGTTTTTCCTCAAATCCCCCCCAAACCTCCCACTCCTCACTTTTAACTTGTGTCCCCTCATAACTGACCCTTCAACTAAGAGGAACAGCTGCTCCCTAACCACCCTGTCCATACTCCTGAATAGTCCACCTTACTTTCCCATAGCAAAAACTCCTTTGTTTCTGTCTTTCAAATAGCAACTGACCTTTTTCCTGTGAGATACTGGGAAAAGGTGTTAAAACCGCCACTTGGACTTCAATGTGTTTATATTTCTCCATTGCAACCAGATCACATGGGAATGTCTTCAAGCTGAGTTATTTATCTGGAATTCTATTTTCCTTTGCGTTAGAAATGTCAAGATATTATCATCTTGTAAAATTCAGCATTTATGAAACCATAAGCCCCCAGTCAGCTGAAGAAAAGAAGACCAAATATATAGGCAGGTTTTGAGCCATACACAAATAGTGGAGTAGTAATGATAAGGAAATTCAATTACCCTAATATTAACTGGGATAAAATTAGTGTAAAAGGTGTAGAGGGCACGGAAGTTTTAACATTTATTTCGGAAAACTTTTTTAAACCCATTATGTAGCAAATACAACAGGGGGTGAGGGATTTCTGAATTTAGCATTCAGGAATGAAGATGGCAGAGATATCAGAGCAACAGAAAGCAAAGAGTGGGGGTAAATGGGTGTTTTTCTGGTTGACGATCAGTGACTAGTGGTGTGCCTCAGGGATCAGTGTTGGGACCGCAATTGTTTACGATTTACATAGATGATTTGGAGTTGGGGACCAAGTGTAGTGTGTCAAAATTCGCAGATGACACTAAGATGGGTGGAAGAGCAAAGATTGCAGAGGACGCTCAAAGTCTGCAAAGGGATATAGATAATCTAAGTGAGTGGGCGAGAGTCTGGCAGATGGAGTACAATGTTGGTAAATGTGAGGTCATCCATTTTGGTAGGAATAACAGCAAAATGGACTATTATTTAAATGGTAAAAAATTGCAGCATGCTGCTGTGCAGAGGGACCTGGGTGTCCTTGTGCAGGAATCTCAAAGAGTTGGTTTGCAGGTGCAGCAGGTAATTAAAAAGGCAAATGGAATTTTGTCCTTCATTGCTAGAGGGATGGAGTTTAAAAACAGCAAGATTATGTGGTGTGGCCACACGTGAAGTACTGTGTATAGTTTTGGTCTCCTTACTTGAGAAATGATATACTGGCACTGGAGGGGGTGCAGAGGAGATTCACTAAGTTGATTCCGGAGTTGAGAGAGTTGGCTTATGAGGAGGGACTGAGTAGACTGGGGCTATACACATTGGAATTCAAAAGAATGAGGGGAGATCTTATAGAAAAATATAAGATTATGAAGGAATAGATAAGATAGAAGCAGGGAAGTTGTTTCCACTGGCGGGTGAAACTAGAACAAGGGGGCATTGCCTCAAAATAAGGGGAAGCAGATTTAGGACTGAGTTGAGGAGGAACTTCTTCACACAAAGGGTTGTGAATCTGTGGAATTCCCTACCCAGTGAAGCAATTGAGGCTACCTCATTGAATGTTTTTAAGGCAAGGATAGATAAATTTTTGAACAGTAAAGAAATTAAGGGTTATGGTGAGCGGGTGGGTAAGTGGAGCTGAGTCCACGAAAAGATCAGCCATGATCTTATTGAATGGTGGAGCAGGTTTGAGCGGCCAGATGGCCTACTCCTGCTCCTAGTTCTTGTGTTCTTATGTTGTTATGTTAAGAGCATTTTGGGGCAGAGTTCATAATTCAGCTTAACATATTTATGGAGAAAAACAACGATACATCAGGTAGAAATGTTCACAATGGAGAAATGATGTGGTGATGCCAGCGTTGGACTGGGGTAGGCACAGTAAGTAGTCTCACAACACCAGGTTAAAGTCCAACAAGTTTATTTGGTAGCACGAGCTTTCAGAGTGTTGCTCCTTCATCAGATGATCACCTGATGAAGGGACAATGAACCGAAAGATCATGCTATAAACCTGTTGGACTTTAACCTGGTGTTGTGAGACTACTTACTACACAATGGAGAAAGGCCAAGTTTACTAAGCTATGATTTTGGAATAATGGACTGAGAACAGCAGCTTGGAGGTAAATCAGTGTCTGAGCAATGTGAGCCATTCAAGAAGGAGCAGAGAGCGTTCAGAACTGATGTCTTCTCCCAAACAAAATGGATGGGCTTCCAAATATTCGGCATCGTGGATTTCAAAGAGCCTGTGGCATAGGGTGGGATCATAGAAACCCTACAGTGCAGAAGGAGGCCATTCGGCCCATTGAGTCTTCACCGGCAACAATCCCACCCCAGTGCCGTATCCTCACACATTTACCCTGCTTATCCCTCTAATTTACACATCCCGGAACATTAAGAGTCAATTTAGCATGGCCAATCAACCTAACCCACACATCTTTTGGATTGCGGGAGGAAACCGGAGCACCTGGAGGAAACCCACACAGACACGGGGAACGTACAAACTCCACACAGACAGTGACCCGAAGCTGGAATTGAACCCGGGTCCCTGGATCTGTGAGGCAGCAGTGCTAACCACTGTGCCACCGTGCCAGGATAAAAAGGTCACTTATGTCAAATATCTACAGCTCAATGTTACAGAAAGCCGAGCAGACAGAAAGTGCAGGGGTGAAATTAAGAATTAAATTGGCAAATCAAAGAGGGGGCATGAAAAAATATTGGACAGTAGAGTAAAAAAAAATCCAATTTTTTAATGATTCTGTCTAGATTTAAGTTTAAAACTTGATTCAAAGTTTTTAGAAATGCTACTTATAATTTTAACACCTCTATTAAATCTCCTTTTAATCATTTCTGCTCAAAGAAAAACAAAGAACTTCCCACTTCCCAAGTGTAACTGAAGTCCTTCACCCATTCACTGTTGTATGAACAAATATTACAGCTAATCATAGCACAACAGAGCCCGACAAACAGGAAAGAATGGCCAAATGATTTTTTGTTTGGTTTTAGTTGAGGGAGGAGTGTGGGCCAGGAAGGAGATTGCTGTGATTCTGATGAGTTTATTAAGCCCATCCTTTGAAATGCTGGTCAGAGGCAATATTCCAAGTTGATTTAAGGGGGGGGGGGGTGATGGCCTAGTGGTATTATTGCTGGACTATCCAGAAACTCAGCCATTGTTCATGGGAGATGGTGGAATTTGAATTCAATAAAAATACCGAGAATTAAGAATCTACCATGAAACCATTGTCGATTGCTGGAAAAACCCATCTGGTTCACTAATGTCTTTTAGGGAAGGAAATCTGCCATCCTTACCTGGTCTGGACTACATGTGACTCCAGATCCACAGCAATGTGATTGATTCCCAGCTGCCCTCGGGCAGCTAGGGGTGGGCAATAAATACTGGCCAGCCAGCGATGCCCCTGGCCCATGAATAAAAAAAACTAAGGATTTGCTACCAATCTGTAATTTCCTACAACTCACTGAGGTATCTGTGCTCATTGAATTCTGGCCTCTTCATCATCCTGAATTTTAGTTGCTTCACCATTGATGGCCAGGCTTTTAGGTGTCCTGACCTTACGCTTTGGAATTTTGTCCCTACGCATAGTCCCCCTCTACCTTTTGTTCCTTCAGAACTTCCTCAAAACCTTCCACTTTGACCGATCATTTGGTCACCTGCTCAAACATTGACCAATCATTTGATCACCTGCTCGGTATCAAATTTGCTTTCTAATGCTCCTGTGAAACGCCTTTTGTTACAGTGAAGGTTGTTATAGTGTTTGACACAGCTAATTGCCTATTGGACTGCCAAACAGATATCCCACACTATTCCCTTGTGCTATCGTAGTTCTTTTGTATTCGAAATGTCAATGAGCAGGAATTGCAGTAACTCAGCATCAGTACGAGGTTACACTTTATTTCCCGTAGTGAAGGAGGTTCCCTCAGTGTATACCATAAAGTCACAAGGCCTGAAAATGGAAATGAAGTGTGAGAGAGCTATCTCATGGGCAGCTGGATCACTTCCAATGTGTGTGGAGATGCCGGTGTTGGACTGGGTTGGGCACAGTAAGAAGTCTCACAACACCAGGTTAAAGTCCAACAGGTTTATTTGGAATCACGAGCTATTGGAGCGCTGCTCCTTCATTAGGTGAGTGGTGAGTGGACTCACCTGATAAAAGAGCACCGCTCCGAAAGCTTGTGATTCCAAATTAACCTGTTGGACTTTAACCTGGTATTGTGAGACTTCTTACAACCTCCAAAGTGACACACCTGAAGAGCACTAAAAGGGTTAACCCTATGCCAATTTTTTCCCTCAGTCCCATAGCCAAATCTCAACCAGAATACTTTTGACAGCAGCAGGAGTTCCAATGCTTTACCATTAAACTCTCAACCAACCAATGGGAGTGACGCGGTGGCAGGGGGTGGCACAGTGGTTAGCATTGCTGCCTCACATCGCCAGGGACCTGGGTTCAATTCCAGCCTTGGGTGACTGTGTGGAGATTTCCTTCCCTAAAGGACATTAGTGAACCAGATGGGTTTTTCCAGCAATCGACAACGGTTTCATGATCATCAGTAGATTCTTAATGTGACTGTGTGCATGTTCTCCCCGTGTCTACGTGGGTTTCCCCTGGGTGCTCCAATGTGCGGGTTAGGTTGATTGGCCGTGGTAAATTGCCATGTAAATTGCCATGTCATGGGGACTAGCAGCGTAAATACATGAGGTTACGGGGATAGGACCTGGGTGGAATTGTTATCAGGTGCAGGCTTGATGGGTCGAATGGCCTCCTTCTGCACTGTTGGGATTCCATGATTCTGTGATTCATGCCCCAGGAAGTCTTAGTAGTAGTCGGAACAGACATGAGTCCCTCAGCCGATATCCAGTGCTGTATTTTTACAGCAAGACTACCCTTACCTCTTTTCCACTTGGATCAGTTTAACGATTCCCAGAGGCCAGTATGCAAGCGCTGTATTTCATTTTGTGTTGCGGTGTTACCAGTGAGAGCTTCGATGAATCATTTCAGCATGTAGCCTTAGAGTGGAGGTTACCAGAACTTGCTTCTCTTTGAGTGGTGGGGCTTGCTGAGGTTGTTACCCTCAAATAATTTCCTTTTCCTTTGCACAGGATTTCAGAATTCAGCCAAGGGCAGAGCAGCTGCAGTCTATTAGTGGTTTGTAAACAAAGAATGGTATTTAATGCACACAGCCACTTTGAAAAAGGCTGTCTATATGTGCATTTCATATGGAAGTCTCCACACATGTAAACACACACATATATCTATATAATAAGCACATAACCATCATTTATGAATATGCAATATATAAAGAGATGTGGGGTACGATTTTCCCATGCCGCTGCGCTAATTTTTCAACGCAGCGGGCCAGGAGAGTCGAGCAGCGGCCAATTCATGCGATTCACGTCCGGGTATCTCCCAACCTAAGTTTTTTTTTGGGGTGGACGGAACCACATTGAAAATCAGCGTGAACGACATTACCATGCGTTTACATACCTTCGCACATTAGTAGCGGGTGCGCGACTAGAATCTCCGCCTTGCCGCCCCCCGCCCCCCCACCCTCCGGCATGACGTCACGCTGGTGGGGTTTACAGCTGCTGTATAAAAGTCAGCAGTTGGCGTGGTAGTGTTGAACAGGAGTAAGCAGGTGCGTCTTATGGTGCTGCAACCCCTGGGGAGCAGGGCAGTTTGGAGGCAGGGCCTGGGAACTTTCTGCTTGCTGTTTCGGCACTTCCTGAGGAGCTGGAAGAGCTGTCCCCAGGCCCAGCAGTGTTTCATGTAATCGCTGTGGGGTGGGGTGTTGTCCTTCACTGAATGCTGGTCAGGCTGCTGTCTGCAGCCACCGGGCTGTTCCATTGGGGTGGGGTCTGTTACTAAGTACTGGTCGTGCTGCTCTCTGCAGTCACTGGGGCTGTCCCATTGTTCTGCCTGTGGGGTTGATGCGCGATTAAATCACTCGGGAGGCTAGATAGTACCCGGGAAATAAAGGCTTTTATTACTAACAAGAATGGAGCACACTATATACAATACAATCCCAGACTAAAGGGTCAGCAGGCAGTGCAGTGACCTTTATACTTCCCCAGGTAGGCGGAGCCAACTGGAGTGTACCACAGAACAATATCAACAGGTAGAACAGCCCAACCCTAACCCCAACAGTGACAACAGTAACATATCTACAAATACCCATAGTGCTGACCATCCATGGCTCAGCACTCATAGTGGTAACCAACTATGGTTTACCACAGGGGTGTGCTGAGGGACTGGATTGAGTGCAGGGGTTTTAGTGAGGCGGGGGAGGGGGGGTGGAGTGCACCATGTGCTGTTTGAAGGCTCATCAGTTCAGGCAGCTGGTGCTCCAAGCAGGGGTGCTCAGGTTAACATCGACACCCCTACTGCATGTACTCTGCAGTGAATGGGAACCCATCTTGTGATAATTAGGAGTCGTTCCCTGCCCTGTGTCCCTGACCTGCAACACATGCCTGGAAGGGAATGCTGTAGTTGCACTCCTGGCAATGGCTCAAGGGTGCGTACTGGCCACGCCCACATAGCAACCTGCATACTCTCCCTGCCAGACATCCTCACGATGCCAATGACAGGCAACCTAATCAGGTGACGCGTGGCACCACAGATTGTGTTGTGTTGTGTTGCCAGCATCCACAAGAGGGGGTACTGGACCCAGTGAGGGATTGGCAAAGGGGGGGGGGGACGAGGGTTGTGCTGGGGTAGATGCAAGCAATGACATGAATCTATCAATCTCTCTCTCTCTCTAACCCATACCGTGCAGAATGGATCTGGGACTGATTGACTTAGAGCTGGCCATCATGGTGGCAGCTGAGGAGGAGGAGGCGTCTCAGGAGGTGGAGAGTGTAGGGAGGCCACTGGAGGAGCAACCAGTGGCAGGCCCTCAGGAAGAAGGGGAGGGGGCTGCTGCTGAAGGCGAGGCGATGGGAAAGCGGTCCCCTGAAAGGGTGGTCAGGAGAAGGAGGGTGCAGAGTCAAAGGACATCCTTCGAGGGGCTGTCGGATGTCCTGTGCCTCCGCCTAGCTACATACATGATCCGGCACCTGTGTGAGGTGCTCGCACACCTGGCACCTGAGGGAGGGGCGGCTACCCACTCCCATTGGAGGTTAAGTTGACGGCGGCCCTTAACTTCTGTGCAACTGGGTCATTTCAGGCACCCAGTGGCGACCTATGTGGGATCTCACAGGCCTCAGTCCACAGGTGTGTTCTCCAGGTGACAGATACCTTGTTCGCCCAGCAGGCCAGAACATCCACTTTGATGTTGGACAGGGTCAGCAGGAGGTCCAGGCTACAGGTTTCGCCATGTTCAGGGGGCAGTGGATGGGACACACATCACCCTACGGTCCCCGAGAGGTGAGGGGCAACCATTCATCAACCAAAAGGGGTTCCATTCCCTCAGTGTCCAAATCGTCTGCGACCACCGGATGATCATCATAGAAATCATCATAGAAATCATAGAAACCCTACAGTGCAGAAGGAGGCCATTCGGCCCATCGAGTCTGCACCGACCACAATCCCACCCAGGCCCTACCCGCTAATCACCCGCTACCCGCTAATCATCATGCAGGTCTGTGCACGCCACCCAGGGCATGTCCGTGACACCTTTATTCTGAGGCAGTTGGACATCCCTGGGCTCTTTGAAGACCAGCCCAGGCTGCTTGTGGCGGACAAGGGCTACCCGCTGAGATGATGGCGCCTGTGCGGTGGCCTGAGTCTGAGGGTGATGCCAGTTTGGAGGCTCAAGACTGAAGCGGAGACCCATTATAATAAGGTCCACACTGCCACCTGGTCCGTAGTAGAGTGGTGGACAGGCCTGTTCACGATGCGATTCCATTGCCTGGACTGCTCTGGGGGTGCCCTCCAGTGTGACTCTGAGTGTGCCTCCCGCACTATCATTGTCTGCTGTGTCCTGCAAAACATCACGCAGCAACAGGTAGACCAGCTGGGGGAAGAGGAGGATCGGAACCAGGCCGAACTGGAGGACCTGCCATATGAGGAGCCTGAGGATGGAGGGCAGGTGGGCAATGGCAAGGGTCCGGCAGGGCAGGGCAGCAAGGGAGCAGCCCGCTTCACATAGCTGGTAACATCCGATGTGGGGGTTGCTCCCAACACCCTTCCACCACACACCAGGAGCCACTCCAGCCATCACCCCCCCTAGAACTCAAAGCTGGCCACTGAACCCACATGATCCTTCCCCTTCTCTACCCTCTCTCAGCCTCCCCACCCCGCCATTCTCCGACCTCGAAAAACATCACAACCGGTTAACGAGCCTGGGCTGGCAATGAGTCTTCGGTGAAGGCTGACTCACTGGAAGGCACACTGGGATCCTACGCCTGGGGCCAGTCAAGGCTGACACCTACCTGTTCTCCGAATGCACACTGCCACCTGGGACAATGGGTCATGGGTGTCACCGGGAGGAGCGGGGTTGGGGAGGGGGGGGGGGGGGGCGGTGTGCGGGTGGTGACTAAGGGTCTGGGGGATGTTGGGGAAAGTAGGGCAGGTGGTGTAAAACATTTGGCCGAGATGCTGGTGTCGTGCAGTCTGTGCCTCGGTGCGTGGGATTGGGGAAACACAGCTCTGTGGGGGGAGAATTAGAGACAGATTAGTCACAGCTGTGAGGTGAAGATAACAGTTTATTGCGCTCTTAACATTTTCCAAAGCTTAACCCTGACTACTGCAAACCTTCACCCGTGCCCTCTTAGTGACCCTACAATGTTATTATCTTGTGTGGCCTACTGCTTTGTCTAGGTGCTCCCCCAGGATGCACATCAGAGGTGGAGGTGTCCAGCTATGATCCGCGCCCCGTTGTCTGTGATGCCCTTGGCGGACGTTTCCTGCGGGGGGGCCTGGTGCATCAGGATTGAGCACTGTAAAAAAGAGCACACACTAAGGGAACAGAGGGAAAACAGCCCGTGCAGCATGACACTTACTTCAAAGAAGACTTTGGAATAGGGTTCAGCTGATGCTCACTTGCATGCCGGGCACCGATGTGGCTGCTGGTGACCATTTGAGGCACCCCCTCCCCCGCCCCCCCGCCAGCTCCAGGGCACGCTGCTCACACAGTGTATGCTCCTATACTTTATTGAACATTCCAGGTGCCAATACTCAACATAAATATACATTGGTTGCAACACTTACTTTTAACTTTCAATTCCATTCATTTAACTTCAACCTCAATTTTAACACATTTAACTTCAACTCGAACTCATTTAACTTTAACTCATTTAACTGGGGCGGCACGGTGGCACAATGGTTAGCACTGCTGTCTCACAGCGCCAGGGACCTGGGTTCAGTTCCCGGCTTGGGTCACTGTCTGTGTGGCGTCTGCACATTCTCCCTGTGTCTGCGTGGGTTTCCTCCGGGTGCTCCGGTTTCCTCCCACAGTCCAAAGACGTGCTGGTTAGGTGGATTGGCCGTGCTAAATTCTCCCTCAGTGTGCCCAAAAAGGCGCCGGAGTGTGGCGACTAAGGGATTTTCACAGTGGCTTAATTGCAGTGTTGGTGTAAGCCTCCTTGTGACTAATAATTAAATAAACTTAACTCATTTAACTTTAACTGAAAACAAATACTGCCCGCTTGAGTGAACTGGCCAGGTCCGTCCATGGGTATGAATCTTCCTTGTGGTTCTTTGTTCTTCTGATCTTCTTTGTTATTCCTGAAGCTGATCTTCAGGATATACGTTGCGAACGTGATGCTCAAGTTTCTACTGAGGAACACACTCAAAATTCCTCTTTATGTCTTAAACTTTGCACATCCTTCCAGGAAGTTACCTGGCACTCAATCAATTATACCACCAGAAACTGATCACAATGTTCAATTGTAGCCAATGGAGTTTCTCGTAAACAACTCCCAAATGTTTATACCGAGTTGCACGTAAGTCACGTGGCCGCACCATAGATGGGATAAGGCAGTATCATTGGTTCCGGTCTGCCTGGCACCCATCCAAACAACCATCCTTATTTGGTCAGCACAGGAAGTGAAAAGTCACATGTCACAGGACAGGTCATAACTTGCTTCAGCCTTCTCTGACCTGCATCACAACTTGATGAAAATTCCCAGAATGCTTGATTATAGCTCTTAACCATTCTTATGTTATTGCTGCCACTGTTGCCTTTGACCACCTAGCCACAGATCTAAAATAGATAAGAAAATGACCTAAGAAATTTGACAGGAGTCAGACAAAAGTCCAAGGAGTGGGAAATTAGCCTGGCCGAGGAAAAGCTCAGTTCATGGAATCCCTGCAGTGCAGAAGGAGGCTATTCGGCCAATCAAGCCTGCACCAACAACAGTCCCACCCAGGCCCGCTGCCCGTAACCCCACATATTTACCCTGCTAATCCCCCTGCTAATAAGAGTCAATTTAGCATGGCCTATCAACCTAACCTGCACATCTTTGGACTGTGGGAGGAAACCGGAGCACCTGGAGGAAACCCACACAGACACGGGGAGAATGTGCAAACTCCACACAGACAGTCACCCGAAGCTGGAATTAAACCCAGGTCCCTGGTGCTGTGAAGCAGCAGTGCTAACTACCGTGCCGTCAAGGCAGATTTAAGGGGAGCCTTAAAATAAGTGGGTTGGAGATGGAAGATGCCATCATTTTATTTCTGGACCAAAAAACAATTGAATTCAAATAATATGTTTATTAGTGTCACAGGTTGGCTTACATTAACACCGCAATGAAGTTGCTGTGAAAATCCCCTAGTCCATAAGACCATGAGACATAGGAACAGAATTAGGCCACACAACCCATCGAGTCCACTCCGCCATTCAATTGCGGCTGATATTTTTCTCATCCCCATTCTCCTGCCTTTTCCCCATAACCCCATATCTCCTTATTAATCAAGAACCTACTTATCTCTGTCTTAAAGACATTCAATGACCTGGCCTCCACAGCCTTCTGCAGCAAAACGTTCCACAGATTCACCACTCTCTTGCTGAAGAAATTCCTCCTCATCTCTGTTTTCAAGGATCGTCCCTTTAGCCTGAGGTTGTGCCCTCTGGTTCTAGTTTTATCTATTAGTGGAAACATCTTCTCCATGTCCACTCTATCCAAGTCTCGCAGTATCCTGTAAGTTTCAATAAGATCCCCGCTCATCCTTCTAAACTCCAACGACTACAGACCCAGAGTCCTCAACCGTTCCTCATACGACAAGCTCTTCATTCCAAGGATCATTCTTATGGACCTCCTCTGGACCCTTTCCAAGGACAGCACATCCTTCCTTAGATAGAGGGCCCAAAACTGCTCACAATAATCCAAATGGGGTCTGACTAGAGTTTTATACAGTCTCAGAAGTACATCCCTGCTCTTGTATTCTAGCCCTCTCGATATGAATGCCTCGCTCTGGCGCCTGTTTGGGCAAACTGAGGGAGAATTTAGCATGGCCAATGCACCTAGCCAGCATGTTTTTTGGACTGTGGGAGGAAACCAGAACACCTGGAGGAAACCCAAACAGACACGGGGAGGACATACAGACTCCGCACAGACAGTGACCCAAGCCGGGAATCAAACCCGGGTCCCTGCCTCTGTGAGGCAGCAGTGCTAACCAATGTGCCACCCTTGCCACCCACAGATAAAATTGCCACTGTGGGATTTGTATTTCTGTTCCCTGGATTGCTACCATAGTAAAACAACCACTGTCCATAAAACAAAACATGGCTTGCAGCAAGCCTGAACTTAGATAAATCGATGTTATTATTTAAAATACATTGAGCAGAAATATGTCGAATAACCCTGATATTCAGCTTCTTCATGTTGAGACTATTATCAGAAGTGCAGTATACAAAGTTAATTGTTTGAGTTCAACTTGTAGGATCCGTTATTGTCAGACAATGGATCTGTTTTGCATCTTCTTAT
This sequence comes from Mustelus asterias, assembly GCF_964213995.1. Taxonomy (NCBI): domain Eukaryota; kingdom Metazoa; phylum Chordata; class Chondrichthyes; order Carcharhiniformes; family Triakidae; genus Mustelus; species Mustelus asterias. The sequence goes on from NC_135804.1 coordinate 135,475,518, forward strand.
CACTTAGCGCAGAGGGATTGTTATTGATGGTTTAATGATTCTAATTCTTGGCCATTTCCTGGCTCTGTTCTGCCAGACGGCTGACTGTTACTGCAGTGTTTTCTTAATAGAAATGATTGGCAAAGGGCATTTGTTTCTTTCTAAGAGTGTTCTCAACATACTGGAGCCTTGATTATATTGTTACCGTGTTGTTCCTGCCACACTGTTGTTAAATGCAATTGCGAACATTAGGGGAATAATAATAGGATTTTATTCTCTTTTCTGCTTGGAAATGGTCTCACATTCAGCAGTCCAAACATGCCTCTCATCCGGTATAAATCTCCAATCTAGAACTGATTGCCCAGCAGACCTGGCAACACCTGTGGAGAGAGAATAGAGCCTGACAAAGGGTCATCCAGACTCGAAACGTTGCCTCTACTCTTTCTCCACAGGTGCTGTCAGACCTGCTGAGATTTTCCAGCATTTTCTGTTTTTGTTTCAGATTCTAGCGTCTGCAGTAATTAATTTTTAGTCTGAATGTTTGGTTGAAATCGATGCATTGCCCTGGTCTATGTTGAATTTTGTGTGACCTGCCTAATTTAGACTGCAGCACAGAAAATGTAAGAAAATACTTCCATTTATATAGCACCTTGTGCCATCTTCGGATGCCCCAAAGCACTTTGTGGTCAATTAAATACTTTTGAAGTGTAGCCACTATTGCAACGTAATACAGAATGAATGGCGGAACCAGTACCAGGAGGCACAGACTATGATAATGATTTGATACTTACTTTTAGGAACATAGGAACATTTAGAAGAGGAGGAGGCCATCCAGCCCCTTAACCTGCCCTGTCATTCAATGCGATCATGGCTGATCTGCAGCTCAAATCCATTGTCCTGCCTCAGCGGTCAATATGCACACAGCAAGCCCCCACAAACAGCAAAGTGATCTTGACCAGGTAATCTGGTTTAGTGTTATAGATTGCGGAAGATATATTAGCCATGACAATGGGTAGAATGCTCCTGGTCTTTTGTATCATTGTACGATGGGACCATTTACATCCATCCGAGAGTGCAGATGGTTCTTCAGTTTTATATCCCTCATAACCGTCAACAATACCTAAATTAGATACTCAAGTCACTAGATTGGGACTGTGAATCTGCAACTATCTGGCACAGAATTGAGAGGGCTACTCACTAATTGTACACTGATGAGGGGCTGTTTCCTAGTTTTTTGTCCACAATCTTTGAAAAAGAGAGTGGTGAGCATCTGGAACGAGGAGAACATATCTTAAAAACTAGGAGAAGGAGTCATAGAATCATAGAATAGAATCCCTATAGAGTGGAAGGAGGCCATTCGGCCCATTGAACCTGCACCAACAACAATCCCACCCAGGCCCTATCCCCATAACCCCGTATATTTACCCTGAAAATTCCCCTGAAACAAAGGGGCAATTTAGCATGGCCGATCAACCCAGGCCGCATATTTTTGGACTGTGGGATGAAACCGGAGCACCAGGAGGAAACCCACGCAGACACGGGGAGAACGTGCAGACACCACACAGACAGTGACCCAAGCTGGGAATCAAGCCCGGGTCCCTGGTGCTGTGAGGCAGCAGTGCTGACCACTGTGCCACCGTGCCACTCCATTCATTCGGCCATTCAAACCCATGAGCCTGCCCCACCATTCAATAACACCATGACCAACCCGACTGTGGCTTCAACTCCACTTTGCTGCCTGCTCCCCATAACCCTTGACTCACACGTCAATCAGATGGAGAGTGGAGTGCGGCAGCCCCATTCTAAGGGGTTTGAGTGCCCCTTTGAGTTAAGAGGTACAGGCAAGGTTTATGCTGGAGTCCATTAGCTGATTTTTTTTCAACAGACTGAAACTAACTGAATTGCATAAATGCAAAATATTAATTTATTAGTCACAAGTAAGGCTTACAATAACACTGCAATGAAGTTACTGTGAAATTCCCCTCGTCGCCACACTCCGGCGCTTGTTCAGGTCAATGCATCTAACCAGCACATCTTTCAGACTGTGGGAGGAAACCGGAGCACCGGGTGGAAACCCACCGGGAGAACTTACAAACTCCACACAGACAGTGACCCAAACCAGGAATCGAACCCGGGTCCCTGGTGCTGTGAGGCAGCAATGCTAACCACTGAGCCGCCCACTGAGAAGCTGGATTCCAATTACCTAGAAGCTGGGCAAATCTCTTAGAATAGGTACCTAAATTTGGTGAATGGTACAGGATGGTGGAGTAGGCTCAAGGAGCCAAATGGCCTACTCCTGCTCCTATTTCATATATTCTTATGTGTAGTGTGTTGACTAGGATGGTGGAGTCAGAAAGGCTGACAGCAATGTTGAAGAAAAACGTAGCATTTTTAATACGTGTGGGAGTCTGAGCAGAGGCAGGGATGGAGGGGCGGTGGGGTAGGGGGTGACGGGAGAACTCGGCACAGGAAACAAGCGGGTGCAACTTCCAGATGAATCACAGAGTGCTTTGTAAAATTTGGCATATACATTCAGGGAGTCATCAATAGTCTTTATTTTCTAGAACCCAGCTCTTTCTTTCTTGAACAGCTGAATGGAATGACACATGTCCTTGAAGGGGCTGTTTCCATGGGTCTGCACTGGATGTGAGGGTTATTTTATAAATTCAGACAAGACCGAGAACATGCCTGGATAGAAAGGCACCCAACTCTCAAACCATTTATCTAAATCTCTCTTTTTGTGGTAGGTTTTCAAACATAAAACATAGGGGCAGTACAGTGGTTAGCACTATCGCCTCACTGTGCCAGGGACCCGGGCTCAATTCCAGCCTCGGGTGACTGTCTGGGTGGAGTTTGCACGTTCTGCCCGTGTCTGCGTGGAATTCCTCCAGATGCTCCGGTTTCCTCCTACACTCCAAAGATGTGCATGCTCTGGATGAAATGCTCTGTCGGAGTCAGTGCAGACTGAGTGGCTTCTTTTTGCACTTTAGGTTTTCTATCATTCTAAATAAAATGTCTGGCTATGGGTACCTGCATGAGCCCCAGTTATGCCTGTCTTTTTGTGGGGTATGTGGAACATTCCTTGTTCCAGTCATATTCAGGCCACCTCCCATAAATCTTTTACCACCTCTTTTACACAGTCCACAAGCATGACCCCAACATTCCTGTTGCTTGCTATTTCAACACTAATATTCCCAAACCAGAGAAACAGTACCTCACCTTCCAAATTGGCACTTGACAGCCTTCTGGACTTAACATTGAGTTGAACAACTTCAGAGCATGAACTCTGTCCTACATCTTGACCCCCTTTTTTGAATCCAATTTTTTGTCTCAGTGCCCACACCTCCTCCCCCACAGGGCCATCTGTCACTTGTCCTTAAGTTATGCTTTCACGGAGTGTTGACCCTTGTATTGCCATCAACACTTTCTGCTGGCTTATCTTTTTGCCACTATTAGCACCTTCTCTAGTCTTTAACACTGCTGTCAACTGGGACTGGGGCCCGGAGGCCCACCCCACACCCACTGAGCACAGAGTGAACAGAGAGAGAGAGAGAGAGACACGCCCACACACACCGGCACACCTGCATGCCCCGTGGGACACCAGTTGAAAAGCACCGATTTAAGGTGCAAAAGCCAACATAATCCAGGATAAGAGACACTAAAGAAATCCCATTTAAAAATTACGCTGTTTATAGACACAACTCGATAAATATACTGCTCCCAGACTAAATTGGGCTTAAACTGGGAACTATTATTCAGGCTAAACCCAAAGAAACATATTATTTACAGTCTAAAACTGGAAGCAAGTATTTAACATAATCAAGGCACTGTACTCCGACATTGTTTTATTCAGATTAACTTTTATTTCTTTCATTCTGCTATAATACTTCAAAACAGTAATGTGTCTGGACAAGCTGATTAAATACTAATTGATATTGCTGGTGGCACACTAATATCTCAACACTGTGCCAACGGGACATGTTCAGACCCAATACTGGTTGAAGACAGTTGTCTGCAGCATGTCTCTCAGGCAGTCCACTGTTTACAGACTGAATCAGTTCGCAAACATGTCCACTGGCTGAATTAGTTTTTGCACTTTCTATTAACATCTATTTGTATATGGGTCTGCTGTATATATCCTATCTCCCTTAGCCTCGCTTCACCATATTAGAACAAAAAACAAAGAACAGTACAGCACAGGAACAGGCCCTTCGGCCCTCCAAGCCTGCACCGAGCACATTGTCCTATCCGTCTGTTCATGTGTCCATCCAGATAAGTCTTAAACATCACTGATGTGTCTGCCTCAATCACCTCGCTTGGCAGTGCATTCCAGGCCTCCACCACCCTCTGTGTAAAAAACACTCCCCCTGTGCATCTCTACTGAACCTTCCCCTCCCTTACATTGAACTTGTGCCTCCTTGTAATTGTCATTTCTGCCCTGGGAAAAAGCTTCCAACTGTTCACCCCCTATCTATGCCCCTCGTAATTTTATAAACTTCTATCAGGTCGCCCCTCAGTCTCCGTCTTTCCAGGGAGAAAATCCCAGCTTATTAAATCTCTCCTCATAGATAATACCCTCCATATCAGGCAACGTCCTGGTAAACCTTTTCCGTACTCCCTCCAAAGCCTCCACGTCCTTTTGTAGTGTGGTGACTTGAATTGGACAGAGTATTTCAAATGAGACCTAACCAACATTTTATATAACTGTTTGTACATAGTTTGCCAACTTTTATACTCGATGCCCTGTCCGAAGAAGGCAAACATGCCATATGCTTTCTCTGCCACCTTGTCCACGTGCTGCCATTTTTAAGGATCTGTAGACCTGTACTCGCAGATCTCTCTGTATGGCTATGCTCCTGATGGTTCTGTCATTTACTGACCAGCATTGCCTTCCAACTGTCTTTAAGTTCCTCTGTGGCCTCATTGCATCTTATCTCTGTGATCTCCCCTGCCACCCTACATCCCATCCCCATTTCGCTTCAGAAACTCTGACTCGGGCCTTTTATACATCCTTAGCTCCATTTGTTTATCCATGTTGTGAGAGTCTTAGGCAGCCCTAATCTCTGCTATTCATTCCAAACCCACTTCACCTGTTTCACCCTCTTTTCCAACTCTGCTGCCTCACAGCGCCAGAGACCCGGGTTCAATTCCTGGGTTGGGTTACTGTCTGTGTGGAGTTTGCATGTTCTCTCCATGTCTGCATGGGTTTCCCCTGGGTGCTCTAGTTTCCTCCCACAGTCCGAAAGACGTGCTGGTTAGGTGCATTGGCCATGCTAAATTCTCTCTCAGTGTACATGAACAGGCGCCGGAGTGTGGCGACTAGGGGAATTTCACAGTAACTTCATTGCAGTGTGAATGTAAGCCTTACTTGTGACTAATAAATAAACTTTAACTTTAACTTCTCATTCTGCACCCAACCTATCTCTTTCATCTCGTGGGTGCAGAGGTGTATTGGTTGTGTTATTGGTTAGTATTCCACAGACTTGAATTCACATCCCACCAGGACAGCTGGGAATTTAAGTTCAGTTCTTTAGATGAATCTGGAATTGGTAGTGTTGACCATGGGCTGGATTTTATGCTCCCTGGTCAGTAGGTTTGAAGGTGGGGAACGTAAAATCCAACGAGTGGCCTTCGTGCTGTCAACCCATCTGCCCCTGACTTGCCTGATGTGGTACAGAAGATGAGGGTAGCTTTGAGTGGGATCTTACAGCCTCGCTCATCCCGAAACTGTAAAATCCCACCCGAGGGCGGCACGGTAGCACAGTGGTTAGCACTGCTGCTTCACAGCTCCAGGGACCTGGGTTCGATTCCTGGCTTGGGTCACTGTCTGTGTGGACTTTGCACATTCTCCTCGTGTCTGCGTGGGTTTCCTCCGGGTGCTCCGGTTTCCTCTCACAGTCCAAAGATGTGCGGGTTAGGTTGATTGGCCATGCTAAAATTGCCCCTTAGATGTGTAGGTTAGAGGGATTGGTGGGTAAATATGTAGGGATGAGGGGGTAGGGCCTGGGTGGGATTGTGGTCGGTGCAGACTCGATGGGCCCAATGTACTCTTTCTGCACTGTCGGGTTTCTATGAAAGAGATCAATGGACCTTTCCACGGTCCGGCTCCTCCACTCCATTTCCCGTTCGGGTGTTTGTATGGTGTGCCTGCCCTTGGGTCGATTGAGGCCCTTAAGTGGCCAAGTAATGCCACGTGATAGCTTCTCACCACCCCTAGTCGCCACACTCCGGTGCCTGTTCGGGTATACTGAGGGAGAATTTAGCATGGCCAATGCACCTAACCACATGCCACATGGTAAGTCTGCCAGCTTTAGCTGCTGTCAGGTTGGGGTGGGCGGAGGGAGGCGTCATTTGAGGTGCATGCGTGGGTGGGGAGGTGGGTGGATTCTTCCCAGGCACATTGGAGTCATCCGCCCAAATTCCACCCTTCCCTTTCTTCGCCCTCCCGTTTATCTCTCCATCCTGACTTCTTGAATTAGGATCTAAAGCGGTTGTCCCCTCCCCACATACATTTAGTTGAAGTGGAGGAGCAGGGTCCAGGGCTCCCTGTAAAGTCCAATTCCCTGTAATGACTGGATTAATTAAAAAAAAGCTCAGCTGGTTCACAAGTGTCCTTTAAGAAAGGCAATTAGCCATTCTTACCCATTCTGATCTGTATGTGACTCCAAATCCAGAGCAATGTGGTTGACTGTTAACTTCCTTCTGAAATAGCCAAATGAGCCATTCAGTTGTTCCAAGCTGCGACAAAAAAGTATAATCACCGTCCGAAAGGGTGATGGAGGCAGAGACCCTCGTAATATTTAGGAAGTATATAGATGTGCGCTTGTGATGCCAAGACTATGGATCAAGTGCAGGAAAATGGGATTAGAATGGTTGGGTGGTTTGTCTTCGACTGACGCAGACTAGATGGGCTGAAGGGCCTTTTTTCTGTGCTGTGAACCTCTATGACTCTGTCCCGCTGGGCATAGAGAACAGCACAATGGTGAATCTACTCTTTTCATAGCCAGTTATCTTCACCAACAACTTTGCTCAATGTATGACTGATTGGTATGTCAAAATTCAGGGGCGTCTCATCCAGAGCACCCAGAGAAAACCCAATCAGACACTGGGAGAAGGTGCAAACTTCACACAGACAGTCACCCAAGGCTGGAATTGAACCCGGGTCCCTGGAGCTGTGAGGCAGCAGTGCTAACTACTGTGCCAATGCGCTGCCCACAGGGTAAACCATTTAGGACTGAGATGGGGAGAAATTTCTTCACCCAGAGAGTGGTGAGCCTGTGAAATTCTCTACCACAGAAAGCAGTTGAGGCCAAAACATTGTGGGTGGAATTTTCCCTTCCTGCTCACCATGGGAATTGTAGCAGGCGGGACACAGACCATGTAAAGGTCCATTAACCTCAGGCGGAATCTTCTGGCATTGGGGTGAGTGCGGCTGGAAAATCCCGCCCTGTATGTTTTTAAGAAGAAGTTAGATATCGCTCTTGAGGCAAAAGGGATCAAAGCATATGGGGGGAAGGCAGGGATCAGGCTATTGAGCTGGATGATCAGCCATGATCATAATGAATGACAGAGCAGACTTAAAGGCCTCCTCCTGATAAATATAACAAGAGAAAATTACAGCACAGGAACAAGCCTGCACCGACCATACTGCCCGAAATGCAGCACACTTCAGAAAAAAAGGATCTGCACTTCTGAAAATTCTCCACCAGTTTTGCCTTGTTCTTGTCTGTGGACTAATTGCAAAATTGCTATGATAAATCGCCAATGCCATTTTCATTGTATCACACAAGCAACAGGAAGCTAAAGACTGAACGAGATGCACCTTGATCTTTTGGCTGGCAATTCTTATGCTGAGCTGTAGCAGTTCACAACTGACCTGCATCAAGGGGACAACGTCAAAAATATCGGAGGTTCAAATTGCACCATGCTATTATCTATCCCCCACAGTCCATATGCCAGGGAACACAATGGAAATAAATCACTTTGACAACATCATAACCAAAAAAAAGCAACTGACACCAAAAGATAAAAATAAGGGTCAACCAAGGGCCTAGAACATTCAACAGAAAAGGGTCACAACCCCTTAAGGGTGTTTTTATACCATAATGCATTCCAAATTTAGGAAAGAAAAACTTGTATTTATACCGTCCCTATCCTGACTTCAGGACACATTAGCTTTACAGCTAATTTTATTTTCTATGTTTCTACATTGATATTACATAAGTCCTACTGTTGGAACAGGCTTTGTTCCTGTAATATTAGTGTTTGTTCCAACATCCCAGTTTTGTTAAGTGAAGATGGGTTACACTGCTGGCCCAGGGAGATAAAAATGTAGAGTTCAATGTTTAGGAAAACTCAGACAGAAGTCATGTATGTCAATGGATGATATTGTCATGAACTCTGTAATCACGTAAAATGGTTCTTCCTCAAGCACTAAAAACATTGTGGAAGAATTATTGTTTTTTAAAGGATTAATGCAGGATCCTAATTGCTATTCCTGGAAAAGAAAATTGTTTTTCCTAGAAAATGTAATGAGGCTGTTGTAAAGAAGCTGGAAACCTCTTGACCCTGATGGATTGTTTACGAAAGGAATTTATGAGTCTGGGTTAAAAAAAAAAACATGGCTGGAAAACTGTTTAAAAGTTGCTTTTAGTTTTGATTTACTTAAAAGAAGAAGGGTCAACTGTTTGTGAAAAGCAAAGAGCAGCCCTTTTGCAGTCCAGAATAGAAGCTTCTCCGAAATTGCTCTGCGCGCTGGAATAGAGCATCAGCAAATGTTCCTCAAGACTGCCTGAAAAGATGCAGGCGGCACAGTTGCACAGGGTGGCATGGTGGTTGGCATTGCTGCCTCACAGCACCAGGGACACAACCTCGATTCCAACCTTGGGTGATAGTCTGTGTGGAGTTTGCACCTTCTCCCTGTGTCTGCGTGGGTTTCCTTCGCGTGCTCCAGTTTCCTCCCACAGTCCAAAGATGTGCAGGTTAGGTGGATTGGCCATGGGGAATGTGTGGGGTCATGGGGATAAAGTTTAAAGTTTATTTATTAGTGTCACAAGTAGGCTTACATTAACACTGCAAAAAAGTTACTGTGAAAATCCCTTAGTTGCCACATTCTGGTGCCTGTTCGGGTGCACTGAGGGAGAATTTAGCATGGCCAACACACCTAACCAGCACGTCTTTCAAACTGTAGGTGGAAACCGGAGCACCAGAGGAAACCCACACAAACATGAGGAGAACATGCAGACTCTGCACAGAGAGTGACCCAAGCAGGGATTCGAACCCGGGTCTCTGGCACTATGAGCCTGTAGTGTTAACCACCATGCTGCCCATAGAGCAGGAGAGAGGGGCCTGGGTAAGATGCTTTGTCGGTGAGTTGGTGCAGACTGGATGGGCCAAATGGCCACCTTCTGCGCTGTCGGGATTCTACGAGTCATTGATTGTTTTGCAGATCAGAGCTGAGAGATCAACTGTCTAACGCAGAAGTAGCTGATGCTACGAATTCTGGAATCTGAAGCAAACAAAGAGAAAGGTGTGAAAACTCAACAAGTCTGGCAGCATCTGTAGTGGGAGAAACAGAGTTAATGTTTCGCGTCTGCATGGTCCTTCTTCAGAACTAAAGAGAGGGAAAAAAGTGATTATATATAAGAGGCGGTAGAACAGCTGGAATGGTGATTAGTGGGAGCTGGGAGAGATTGTAACTAAAATATAGCAAAACTTCGATGGCCCATGGGTGGGTGTGGGGTACGGGGGGGGGGGGGGGGGGGGGGCGGGGGGGGTTTTGCAGAAATAAAAAAAGTTTGGAATGAAAAGAAAAGGTTAAGCTGGAGGAGGAAGATCACAGTCTAAAGTTGTTGAACTCAATGGCGGAAATTTTACCAGCATGCCCGCCCCGGAATCGGGCGGACGAGGCTTGCAGAACGGAATTCTCTGTTGGCCTCGAGCAGAATTTTACGAACCTCACCCGAGCGAGGTGGTAAAATCCCGGCCAATGTGCTGAGGGCTGGAACGTGCCTCGTTGGAAGACGAGGTGCTGCTCTTCCAGCCTGCATTTGGTTCCACTGCAGCGGGCAAAGGATGGGCATGAGAGCAAGATGCTGAGTTGAAATGGCAAGCAACAAGAAGGTTGGGGTCTTGCTTGCCATGAAGGTGTCGGTGTTCCCCAAAGCAGTTGCCCAGTCTCATTTAGTCTCCCCAAGGGAGAGGAGACTGCATTGGGAGCAGCAAATACAGTAGCATCCGGCCACCTTTTCAAGGACTGCACCATCTTCCCTTTTCCCTTCAACCCATTGACTTTTAACTGCATGTGAGTAATGAGTATACTTCTTCCATATTTCATTGTGTATATTAATAAGCTTTATCTTTCCATTTGACAAGGCAGGTTTTGTAATAAACTAGTAGATTTATTGAACCAAGCCTGGTTAAAGTCTCTTTTATCCTGGGTCACAGTAGCGAAGGTAAACAATTGGCCATTTTGGTGAGTGAATCAAACTTTTAAACTAATGTTGTGACCTGTGAAGTAGTGGTGTTAAGATTATTGATTCCATTAATACATCCAATTCTGTTCGAAATGGCTTATTACCTCTTGAAGTTCCGTCCCTTTTAAATTACTCTTTGGGTAATATTGTGACGACCTGCGAACAAGTGGACTATTTGTAATGTACTATGAGAGAATTGATTAATAAGGGGATCAGGGATTATGGGGAAAAGATAGAGAATGGCGATGAGAAAAAAATCAGCCGTGATTGAATGGTGGAGCAGACTCGATAGGCCGAGTGGCCTAATTCTGCTCCTATGTCTTATGGTCTTATGGGAGGACTCTGGATAGGGATAAATGGATCTTCTACATTCATTTTTATTAACACATTCTTGCAGTGTGTCCAAATTATGCTAAACTAGGAATAGTTGCAGTTGCATAACATGATGGAGTAATTTTGACTGCAAATTCTCCACATGTGTATGAGAGCTTATCCAATCCATCTCTTACATGTTAGATTGCTATAGTTTATTAAGCAGAGAGAGAGTGAGTGAGTTGATGTAGTTGTTGCTGTGCTGTCAGTACCTATCAATATTTAGATGGAGATGATCGAACAAGTGCCTAACTTTATAATGCACGTGGAATAATATTTTAAACATTTCTTTGAAATGTATTTGCTCCATCTAGCTAACCTTTCTGTCAAAAACTTGATTGCATATTTAAATTTAGCCCTCATCTCCAATCGCCTTGTAGTTATTCAATTTTACGTAGAGTGATTGATTCATTTATGATTTGGCTTATTGTTTGCAAACGATGTGCTCTAGTTTTGTCAATTAGAATTCAAAATTGCTCCACGTGGCTGGTATGGAGGTGATCTCATTGCATATTCTTCACTTGCATCGTGTTTAGCCAAGAATCTCTGACGGAGTTCGATTCCTCATCTTGTTTCTTGCAGCACATGACAATGCGCAGGAACAAATGAAGTGCTTTGGAGCAATAATTTAATTGACAAAACAGGCAGCAAAAAAATCAGATAATATTTTAGGTGCTGTTTAGGATCACTAAGACAATATTAATTCTCAGAATCCCTACAGTGCAGAAGGAGGCTATTTGGCCCATCGAGTCTGCACCGACCACAGTCCCACCCTGACCCTATTCCCGTAACGCCACATATTTATCCTGCTAATCCCCCTGACACTAACGGACAATTTAACCATGACCAATTGACCTAACCTGCACATCTTTGGACTGTGCGAGGAAATCGGAGCACCCGGAGGAAACCCATACAGACACGGGGAGAATGTGCAAACTCCACAGTGTCCCAAGAGCGGAATGGAACCCAGGTCCCTGGCGCTGTGAGGCAGCAGGGCTAACCACTGTGCCACCATGCTGTCCTGATGATCTTATCAGGGTATATGCCAAGTTAATGGAACAGGAACCCTTTTGCTAGTTTGGGACCTGGCTAAAATGATTCAGTAATCCAACCTTCACAAATGTTTGTTGTAGTATTCCAAGTCATCTCATGATATCAATCAGAAGAGTAATCCTTTCTAGAAGTGTAGTTGGACTACATTTCAAATCTTGAAGCCTCTTAAAACACATTATTGTTTGCAGATGAGTCTTTTTGTTGAATATTTTCTTCTTGAGAATTCCCTCAAAAATGTTTTTTTTTAAATAAATCAGTTGATTAATAAATAATGCAGTTGTTTCTCAGCTGTGAAGAACACATATAATTGCTGTTGTGCACCATGCCAAGTGATCCACATATCATTTCCACGATTCCAGATTGTACGTGCAACAGGATTGGCGCTGTGGGATAATGGCTATCTACATTTACTGGATCTGTCTGAAATATGCTGACAACTCCCAGAAATGTGAAAAGCTAGGTTTTTTTTGCTAACCAGCTAATGGGTCTCTCTGCTTTCAAGCTTATGTATGATTCTATTGCAGGCTGCATTTAGTCATTAAGGGCTGCCATCTGTTATACAGATCGCATATCCCATTATATAACACTTGCAACCTGTCTCATCCCCAAGCTGCCTGCTGATGCATCTGTAAAACAAATCTAAATGCCTTTCTGTTTTTTAAAAGGCATAAGCCATTTTATTATTCAGAGTGAATGTGAATTGCATATCAAAATGATTTACAACAAATCATGTGGCCCTTAAAATGATTAGTGCAAAATAATAACTACCTAATTTGAATTGTATTTATTTATTATTGTCACATGTATCGGAATACGGGTGAAAAGTATTGTTTCTTTTGAACTATACAGGCAAAACATAATTTCACAGCAGCTTCATTGCAGTATTAATGTCAGCCTACTTGTGACACTAATAAATTAACTTTTAACTTTACCGTTCATAGAGTACATAGGTTAGGTGCATTGACTCGAACAGGCCCCAGAGTATGGCGACTCAGGGAATTTCACAGTAACTTCATTGCAGTGTTAATGTAAGCCTTACTTGTGACCAATAAATAAACTTTACTTTTAGGGTAGAAGGAAAGGGTGCTGAATATAGTGTTACAGTCATAGCTAGGGTGTAGAGAAAGATCAACTTAATAATGGTAGGTCTATTCAAAAGCCTGATGGCAGCAGGGAAGAAGCTGTTCTTGAGTCGGTTGGTACATGATCTCAGATGTTTGTATCTTTTTCCTGATGGAAGAAGGTGGAAGAGAGAATGTCCAGGCTGTGGGGTCCTTAATTATGCTGGCTGCTTTTCCAAGACAGCGGGAAGTGTTGACAGAGTCAATGGATGGGAGGCTGGTTTGCATGATGGACTCTACATTCATAATTCTTTGTAGTTTCTTGTGGTCTTGGGAAGAGCAGGAGCCATACCAAGCTGTGAGACACCTGGAAAGGATGTTTTCTATTGTGCACCTGTAAAAACTGGTGAGAGTCGTAGTGGACATGCCAAATTTCCTTACCCTTCTGTGAAATTTGTTTGGCTAAATCATCTTTTCCAAGTTGTTTTGAGTGGTACACCAATCTGATTTATTCTTAACTGTTAATGAACTAGCTAAATTAACGGAGGCACACATTTCAGAATTAAGCGTATTATCCCACAACCCTGTTGCATGATATGTCTGGAATTGTGGAAAAGACGCTTGGATCTGTCTGTTGTGTGCACTACAGTGGCTATATTTAGAGGTATATATTATTTGGGTGGCTTATTTGCAAAAGTTGTATTTTGAATATAATTTATTAAAGAGCACAAGATTCAAATTAAAATAGTCCCCATCTCTCATTACTGCCACAGTTAGAATCAAGTTCTGTCCATTATATATAGCAACCACTCATCAAAGAACTTGCTTTGCATCTTGCATTGCGCTGCCAGATTTCCGAAGAAACAACAGTAGAACTGAAGAAAGTTCAGTTTTTCAACCAGGGTGATACTGCTGCCCTGACCTGAAAATGCTAGTTAATTCCTCAACTGAGGTCACTCTTTTATCCAGCACGGGAATAAATTTTCTGGCCACATCCTTATTGCATGTGGGATCTTGCTTGGTACAAATTGGCTGCCATGTTTCCTACATTGCAGCAGGAGTTAGAACAAACAGCAAAGAAACGTACAGCACAGGAACAGGCCCTTCAGCCCTGCAAGCTTGTGCCGATCATGATGTCCTAACTAAAAAAAAAGTTTTGGCTTTACTATCCCTCTATTCCCTCCCTATTCGTGTCCAAATCCAGATACTTCTTAAATGTTGTTAATGTGCCTGCTTCAACCACATCCTCTGGCAGCATGTTCCAGCCATCCACCACTCTCTGCACGAAAAACTTCCCCCACACATCTTCCTTAAACTTTCCCCCTCTCACCTTGAACCTGTGCCCCCTTGTAATTGACACTTCCAACCAGGGAAAAAGCCTCTGCTTATTCATCCTGTCTATGCCTCTCATAATTTTGTAGACCTCTATCAGGTCTCCCCTCAGCCTCCGTCTTTCCAGTGAAAACAATTCTAGTTTATTCAACCTCTCCTCATAGCCAACACCCTCAAGATGAGGCAACATCCTGATGAACCTTCTTTGCACTCTCTCCAAAACTTCCACATCCTTCTGATAATGTGGTGACGAGAACTGCACACAAAACTCCAAATGCGGCCTAACCAGGGTTTTATACAGCTGCAACATGATTTCCCAACTCTTGTACTCAATGCTCCGTCTGATGAAGGCAAGCATGCCATATGCCTTAATCACCTTGGCCACCTGTGTTGCCACTATTAGAAAACTGTAAACCTGCACGCCCAGATCCCTCTGCATGTTACTGTTCCTCAGGGTTCTGATGTGGAGATGCCGGCGTTGGACTGGGGTAAACACAGTAAGAAGTTTAACAACACCAGGTTAAAGTCCAACAGGTTTATTTGGTAGCAAAAGCCACACCTGTGGCAAAAGCCACCACAGTGTGGCTTTTGCTACCAAATAAACCTCAGGGTTCTGCCAGTTGCAGTATAATTCATACCTAAATTTTATCCTCCAAAATGCACCACCTCGCATTTGTCTGGATTAAACTCCATCTGCCATTTCTGTGCCCAAGTCTCCAATCTATCTATATCCCGTTGTATCCTCTGACAATCCTCGGCACTATCAGCAACTCCGCCAATCTTCGTGTCATCCGCAAACTTACTAATCAGACCAACCACACTTTCCTCCAGATCATTTATATATACAACAAACAACAGAAGTCCCAGCACTGATCCCTGCAGAACACCGTTAGCTACAACTCTCAATTCTGAAAAGCATCCTTCCGCCACTACTCTCTGTCTTCTCTAACCAAGCCAGTTCTGCATCCATCTCGCCAGCCCACCACAAATTTCATGTGATTTTAGTTTTTGTATTAGTCTGCCATGTGAGGCCTGTCAAACACCTTACTAAAGTCCATATAAACTATATCCACAGCCCTTCCCTCAGCAATTTTCTTTGTCATCTCTTCAAAAAACTCAATCAAGTTGGTGAGACATGACTTTCCCCGTACAAAACCATGCTGCCTATCACTAACTAGTCCATTTTCCTCCAAATGTGCATATATTCTGTCCCTCAGTATCTTCTCCAAAAGCTTTTCCACCACTGATGTCAGGCTCACCGGCCTATAATTTGCTGGATTATCCCTGCTTCCTTCCTTAACAAAGGAAACAACATTGGCTATTCTCCAGTCCTCTTGAACTTCACCTCACTTAAAAAAAAAACAAGACTCCATCGGCTACCAAATACTTAGGGATGTTTTGAGATCATGAAAGGTGCGGTATAAATGCAAGTACTTTGCCATAGGTGGCACGGTGGCACAGTTAGCAGAGTCCTGAGCATGTAACTTACAAAATGCCACACTTCCTGAATTGTCAAAGCCCATTCATAGCTTAGGGCGGCATGGTGGCACAGTGGTTAGCACTGCTGCCTCACAGCGCCAGGGATCTGGGTTAGATTCCCGGCTTGGGTCACTATCTGTGCGGAGTCTGCACTTTCTCCCCGTCTCTGCATCGGTTCCCTCCGGGTACTCTGGTTTCCTCCCACAGTTTGAGAGATGTGCTGGTTAGGTGCATTGGCCATGCTAAATTCTCCCTCAGAGTGTGGCGACTGGGGAATTTTCACAGTAACTTCATTGCAGTGTTAATATAAGCCTACTTGTGATACTAATAATTAAACATTAAAACTTATCAAATAATAAATACTACTACCTGCATGAACTGTGGATTGAGTCATTGAGTTTCAAACAACCATGAATACAAAAGAGCTGTTTTTGTTGACCCAGTTCCAAACTGGCATACGGTAGTTATTTGAATCCTCTCTATTTTATATTGGATCACATATAAAAGTTTCAACAGTGGCGTTTTGGCAGCATTACTGCAGAAAAATGTTAAATCCCATCAAAGCACTGGGTAACACATTAGCAGCCATCACAACATCCTTGCAAAATGTACTTCCTGCATGTTGTGCTGCTATTCCCTCTGAGTTACTGCGGACAGCATTACCAGCATAACCAGATGTTTAACACATTTATATGACATCCTTTCTCTGTTATTTTTCTGATTCACTCAAAATAAAAGGTGTTTAGAAACTCTACAGTGCAGAAGGAGGTCATTCGGCCCATTGAGTCTGCACCGACCACAATCCCACCTAGGCCCTACGTAACCCACATATTAACCCCACTAATCCCTCTAATCTAACCTAACGCTAAGGGGCAATTTAGCATGGCCAATGCACCTAACCCACACATCTTTGGACTGTGGGAGGAAACCTGAGCACCCGGAGGAAACCCACACAGACACGGGGAGAACGTGCAAACTCCACACAGACAGTGACCCAAGCTGGGAATTGAACCCAGGCCACTGGAGCCGTGAGGCAGCGGTGCTAACCATTGTGCCACCATGCCGTCCCTGGCAGTGGAATCTCATATCGACTGTGTGCGGAATTTGCACATTCTCCCCGTGTCTGCGTGAGTTTCCTCCGGGTGCTCCGGTTTCCTCCCACAGTCCAAAGATGTGCAGGTTAGGTGGATTGGCCATCTTATATTGCCACTTAGTGTCCAAAGATGTGTAGGTTAGAGGAATTAGAGGGCTAAATATGTGGGCGGCATGGTGACACGGTAGTTAGCACTGCTGCCTCACAGCACCAGGGACCTGGGTTCGATTCTTGGCTTGGGTCACTGTCTGTGCGGAGACTGCATGTTCTCCCCATGTCTGCGTGGGCTTCCTCCGGGTGCTCCTGTCTTCTCCCACAGTCTGAAAGACGTGCTGGTTAGGTACATTGGCCATATTAAATTCTCCCTCACTGGACCCAAACAGGTGCCGGAGTGTGGCGATTTGGGGATTTTCACAGTAACTTAATTGCAGGGTTAATGTAAGCTACTTTTGACACTAATAAATAAACTTTAAAACTTTAAATATATGTGGGTAACGGGGATAGGGCCTGGGTAAGTTGCTCTGTCAGAAAGTCAGTGCAGACTCAATGGGCCGAATGGCCTCCTTCTGCACTGTAGGGATTTTGTGGATTCTATGACATGCTCAGCTTTAACCTAATGTCACTGATAGTGAATATTTTTCAGTAAATTTCCTTTTGGCCTCGCTATATTTTTGTAGAATATTTATTTTTCGCAGACTTTGAATACAACTACTGTCTTGGTTTCACTGGTCGGCGCAACATCGAAGGCCGAAGGGCCTGTACTGTGCTGTAATGTTCTATGTTCTATGTCTTCTGCTGACGGGAGATGTATTACCAGGCTTCAGATGAGAGATAACTCAACGTTTTTTATTCATTTGTGGGATGTGGGAAGTGCTAGTCGGGATAATATTTGTTGCCACCCCTAATTTCCCTTGACAATGTGGCAGTGAACTGCCTTCTTGAACCTTTGTGAATGTTGCAGTCCACGTTATGTAGGTGCACCCATAGTGCTGTTAGAGCAGAAGTTCCAGGGTTTTCACCCAAGAACAAGGAAAGAACGCTGATACTGTTCCAAGTCTGGAAGTGTGTAACTTATTCAGTATATTATTGCTGTTTTGAGTGTCAGTTGGCTGGATGGCTGGTTAGTGATGCAGAGCGATGCCAACAGCACAGGTTCAATTCCTGCCCGTCCCAGCTGAGGTCATTCATGAAGGCCCCGCCTTCTCAGCTTAAAGAGGGTAGATTCGGAGAGAATGTTCCCGATGGTGGGGGAGTCCAGAACTAGGGATCATAGTTTGAGGATAAGGGATAAACCTTTTAGAACGGAGGTGAGGAGAAATTTCTTCACCCAGAGGGTGGTGAATATTTGGAATTCACTACCACTGAAAGTAGTTGAGGACAAAAGATTATCTGATTTCAAGAAGAAATTAGGTATAGTTCTTGGGGGGGCGGAAGGGGGGGACCAGTATATTGAATTCGATTATCAGCCATGATCATGATGAATGGTGGAGCAGGCTTGAAGGGCTGAATGCTTCTAGTTTCTATGTTTCTATGCCTCTTACTTGAGGCGTGGTGATCCTCAGGTTAAATCACCACCAGTCAGCTCTCAAAAGGGAGACCAGCCTATGGTCATGTGAGACTATGGCGACTTGACCTTTATTGTTGTTTCGTTCATCTTTGCCCATTGAACTGTGAACTTCACCTTGCTGAGAAATTGCAGGCCAAAGGCTCCCTTGAAGCAACTTCGAATCGGAGAATCCCGACCGTATAGAAAGAGGCCATTCGGCCCATCGAACCTGCACCTCCATCCAGCCCCTATCCTGTAACCCCATGTATTTACCCTCCTAATCTCCCTGACACTAAGGGGCAATTTAGCGTGGCCAATCCACCTAACACGCACATCTTTGGAATGTCAGAGGAAACCGGAGCACCCGGAGGAAACCCACGCAGACACGGGGAGAATGTGCAAACTCCACACAGACAGTAACCCGAGGCCGGAATTGAATCCGGGTCCCTGGCACTGTGAGGCAGAAGTGCGAACCACTGTGCCACCGTGCCACCCAATATTCAACTTCACAAGAGGTGTAGAATGAACAATAAATTGACCACCAGTAATATATTTCCCTTAAATAGAATAATTTGTAATGATTGACTATCATCTGTTCTAAATCCCCATTGATGGAGAAGGTTTTGCCCTCACTGAGATGCAGCATGTACCTCACCGACACACCGAGCCTGCTTTGTATTCTCCACCATTGGAAGCCATCCCTTCGTTAGCTTGGTTCCCTCCAAACCTCTCTGCCTGTCCCACTCTCTCCTTCTTTATGAACATGTTGGCCACCTGTCCTCATGCTTGCATTAGCTTGGTGTGAACCTTTCTTTCCATTACATCCCTGTAAAGCTGCTCAGGGTGTTTTACTAATATAACGGCACTATACCATTGCGAGTTGTTGTTGTCCTTGAGTTCCCCCAGACAAGCAACAGCTCAGACAGTTTTCATAATATGTTTTTCTGGCAACATCGTCTGACCCAGCGATGATTTCTCCCTATAACGTTAAGGTTCAGACCCCATTTTGCAGGCAGCCTGTAAGTAGCTCGGCTTTCTTGAGGCACATCAACTCAATCAGTTCTCGCTCCTCAATGCTCTCCGTTTTGGCTTCTGAATCCTAATAGTTCCTACATCAGAACAGCCATCTCTACAGTAACATGGAGAGATCAGTGAGGGCAGGATCCTGTTAGCCGGAGATGCTCCCAATGTCTGCGTTCACTCAGAAAGGCTGGTCAACTGGACTAAACAGGAGAGGACTGTCAGTCCCGAAGATACACAGCAGACTGTCTGTGTTGGTCATTGGGAACTGGAGGATATGGATGAGGATGGGAGATGGAAGAAATAAAGAAAATAAATATCCGAGACACAAATGATATGGAGAAAGAATGATGGTCCTCTGAACGATATCAGGATGTTAGAGTAAACAGTCCAAGCAGCTAAGAAAACCTCAATCCCAACTTCTGATAACCTTGGCGGTGATTAATGGCAAATAAAGGCTCTCGAAGCACAAAATTCCCTCTCTGAGAGGAGTAACTGGAGCCTAATTAATCACAGCATGGAAAATACTCTGCAGAATAACAAGGTCGGTGTTGAAAGCAATAATATTCTGTACATCAAGAGGCTTCAGAGGTCTAACGTATCTGGAATTTGAGGAAAAACTTCAGAAAACTAAATATTTTTACATTGCTAACATTCTTCATTCCACAGCCTTGAGGACTGGCTGCAATTTCTTCAAACTTCCTTTTAGTTTAGTGGGTGAGTTTTTCTGCCTAGAAAGTAGTTTTGTCTATTCATAGAATCATAGAACCCCTACAGTGCAGAAAGAGGCCATTTGGCCCATCGAGCACTGGCTCTCTGAAAGAACATTCCACCTCGTCCCACTCCCCTGTTTTAACCCATAACCTTGCACATTCTTCCCTTTCAGATAGCAATCCAATTCCCTTTTGAATATCTCGATCAAACCTGCCTCCACCATTTTCTCAGGTGCTGCCAGAGGAGGTGGTAGAAGCAGATACAGTAGCAACGTTTTAAAGGCGTCTTGACAGATACCTGAATAGTTGGGAATAGGGTGATACGGACTGCGTAGAGGCAAACAGTGTTTAGTTTAGAAAAGCTTCCTGTGTCGGCGCAGGTTAGGTGGGCCGAAGGGCCTGTTCCTGTGCTGTACTGTTTTTTGTTCATTGAAGTTTGTTCTTTATTTTTATGTCACTTATACTCCTTTTTTCCATCATTCTGAATCTGTGCCCTCTAGTTCTTGATGCTCTAGAGTGGGAACAGTTTCTCACCATTTATCAAAGAACAAAGAAAAATATAGCACAGGAACAGGCCCTTCAGCCCTCCAAGCCTGTGCTGATCATGATACCCTAACTAGACTACAAAAAAAACCATCTGCCCTTACTCAGTCTGTCTCCCTCTATTCCCTCCCTATTGATGTACCCATCCAGATGTCTCTTTAATGCTACTAATGTGCCTGCTTCCACCACCTCCTCTGGCACCCCGTTCCAGGTACCCACCACTCTCTGCATGAAAAATATCCCCCGCACATCTCCCTTAAACTTTCCTCTTCCTGTGCATTCCCCTCCAGAATTTGAATAACTATCTCAAGTCTCCCCTCAGCCCTCTTTTCTCCAATGAAAACATTCCCAATCTCTCCAATCTATCTTCATAGCAATAATTCTTTCTCCCAGAAATCTCTCTTGTGAATCACCTCTCCAATGCTTTCACATCCTTCAAGTGTGGCACCCAGAACTTTTTGATTTGATTTGATTTATTATTGTCACATGTATTAGCATACAGTGAAAAATGCTGTATCTTGCGTGCTATACAGACAAAGCATACCGTTCATAGAGAAGAAAATGAGAGAGAGCAGAATGTAGTGTTACAGTCATAGCTAGGGTGTAGAGAAAAATCAAGTTAATGCAAGGTAGGTCCATTCAAACGTCTGATGGCAGCAGGGAAGAAGTTGTTCTTGAGTCAGTTGGTACGTGACTTCAGACTTTTGTATCTTTTTCCCGACAGAACAAGATGGAAGAGAGAATGCGAGTGCGAGGGGTCCTTAATTACGCTGGCTGCTTTGCTGAGGCAGCGGGATGTGTAGACAGAGCCAATAGATGGGAAACTGGTTTGCATGATGGATTGGGCTACATTCACGACCTTTTGTAGTTCCTTGCGGTCTTGGGCAGAGCAGGAGCCATACCAAGCTGTGATACAAGCAGAAAGAATGCTTTCTATGGTGCATCTGTAAAAGTTGGTGAGAGTTGTAGCTGACATGCCAAATTTCCTTAGTCTTCTGAGAAAGTAGAGGTGTTGGTGGGCTTTCTTAACTATAGTGTCGATATCGGGGGGACCAGGACAGGTTGTTCGTGATCTGGACATCTAAAAACTTGAAGTTTTTGACCATTTCTATTTCATCCCCATTGATGTCAACAGGGGCTTGTTCTCCTCTACGCTTCCTGAAGTCGATGACAATCTCCTTCATTTTGTTGACATTTGAGGGAGAGATTATTGTCGCTGCACCAGTTCACCAGATTCTCTATCTCATTCCTGTACTCTGTCTCGTCATTGTTGAAGATTCAACCACTACGGTAGTGTTGTCAGCAAACTTGAAAATCGAATTGGAGGGGAATTTGGCCACACAGTCATAGGTGTATAAGGAAAATAGTAGGGACTGAGAACACAGCCTTGTGGGGCACCAGTGTTGAGGATAATGGTGGAGGAAGTGTTGTTGCCTATCCTTACTGACTGTGGTCTGTGGGTTAGGAAGTTCAGGATCCAGTCGCAGAGGGAGGAGCCGAGGCCCAGGCCACTGAGTTTGGAGATGAAAATGGATGCAATGCTCCAGATGCCAAGTTCAACATGACCTCCTTACTCTTGTACATAATGCTCCAATAAATAAAACCAAACATAGTATTTGCTTTATTAACTGCTCTCTCAACATGCCCTACCATCTTCAATGACTTATGTGCACTGAGATCCCTCTGTTCCTGCATTTCCTGAAGATTTTCTCCCTTTGCCATATTCTTCCTGTCAAAATGAATCACCTCTCATTTCTCTGCATTGAACATCATCTGCCACTCGTCTGTCCTAGTTTCCAACATGTATAATTCCTTTTGAAATTCAGGATGTCCAAGCCCCGTCCATCGCTGGGATTGTCCAGCCCCGTTAAAAGTCAATGGACTTTTGGCTGGGCTGCCAAATCTCCTGCATCAGGTCCCGCCATGACAGGGTCGGAAGGTTACAGCCCATGACGATCCTCATCACAATTGACAACATTTCCAATCTTAGTATCATTTGCAAATTTTGAAATCATGTCTTAAACACCACAGTCTAGGTCATTAATATGTATCAGGAAGAGCAAGGGCCCCAACAATGACCCCTGGGGAACTCCACTACACACTTTCCTCTAATCTGAAAATCAACCACTTCTCACTACTGACTGTTTCCTGTCATTCAGCCCATTTCTTGTCCAAGTGCCTACTTTCCCTTTCATTCTGTGAGCTAGAATTTTGTTCACAAGTCTGTTGTGTGGCACTGTATCAAATGCCTTTTGAGAATCCTCATACACCACATCAGGCAGCATGGTGCACAGTGATTTGCACTGCTGCCTCACAGCACCAGGGACCCAGATTCAATTCTGGCCTCGGGTCACTGTCTCTGCTAAGTCTGCACATTCTCCCCGTGTCTGCATGGGTTTTCTCTGGGTGCTCCGGTTTCCTCCCACAGTCTGAAAGATGTGCTGGTTCGGGTCCATTGTCCATGCTAAATTCTCCCTCAGTGTACCCGAACAGGTGCTGGAGTGCGTCGACTAGGGGATTTTCACAATAACTTCATTGCAGTGTTAATGTAAGCCTACTTGTGACATTAATAAATAAAATAAAAAGTGACAATTGATTTTGTCCTGACCTATGGTTTCCAGATGTTCCGTACCACTGAAGTCAAACTGATTGGTCTGTAGTTGCCGGTTTTATCCTCACCATTTTGCACACTGCAAGTTCTCAGATTCAGCAATGAGATAACGATCAGATAATTTGTTCTAGTGGTGTTGGTAGATATACAGATAGAACTTCATTCGAACTTCAGGTTAACATTGAGTAAAAACAGAAGGTGTTGGAGATAATCGGCAAGTTGATCGGCATCTATGGAGGGAGAAAAATAATTAACATTTTAAGGGGAGCTTGTGCCGTAGTGATCATGTCACTGACCAAGTAATCCAAAGACCCAGCATGTGCTCAGGGGACACAAGTTCCAATCCCCTTCATGGCCAGTGGTGGAATTTGAATTCAATTCAATTAATAAATCTGGAATTCAAAGCTAGTCTCAGTGATGGTGACCATGAAACTATCATCATAGGATCCATTAGAATTCAAACAGAGCAGAAAGAGGCCATCCGTTCAACGAGCCTGCACCGACCCTCCAAAAGAGCATTACACCCAGGCTCTCCCCTCTCCCCTATCAACTTAACCTGGGGATTTACACCATACATTTAGTCTACTTGACCTACACACCTTTGGACACTAAGGGCAATTTACCATGGCCAATCCACCTAACTGCACATCTTTTGACTGTGGGAAGAAACTGGACAACCCGGAGGAAACCTACGCAGACACGGGAAGAATGTGCAAACTCCATACAGTCACCCAAGGTCGCAATCAAATCTGGGGGTCCCTGGCGCTATGAGGCATCAGTGCTAACCACTGTGCCGCCCAACCACTGATTGTTTTAAAACCCATCTGGTTCACTAATGTCCTTTAGGGAAGGAAATTTGCCATCCTCACCTGGTCTGGCCTACAAGTGACTCCAGAGCCACAGCAATGTGGTTGACTCTTAGCTGCCCTCTGAAATGGCCCAGTAAAGCCACTCAGTTCAAGGGCACTTGGTTGGCAACACATACTGGTCTACCCAGCGACATCCACATGCCATGAAAGAATTTTTAGAAAGTTGAATATGACTTCTTCAGAACTGGTGATAAAATCATGTTATAAAATCATAGAAATCATAGGATCCCTACAGTGCAGAAGAAGGCCATTCAGCCCATCAAGGATGCGCCAACAACAATCTCACCCAGACCCTATCCCTGTAACCCCCGCCCCCATCTTTACTCCAATAATCCCTCTGACACTAAGGGGCAATTTAGCACGGCCAATCAACCTAACTCGCTCATCTTTGGACAGCGTGAGGAAACCCACGCTGACACATGGAGAACATGCAAACTCCATACAGAGAGTCACTGCAGGCTGGAAATGAACCCGGAGAGAAAGAAATTAAATCTTTACATACAAAAGGGAGTTTCACTCTAATTATATTTCACTAACTAATCTTGATCCATACATTGCCATGGAAAGATTTTAAAACACAAATTGGTTTGGATGAGCTACTGAGTTGTAATCCAGAACTTGTTGGATGTCAGCCATAGCTCACTTAGTGAGTAGTCATCTCACTATCTCTGAGCCAGCAAGTTATGAGTTCAATCACCAGTCTAGAAACCTGAATATGTACTCTAGGCTGACACTATACTGTTGCACTGAGGGAGTGCTGCACTGTTAAAAGGTGCTGTCTTTCAGTTGAGACATTATACCGAGACCCTGCCTGCCTCTTCAAGTGGATGCCCCCCAAGGATAGACTTTGCAATGTCCTTGTTTGCTGATGGCTGTTCTCTAGCTGCCGCTTCAGAGCTGGACATGCAACGTGGCATGCACTTGTTCTCCAATGCATGCAACCAATTTACCCTCCAAGCAGCATGAAGAAAACTGAAGTAATTAGCCTGCTCCAGGAAAGGCCTATCTCAAAACCCAATGTTTCAGCCTGGGAGCAGGACCTGCAAGCAGTGGATACATTCTCTTGGCGGCACACTCTCTCGAGCTATCTGTATGACGATTAGACACGTGCACGTGTAGCCTTCAGCAGATTTGAACGTCAGTCTGGGAATAAAGAGGAGTAGGTCTGCCAACAAAATTGAAAGCATTGCTGGAAAAAGAGACATGTCGAAGCTTTTTTGTCTTGCACTCATCAGAATATTTCGCAAGAATACCAATAAAAGGGCATAACAGCAATTTATATTGCATAAGTTAATTGGTTGTCAAGTAGACTCTGATTGGCAGAGCAGAATGCCATGGAGAATGCACCAGGTGACTGACAGTTAACTGCCAAGCTTTGTATAAATTTAAAACAGGCAGTTTGACCCTGATTGGTCGAGATGTTGTCCCGAGGAATAAACCAGCAGATGGCTGTCATTTATTTTGTTCAGCTGTAACAGGTACAATATGTATATCTGTTCTTTCTGTCTGCAAAGAACCGGGACCTGTGTACTAATATATGTAGATTCCAATACAGGCAAATGTGTCACACTGCAAGTCTGACTGACAATCTTAAATTGGTTGTCAGCGTAATTTTTAGCAAACTGAGCATTATTTAGCAAATGCTGTCTAATCGCGTCATGCCAAGAGGCTCAACCACTTTTACACGAGCTACCTTTAGAGATTCTAAAGATTAGGTGGCAGGACAAAATACCAGGCACTGAGCTGCTCACTTGAGCTGGCATGCCGAGCATTCACACCAGCGGGACACCTGAGTCACAACTCAGTCAGGCTGGTCATTTGGCATGTCTGCTACAACTCTCATGAACTTTTACAGATGGACCATAGAAAGCATTCTTTCTGGCTATATCACAGCTTGATATGGCTCCTGCTCTGTTCAAGACTGCAAGAAGCTGCAAAGGATCGTGAATGTAGTCCAGTCCATCACGCAAACCAGCCTCCCATCCATTGACTCTGTCTACACTTTCCACTGCCTTGGAAAAGCAGCCAGCATAATTAAGGACCCCACGCACTCTGGACATACTTCTCCCACTTCTTCTGTTGGGAAAAAGATACAAAAGTCTGAGATCACGTACCAACTGACTCAAGAACAGCTTCTTCCCTGCTGACTTTTGAATGGATCTATCTCATATTAAGTTGATCTTTCCCTATACTGTAACACTACATTCTCTCCTTTCCTTCTTTATGTACGGTATGCTTTGTCTCTATAGTGCTCAAGTAACAGAACAATAATAAATCAAATCAAATCATGTAGCCAAAATACCCGCTACTCACTCACCAAACTGAATCTTCTATGGAGAGCCTGAATCTGGGGTGTACTCTCATTGTGGTCACACAAGGAGCTACCAGAACAGTCTGAAGGCTTCTCTTAGGAGTTTTGACATTGACTTTGAGCCCTGGGTGGGGTTTGCTCAGGGTGACTGCAGCTGGAAAATGCTGCAGCTTCCTTTGATAATAATCACGTATCAGAAGCAGAGAGGAACACAAAGAGGAGAAACCCCCAGCCCAGCAATTCGTCCAAAATCCAGTCATGTGCAATCTCCTATCCTATTGGCAGCAGGGCCATTTGGACAGATACCAGTCTTGGCAGCCTCCTACGGGAGCGAGGGTAATCCAGAAGCCCACACTGGGGCACCTGCTCCTCTTACTTGTGCTCCTGTGAATTTAAATTCAATCAGTAAAAAATTGGAATTGAAAGCTGGTCTCAGTAATGGTGACAATAAAACTATCATCAATTATTGTAAAAACCCAGCTGGTTTAACCAATGTACTTTCGGGAAGGAAATCTGCCATCCTTACCTGGTCTGGTTTACATGTGACCCAAGATCACAGCATTGTGGTTGATTCTTAACTGCCCGCTGAAGTGGCTGAGCAAGCCACTGGGTTCAGAGATAATTAGGGATGGACTTTGTCAGCAATACCCAAATCCCATAAAACAATACATTACTTAAAACGTACCTGCCGGAACCCGACCAAAACACGGCAGATGATGAATATGGTCACCTTTACCTCAAAGAATAAACAAGAGAAGAAATAATCCCATAACCTTATTCAGCTGAAGAGAATGGGATTTGTTTTTCATTTGTTCACAGGGTGAGGGCTTCGCTGGCTGGGCCAGCAATTATTGCCCATCTCCGAGGGCATTTAAGAGTCAACCACATTGCAGTGGGTCTGGAGTCACATATAGGCCAGACCAGGTAATTACCTAAAGGAAGGTAATCTGCTATCACAGTGGCACAGTGGTTAGCACTGCTGCCTCACAGCACCAGGGGCACAGGTTCGATTCCCGGCTTGGGTCACTGTCTGTGTGGAGTTTGCACGTTTTCCCCATGTCGGCATGGGTTTCCTCCGGGTGCTCTAGTTTCCTCCCACAGTCTGAAAGATGTGCTGATTAGGTGCATTGGCCACGCTAAATTTCCTCTCAGTGTGCCCAAACAGGCACCGGAGTCTGGCGACTGGGGGATTTTCACAGTAACTTCATTGCAGCGTGCTTGTGACTAATAAATGAACTTTAACTTAAAGGACATTAGTGAACCAGATGGGTTTTTATGATAATCGGCAATAGTTTCATGGTCATCATTAGATTTTTAATTCTGAATTTGTATTGAATTCAAATTTCACCATCTGCTGTGGTGGGATTCAAACACAAATCTCTGGATTACTAGCTCAGTGACAATACCATTTTGCCACTGCCTCCCAGAATGCTGCTGATGTTGTGGTTATCATTTGCCCCTCCAGTTACAATCATGCATTAGAATTGAGTGATTAACAAACTATTAGGTAATTTGAATTCAAGTGATCTCGAAGCCATTGATTTTACAAATAGTGATTTCTCTGATCCATTGTGGCGAGGCAGTTTGGAACATAAACCAGTTATAATAAGCAAACACCTCACAAGCTTGGCAAAGCTCCTTAAATGTTACTTTAAACGCATACACATTTCTGGGAAAAGCAGATCTATCAGATTGGCAGACAACAAAAGGGCTGGAGGGCTTCAGTATTTGAACTGGGGAAACAAATCGTATACGCATGTTGTGAGGAAGTGTTTAGAAATTAGGTGATGCAGGCAAAGCACTGGATGGAGAAGAACAACAAGCTCTCGGAGTTGTTTTGTGTAAGATATCATAGTTAGAGCATCAAGGCTGAGCAACATCTTTTATTTGGACCATCCAGAGTTGGGGGTCAAGCAAACACAAGTCAGGTCTGCTGGCTATGTCAGAAAGCAGTTTGGAGAAAGTTCACTCAACCAGTACCTGGGACAGGCATTGGCTATCTTACAAGGAAAGGCTGGCCTGTATCCATTGCAGTTTGGAAGATTGAGAGACAACCTTATAGAATCTTATGCATCATAGAAAGCATTCAGTCTGGTTTTATCACAGCTTGGTATGGCTCCTGCTCTGCCCAAGACCGCAAGAAACTACAAAGGGTCGTGAACAAAGCCCAGTCCATCACTCAAACCAGCCTCCCATCCATTGGCACTGTTTATACTTCCCGCTGCCTTGGCAAAGCAGCCAGCATAAACAAGGACCCCATGCACCCCGGACATACTCTCTTCCACCTTCTTCCATCAGGAAAAAGATACAAAAGTCTGAGATCATGGACTAACCGACTCAAGAACAGCCTCTTTCCTGTTGCCAGCAGACTTTTTAAGTGCATTTATTAAAGAACAAAGAAAATTACAGCACAGGAACAGACCCTTCGGCCCTCCAAGCCTGCACTGATCATGCTGCCCGAATTAACTAAAACCCCCTATCCTTCCGGGGACCATATCCCTCTCTTCCCATCCTATTCATGTACTTGTCAAGGCGCCCCTTAAAAGTCACTACCATATCCACTTCCACTTCCTCCCCCAGCAATGAGTTCCAGGCACCCACTACTCTCTGTGTAAAAAATCTGCCTCGTACATCTCCTTTAAACCTTGCCCCTCGCACCTTAAACCTATGCCCCCAAGTAATTGACTCTTCCACCCTGGGAAAAAGCTTCTGACTATCCATTCTGTCCATGCCCCTCATAATCTTGTAGACTTCTATCAGGTCTCCCCTCAACCTCCGTCACTCCAGTGAGAACAAACCAAGTTTCTCCAATCTCTCCTCATAGCTAATGCCCTCCATACCAGGCAACATCCTGGTAAATCTTTTCTGTACCTTCTCCAAAGCCTCCACATCCTTCTGGTAGTGTGGCGACCAGAATTGAACACTACATTCCAAGTGTGGCCTAACTAAGGTTCTATAAAGCTGCAACATGACTTGTCAATTTTTAAACTCAATGCCCCGACCGATGAAGGCAAGCATGCCGTATGCCTTCTTGACTACCTTCTCCACCTGCATTGCCACTTTCAGTGATCTGTGTACCTGTACACCCAGATCCCTTCGCCTATCAATACTCTTAAGGGTTCTGCCATTTACTGTATATTTCCTATCTGTATTAGACCTTCCAAAATTTCTTCTCGCAGAGGGTGGCGAATCTCTGGCATTCTCTGCCCCAAAGGATGGTGGAGGCTGAATCATTAGAAGTATTTAAAGTGGAGGTGGATAAATATTTGATAGATCGAGGAATAGGGGAAGACGGGGAAATGGCACAGAAAAGTTGTATGGGTGAGGTGGATTGGCCGTGCTAAATTGCCCCTTAGTGTCAGGGAGACTAGCAGGGCAAATGGGTAGGGTTACGGGGATAGGGCCTGGGCGGGATTGTTGTCGGTGCAGACTCAGTGGGCCGGATGGCCTCCTTCTGCACTGTAGGGATTCTATGGCTCTATTTTAAAAGGAACTGAGGTCGGCATAGATCAGCCATGATCAAATTGAATGGTGAAGCTGGCTTGATGGGCCTGGTGGCCCACTCCTGCCTCTATTTCTTGTGTTCTTGAGTTCATTTTCTGTTTTTATTACCAATTCTTAGCCCTTAAGAAATAGATATTGCAGATCGGACTGACAAAGCACTCATTAGATTCCAACTTGTTCTAACTCCAAAGATGTGCCTGTTAGGTGGATTGGCCATTGCTAAATTACCTTTTAGTGTCAGGGGGATTAGCAGGGGTTATGGGGATGGGGCTGGGTGGGATTGTTGTCAGTGCAGGCTCAATGGACCGAATGGCCTCCTTCTGCGCTGTAAGGATTCTATGATTCTATGATATTCTGTACACTTAAAGCATTCAGATTAAAGCCTGGGAAAATCAGTAGAACTATTTGGTTATATTTTGTTCCACTCAACACCTCTGCTTGATAAATCAATTAGATTCTAACACTTAGAGATGAGACCCCACAATATTGCTTTCCCATCAGACCTATAAAAGACTGAATATGAAGTGTTGCCCAAGGGCTCCCTCATTAGAGCACTGAGCTCAGTGTCAGAGACACAGAGATGCAACTGTGACTTAGCTGGTAGTATTCTCATCTCTGCATCAGATGGTTGTCGAATTCAAACCGCGATCTAGCAACTTTAGCGCAACATCTAGGCTAATATTCCAATGTGGTACAGAGGGGCAGGTGCAGTCCTTTGGTGAAAAGTTAACCTGCTGTCTGCCACTCCAGATGACCATAAAAGATCACCAGGCACTTTTTCCAAGAAGACTGGGGGTTCCTCTGAATCCTCGGCCAATATTCATCCCGTAACCAAATTGTCATAATCAAGATGGCGCTGGAGCGAGGCGACTTCTTGTAAGCTGTGCCCAGCATACCTTCTAATTCTATCTTTTACTCTCGTTCTATGCTTCTAAAACTTCATTCTAACTCTTTTAAAATCTCTAACAATGCTTTAATGCAATCTATGACTGTAACACTACATTCTGCACTCTCTCGTTTCCTTCTCTATGATTGGTATGCTTTGTCTGTATAGCGCACAAGAAACAATACTTTTCACTGTATGTTAATACATGTGTATTAACACAATACAATAATAAATCAAATATTAAAATTTATTTATTGGTCACAAGTAGGCTTACATTAACTCTGCAATGAAGTTACTGTGAAAATCTCCTAGTCGCCACACTCCGGCGCCATCTCCTAGTCGCCAGTTAGGGTACGAGGAGGGAGAATTTAGCGTGGCCAATGCATTTAACCAGCACATCTTTGGACTGTGGGAGGAAACCGGAGCACCCAGAGAAAACTCACAATGACACAGGGAGAACGTGCAGACTCCACACAGACAGTGATCCAAGCGGGAATTGAACCCAGGTCTCTGATGCCGTGAGGCAGCAGTGCTAACCACTATGTCACCATGCCGCCCCACTGAACGAAAGCCGGTTATTTTCTCAGTATCACATTGCTGCTTGTGTTAGCTTGCTGTGCACATATTGATTGCCGTTTTCCCACACTACAGCATGGACTGTGCAGAATATGTACTTTACTGGTTGAAAAAGCCCCCTGGGGCAGTCTGAGGAGGTGAAAGGTGCGATATAAATACAAATCTTTTTGTGAAAATTTGGATCCCATTATTGTCTGATTTTTTAAAATTTTGATTTGATTTATTATTGTCACATGTATTAGTATACAGTGAAAAGTATTGTTTCTTGCGCGCTATACACACAAAGCATACCATTCATTGAGAAGGAAAGGAGAGAGTGCAGAATGTACTGTTACAGTCATAGCTAGGGTGTCGAAAAAGATCAACGTAATGTGAGGTAGGTAGTTAATTCCTTGGATTTGTTTTTTAGTCAAATCACTTGGAAAAGAGAGAAAGGGTGAACTGGAGGAAGCAGATGAGGGGTAAAGGGGTGGATGTGGGGGTGGGAAGGGAAGCCTTATCCAGCTTCACAGACAGTCAGCATCGATCTGTCCAATGGATGGTCCAATAATCCTCACTCAGTGATAGTGTGGGTGGTGGAGGAGAAGAAAGAGGGAAGAGAGCAGATTAGACTTAACATCAGTCACATACCAAAGTACTTGTTGGAAAACTTTATGACTAGATCAGCTATTTATATTTAAAATTCAGTAATGTTCAGTGATAAAATGTCATATTTTTGTACTGGGGGAATCACAAAGCGCAGAGCAGCTGCTAAACATCAATGGGAATGTTATAAAGATCCAACCATCTGAGAAAGAGACAGAAATGATTCCAGACAAAATCCTTTTGAGGTTGTGTGTTTCTTCACTTTTCAGTCACTTAGCTATACATGTGATGAAACAAATATTTGTTTCAGACCCCTCCATGGCCCCTCTCCTCCTGAACTCTGAAACCTCTTCCCACTTTAGAATCCTCTGAGATCTTTGGGTGGCACGGTGGCACAGTGGTTGGCACTACTGCCTCACAGTACAAGGGACCAGGGTTCAATTCCGGCCTTGGGTGACTGTCTTTGTGGAGTCTGCACATTCTCCCCTGTGTCTGCGTGGGCTTCCTTCGGGTGCTCCGGTTTCCTCCCACAGTCCAAAAGGTGTGCGGGTTACGTGGATTGGCCATGCCCAATTGACCATTAATGTCAGGAGGATTAGCAGAGTAAATATGTGAGGTTATGGGGATAGGACCTGAGTGGGATTGTTGTCGGTGCAGGCTCGATGGGCCAAAATGCCTTCTTCTGCACTGTAGGGCTTCTATGATTCTATGATCTCTTCACTCCTTCACTTCTTGCCTCAATAATGGTCTGACTTCCTCCCTTACAGAGAGCACAAGATGGCTACTGGATTGTCAGACATAAGGCAGGCTTCAGAGGCTGAAGAATTCAATGAAGAATGCTCAGGTACATCATTTTTGATTAATCCATTTAGCATATTGTAGAAGCCAACGGAACTTTGCGTTGTAACTAGTTGTTCAGTTCTTCACCTATTGAATAGTGAATACTGAGAACTCAGTGATAATATTCACATCATTTCAACCTTAAATATTTTCCAGGGATTTACTTCCCTGGGTAAAGTTTTCTGACTTTCTACGGGGCTCACAAGCTGTCAGATTGATTTTCCAACATTGTTAGAATGAGAAAGTAGACCCAATGTCCTTGAGGGATGCTGCCCTGTGTACTTTGCATCCCAATTGACACAAGTCCCCATCAATGTCATAATTCGATGATAAAGGACATCAAGGCTTTGGTATTGGTTGATTTGTGTATCTGCATTAACTTGACGGGAGTGAAAATCAAAATGGTTTGAATGAGAAAATAAGGATAATTTTGACATCTAGTTGTCGGATTCCCATTATACAGCATGCAAACCTTCCAGACATCAGAAAACAGTGATTATGAAGCTGCTGTTCTTTTCCTACAGGTTCAAATATTCCCAGCAGATAAAGTAAGATGACCATCTTGAATTTGGAATGAATTAATTGACAGCTTTGATGCTTGGTATGAGGGACTGCCTTTTTTTAAGCTTCTAATGAAGGGTCATCGTTGACCTGAAACACTGGGCCAGATTCTCTGACCTCGCCCACAACTGGGATTCTCCGGTCCCGCTGCGCCAAATTCTCCATTCTCGCTGGCAGCAGCAGAAGGACATGAACGGCCGGAGAATTCTGGCCAATAACTCTTGTTTCTTTCTCCATGGATGCTGCCTGACCCGTTGGGTATCACAGAATCACAGGATTGTTGCAGCACAGAAATAGGCCATTCGGCCCGTTGGCCTATACTGACTCTCTGAAGGAGCAATTGACTTAGTGCCACTCCCCCTAACCCTGCACATTCTTCCTTTTCAGATAATAATCCAATTCTCTCTTAAATGCCTTGATTGAATCTACCTCTACCTCACACTATGGCAACACATTTCAGATCTTAACCCTTCATCTGTAAAACTTTCTTCTTCACGTCCCCATTGTTTCTTTTGCCGATGACCTTAAATCTGGGTCCTCTCTTTCTCAAGCCATCCACCGATAGGAACAGTTTCTCCCTATCTACTTTATCTACACCCCTCGTCATTTTGAATACCTCTTATCAAATTTCCAGCATTTTCTTTTTTTATATCTGTTGGCAACAGAAAGGATCAATTTGACCTCTGCCCTGGAGTTTGCAAGCCAGAGGGAACATTATATTGCAGGCCTGAGGCATATGCATTTGGGTAAACGGGGCAGTATGGTGGCACAGTGGTTAGCACTGCTGCCTCACAGTGCCAGGGACCCGGGTTCAATTCCTGACGGGCGTCACTATCTGTGCAGAATTTGCACGTTCTCCCCGTGTCTGTAGGGGTTTCCTCCGGGTGCTTCGGTTTCCTCCCACAGTCTGAAAGATATGCTGGTTAGGTGCATTGGCCATGCTAAATTGCCCCTCAGTGTACCCGAACAGGCATCGGAGTGTGGCGACTAGGCGATTTTCACAGTAACTTCATTGCAGTGTTAATGTAAGCCTACTTGTGACTAATAAATAAATAAATTTAACTTATCTTAATTTAACTTTAAACAGTGGTGTAGTCGTAATGTCACTGGACTAATTATCCAGAGGACCAGGCGAATGCTCTGGGGATATGGGGTTCAAATGGTAGCTGATAGAACTTAAGCCCAATTAATCAAATATGGAATTGAAAGCTAGTATGGTGGACATGAAAATGGTCAATTGTTGTAAAAAATCTCATTTAATCACCAGTGTTCCCCAAAGAACGAATCTGCCATGCTCACTTGGTCTGGTCTTCCTGTAACTCCAGATCCACAGAAATGTGGTTGACTTTTAACTGCCTCTGAAATGGTATTCAGTTCAGGGGCACTTAGGGATGGGCAACCAATGCTGATCTTTCCAATGACGCTCACATCCCATTGAAAGATGAGAAAAAGAAAAATATTCATGGCTTGAATTTTCAGGATGGCGACTGCTTGGTGCCCAACTTCCTGAGAGTCAGCAGGGAACGTAACCCCACCGAGTCCAACAGGCCCACTGCTCAATATCACTCTCACTTGAGCATTAATTGGCAACAGGTGGGACTTCGGTCCGCACTTGGACAAATGTCCCACTCTCCAGCCCCTCCAGCCACAGCACAGTAGTGGCCAGAAGAGGTACTGCAGTGTCATGTTTGAAATCTCGACCCGGGATCACACTTCAGGTCAGTACCAGGGGTCCCGGGGCAGGAGGGCAAGCACTGAAGTGCTTTTTTAGAAGTGTAGTTGTTATGTAGGAAACATGACAGGCAGTTTACCCACATCAAGGTCCCACTAACAGCAGTGTTAAAGATGACCTGTTTTTGTGCTGCAGCTCTGCGGATAAATATTGGCCAGGACGCTAGGGATAGCTCTCTTGTTTTTATTCAAAACAGTGCCATGAGATCTTTCCCATCGACCTGAGAAGACAGTTTAATGTCTCATCTGAAAGACGTCATCCCAGCACTCCCTCAGTACAGCACTGGAGTTTTTTTATGGGTGTCGCTGGCTGGTCAGCACTTAACTGCCCTCGGGCAACTAGGGATGGGCAATAAGAGTCAACTGTGGCTCTGGAATCACATGTAGGCCAGACCAGCTAAGGATGACAGATTTCCTTCCCTAAAGGACATTAGTGAACCAGATGGATTTTTCCGATAATGGTTTCATGGCCATCTGTAGATTCTTAATTCCAGATATTTTTTATTGAATTTAAATCCCACCATCTGCTGTGGTGGGATTCGAACCCGGGTCCCCAGAACATTAGCTGAGTTTCTGGATTAATAGCCCAGCGATAATACCACTAGGCCACAGTCTCCCCCAGGGCCACGCTTGACCTTTGCAGTCATGTCCTGGAGTGGGATTGTGAACACAACATTCTCACTCGGAGAACTGAGCCATACAGACATGGGAGTTGATTGAGACCACCCAAAACTCCTCTCACTAGGGACTTTATGCAACCAGCAGATGATAAAGGCCTTCAGCCTATCAGCCCAGACCCCAGCTGTGAATGGCCAGTGTCAAAGGCACTGCACCAGCCAATGGTCATCCAGTGCACTTTATCATTGAGTCCTGGCTGTAGTTCTTCATGCAGGCTCACCGTGAGCCGAAGAGAAATCTTCAGCTGTGAGGCATTCTCCTTGATTGAACTGACTCTCAAGTTTGGCCTCGCTGTCCACGCTGTCTCTGGGGGTTGGCTGGGTGGGTCTCAGGCCAGAAAAATCAATGACCCGGTGTGTGTTTAGGCATTTGTGTTTTAATTAAGCAAGAGAGACACTTTACATGGAGTCTCTGTTTCACGAAAGTCATGTGTTCATCCTTTCTCTATCCACAAGCTTGGCAATTTTCTAACAAAAGCAGTGTGGGTGTTTTGAATTAGATTTCTCTGCGAGCTAATTACATGTGAGGAAAGAAAAAAAAATGCACAAAAATAAAGAAGCTACTGCTGTGGTTTTCCCCTACCTTGTGTTACAGATAACAATAATGGTTGGCTGTTTAAAACCCCATCAGTCAGCACAAACATCCTTCTCTTCCCCAGAGTAATTACATGGCATTACTGTGTAACATTTGGAATTGCTTCCAGACTATAGGAACAAGCCTTGAAGTGACATTTGCTTCACATGTTTATGTGCCAAGTGCCAGGTTAGGTTGCAAAACAAACAGAAAAATGTTTCAAGCCTGGAGTTAAATCAATGTGGACAGAAAGTTGGAGAAAATGCTAACTTCACATATGACGGTTTTTAACCTGACAAAAGGGAGACAATCCATCTGCCTGGGGGCTTCTTGTGTGGTTTTAGCCTATAGTATTAATGACATTTGCTATATACGTAAAATCTATTAAAGTTACAAGCCAATAGAATAAAATTCCATTGACTGAGCTCACGGCAACAACTAAAATTCAAATTTTATCACTGTCTTGCTATGAAATTTGGTAGAAACTGGTAAGATCCTCCTGGGGAATGGTAATTTGATTTGATTTGATTTATTATTGTCACATATATTGGTATACAGTGAAAAGTATTGATCCTTGCATGATGTACAGACAAAGCATACCGTACATAGAGTACAGAGGTGGAAGGAAAGGAGAGGGTGCAGAACATAGTGTTACATTCCCAGCTCGGGTGTAGAGAAAGATTAACTCAAGGTTCTGACGAAGGGTCCTCTATACTCGAAACGTTGGCTCTATTCTCTCCACACAGATACTGTCAGACCTGCTGAGATTTTCCAGCATTGTCTGTTTTTGTTTCAGATTCCAGCATCTGCAGTATTTTGCTTTTATCTTAATATAAGGGAGGTCCATTCAAAAGTCTGATGGCAGCAGGGAAGAATTTACCAAATGACCCCTAAATGAAAAAGAATGCCAACAAGGTTTTACTTTTTGTAACTTTTACTTTTACATGACTTAAAACCAATGCAGACTAAACATCAATAAACAGGCAAATGATACTTCAAATAGAAAAGGTAAGTTTCATTGTAAATAATCAGTACAACAAAGACTCATCCTACACAATCACAACCACAAAGTGCCTGCATCACTGCCCTCAGACATGTGGCACCATGTGCAGTTCCGATGTTCCCTAACTCAGCCTTTGGTATACAGGATCTCTCATTTTTCCACTCAATCAATTCGCCTCTCGAGTCATTTTTGTCAGCTGCCATATTCCATCTGAGTACCACGGAGAGGATCATCACCTGAACAGCATATGCCTGCAGAACTTTCTTAGCTATGTCCGTGACAGCTTTGATGGCGTAGATTCTCCAAAGACTCCTCTATTGATCTCAATAATAAACCCCATCAAACTGCCTATCACACACGCATGCACGCACGCACACAGACACACACACGCACGGGCGCGCACACACACTCTTGCAGATTCCACAGACACTTATAGAGATTACAAATTTTCCTTACTGTACTGCCTGCTGGCCAAAGATCATCACAGTATCAAATTCAAATAAAATTCAAACTGATCAAAACTTTAGATCTGAATGGGTAAATGTTTGTTAGGGAAGTGTGTAAAGAGATACAGAAGGTAGGTGGAGTTGAGAGGGGGGATGTGGTACGGTGACAAAGTGGTTAGCACAGCACCAGAGACCCGAGTTCAATTCCCACTTTGGGTGACAATCTGTGCGGAGCCTGCACATTCTCCTGGTGTCTGTGTGGGTTTCCTCCGGGTGCTTTGGTTTCCTCCTACAGTCCAAAAGACTGGTTAGGTGCATAGGCCATGCTAAATTCTCCCTCAGTTTTCCTGAACAGGCGCCAGAGTGTGGTGATTAGGGGATTTTC
The DNA here is from genome assembly GCF_964213995.1 of Mustelus asterias. Classification (NCBI taxonomy): domain Eukaryota; kingdom Metazoa; phylum Chordata; class Chondrichthyes; order Carcharhiniformes; family Triakidae; genus Mustelus; species Mustelus asterias. Next base: position 135,513,743 of record NC_135804.1, read on the forward strand.
ACAGTAAATTCATTGCAGTGTTAATATAAGCCTACTTGTGGCACTAATAAATAAAGACAGGCGATGACCTAATTGAAAGATGGTGTTCAATGGGCTAAATAGACTCTCCGTGTATCTATGGCTAGTTTGAGTTCAGTATTTCTCCTGGCAGATTTAAGTTCAAAGCCTTTTATAAGAATTAATTTTGTTGTGTCCATTTTTGTTGCAACATAAGTGGATTTCTCTGACTATCGAATATCCAGAGTCAAAATGGGTGGGATTGTGGTCAGTGCAGGCTCGATGGGCCAAATGGCTTCCTTCTGCACTGTAGGGATTCTATGATTCTAACAACGAACCACCAGTAATATTTTGTGGTATACTTGATCTGCATTGGTCAACATACAAACATATGAACAAGGAGCAGGAGTAGGCCATTCAGTCCCTTGAGCTTGTTCTGCCATTTAATAAGATTATGGCTGATCTGATTGTAACCTTAAATCCACCTACTCCCGACAACCTATCACCCCCATGCTTACCAGGATCTATCCGCCTCTGCCTTAAAAATACTCAAGGCTTCTGCTTCCACAACCTTTTCAGGAAGAGAGTGCCAAAGACTCACGACGCTCTGGGTGAATAAAGTTCACCTCATTTCCATTTTAAATGGGTGACGCCTTATTTTTAAACAATGACCCCTAGTTCTAGAGCCTCTCACAGGGGGAAACATCCTCTCCATATTCACACTGTCAAGACCCCTCAAGATCTTATATGATTCAATCAAGTCGCCTCTTACTCTTCTAAACTGCAGCAGACACAAGCTTAGCCTGTCCAACCTTTCTTCATGAGACAACCCATCTATTCCAGGTATGATTTTGTTAAACCTACTTGTGGGAACAGTGTGAGAGTGAGACTGAGATTAAGTTGGGGATTGTGACTAATTAAGGGTTAGATTTAAGAACAATCGCTTTTGCAATGCTGAGGACAAGCGAATGGGTCAAGGAGCAACTGTTAAGTCCATTATTACTGTTTATAAAAGATTCCATTGTCATCGTAATGCCATTGTCACCTTTGTGTCATCAATATACTTGGATGTGTGACATTCTCTGCCATAATCTAGGTCATTAATAAATACTGTTAAGAGTTCAGGCCTCAAAACAGATCCTTACATGACGCATTCTGCTAATTAGGATCCCTATCCATTTGTCTCTACTCACTGCCTCACTCCAATCAAGTTCCCAATCAGGTCAATAATTTGCCTTCAGTCCATGAGCTTCAACTTTAGCTAACAGTCTCTCATGAGGGACTTTATCAAATGCTTCTGGAAGTTCATGTCAGGAGCATTCATGGATATTTCTTGGTCCATCACTTTAATCATGTTCTCTTCAGTTTCGTCAAGTATGATCTACCTTTTACAAATGTGTGTGTTTGGAAGTTGCTGTTGAAGAAGCCATGACAAGTCGCTGCAGTACATCTTGTAGATGGTTCACACTGTTGCCACTGTGCATCGGTGGTTAAAGGAATGAATGTTTATGCTGGTAAAATGGGTGCTGATCAAGTGGGCCGCATTGTGTTGGATGCTGTTAAGTGTCTCGAGTGTCGTTAGAGCTGCACTCATCCAGGCAACTGGAGAGTATTGAATCACATTCTTGGAGAGTTAGGAGGTGAACCATTTACTGTAAAATGCCTAACCTCTAACCTGCTTTTGTAGCCATGGTGTTTATGTGTAATGCATGATGTTTTGTTTTCTATTAATGTGAAGCTGTGTCTCTTTGAGGCATCAAAATGTAATCGATAAATAAATATGAAATTGAGTTAATTCAAGATTAGTTTATTATTCAGCTTGTTGCTCAGAACTCTGTGGAGGTCCAATTCTAAAGTGCCTTCTTTTTCTAGGTACTTCTGTCTCCTGTAAGAATGTGTGTGGTAGATATCCAATGATTTGATTATGAGAGTTATTGGGCAGAGTTTTTCCAGAATTGCACAGAGTGCTGAATCAGGGAAGAGAAGCTGTGTGAAACTCACTGGCTTCATAGAGCCCTAATCTCGGCTGATTAAGTTGCTCTCTGTGTAATATCCAAGTGCTGGCGAGGATCACACAGCCAGCTGGAGGGACTGGACCTAAACACACCAGGATTCTGGGATCGGGGCCCCTTTCAAGCACCAGGGCACTGCCCCCCCCACACACACACACACACACACACACACACAACATTGCTTACATTGCGCTCCCCCTACCCCGGCGCTGTCATTAGATTCTCCCCTCTCCCCCCCACCCTCCGCCCCCCTCAACAAAACTAAGGTGAACACTTGCCCTTTCCCCACCCCCGCACAATGGAGGAGGGTTACCTCCCCTCTGCCAGAGCCCCCTTGGCACTGCCCCATACAAGTGCCCACTTGGCAGTGCCCACTTCGCAGTGTCCCCTGGACTGCCCAGGGGACAATGCCCAAATTTGTCCTTCAACCCCCCATGTCCTCCAGGCACTTGCGCAACCCCCCTCCATGGTTGGCCATCACAGCTGGCTTTCGTGTTTGAAAACCAATAGTGATTCGCACCAGCATAACGTCACGTTAGCAGGAAGTGGAGGATATTTTGTGGGCAGATGCTACAGCGTCAAGCCGTTTAATTACATTGAACTTTATTCAGATTCATGCCCAGTGATCACGTCACAGCGGGTGGTGGGCTAATCTCAAAACAAGATTTCGCCGGCGCAAAGCCCACTTTGCCCTCTCATGAGATTGGAGCTGCATGACAGGACTTGCACTCATGCCAAACGGTGCCACTAGATCTCACCCACTTTCTTTAATACTTATCAATGACCAAGGTAAAAGATATAAACTCTTAATATCTTATGAATGCACATAAATGATTACAAATGAGCACTGTTATCACTGGCACAATTCCAACATTGCTTTATTTACCAACAATCTAGCAGGATTAATGTATTATCTAAAATTCTAATTATGGCTAACACTATTATTAAAAAGTGCATGACAAATGCATGTAGCAATCTTTGCAATGGAAGATGCTAAATGGATTTTAATTGTGTTTCAAAATATTTAATTACTTCACTTTATTCTATCTTAAAACAAATGTCACAGACTTATAATCAAAAGAGGGGCTTGTTGAATAATTAGTAGACAGTTTCAGTCAGCGATAGCTCCTACTGAGCATGTGTAGAAAGATTGTGATGATAGTGTGTTATTGGTATAGATATATATTTTTATGTCTAAGGGGACTGTTTTGAAGCTCAGTTTTTTTCCTATAAGCAGTCATTATGTCTGGTAGGAATGCCGTTCAGATGATGGGAGAGCAGAATAATTACTCATTTTAGTTTTGTACTGTTTACTTAGGAGAGAGCTAACTGACTTTTGACTACAAAAAGAAACGGTCCCTGGGGTTTTTGATTAAAGGAAAGGAAGGTGAGTTTAGGTATGCAAGCTGTGATTAACGGGAGGAGCTAGGTTTGTAGCAGAGTTAAATTTGCCTTCAATCCATGAGCTTCAACTTTAACTAAGAGTCTCTCATGAGGGACATTATCAAATACTTCTGGAAGTTCATATCAGTAGCATTCATGGACATTTCCCTATCCATCACTTTAATCATGTTCTCGTCAGTTTCATCAAGTATGATCTACCTTTTACAAATCTCTGTGTTTGGAAGTTGCTGTTGAAGAAGCCATGACAAGTCGCTGCAGTACATCTTGTAGATGGTGCACACTGCTGCCACTGTGCATCAGTGGTTAAAGGAGTGAATGTTTATGGTGGTAAAATGGATGCTGATCAAGTGGGCCGCATTGTGTTGGATGCTGTTAAGTGTCTTGAGTATCGTTGGAGCTGCACTCATCCAGGCAACTGGAGAGTATTCATTCACATTCTTGATTTGTGACATATGGAGAGCCAGGAGGTGAGCCATTCACTGCAGAATGCCTAGCCCCGAACCTGCTCTTGTAGCCATGGTGTTTATGTGCAATGCATGATGTTTTGTTTTCCATTAATGTGAAGCTGTGTCTGCTTGAGGCTTTCAGTGTTGGCTGAGTTTGTTTAAAGACAGATGTCTGCAGGTTGCTTTGAAACACATAGGTCAGAATCTTACCACTGTTCACATCGGCGGGATTTTCCATTCTCATTCAATTCTCATTAGGGGCAGCATGGTGGCACAGTGGTTAGTGCTGCTACCTCACTGCGCCAGGGACCCAGGTTCGATTCCCAGCTTGGGTCACTGTCTGTGTGGAGTTTGCACGTTCTCCCTGTGTCTGCGTGGGTTTCCTCCGGGTGCTCCGTTTTCCTCCCACAGTCCAAAGATGTGTGGGTTAGGTTGATTGGCCATACTAAATTAACTCTTAGTGTCAGGGGGATTAGCAGGGTAAATATGTGGGGTTATGGGAATAGGGCCTGGGTGGGATTGTGGTCAGTGCAGACTCGATGGGCCAAATGGCCCCCTTCTGCATGGTAGGGATTCTATGATTCTATCATTCCAATTGCATTCCAATGCAGTACTGAGGAAGTGCTGCACTATCAGACGTGTTATCTTTCAGATGAATAGTAAAATCGAGGCACGGCCACGCAACTATTTTGAAGAAGGTCAGGGAAATCCTAGCCATATATTTGTTCCTCAACCAATAATCATTATCACATTGCTGTTTCTGGGAACTTGCTCAGTGCAAAATGGCTGCCATCTTTCCGATGTTACAACCGTGACTACACTTCAAAAGTGCTTCATTAACTTTAAAGTCCTTTGTGACAGATGGTCATGAAAGGTGCTATATTAAAGTCGGCATTTATTTTCTGTGCAATAGTGTTAGAATGGGCAACCGGCAAATTGGCAGCTCGTTTTACACCTCTGGTTTTATTTCCACTGACTTAATAACAAGAACTGTAAAGCGGGATGCTGACTCACTAACACCCATTGTTAACCATCACACAAAGTCAAAATTATCCCTATTGTATGACTGCATTAAACATTATAAGCTGAGTAGTAGAGTGAGCTGGCTAATCTTACAGAATCTCAAATACCACATTTGTTCAATAGCAGATTTTAAATCCCCTTTGATGCAAGTGCTTGCCAACTACGGCTAGCAGTTTCAAAATAAGGGTTGTCCCGTTTAAAATGGAGAGGAAGAGGGATTTCTGCTCCCAGTGTGTGGTTAACATTTGGAATTCTCTTCCCCAGAGATTAGTGCAGGATGTGTCACTGAATATATACAAGGCTGAGTGAGCTGGATATTTAATTGACACGTGAGGGGCAGGTTACTGGGGACAGGCAAGGAGGTGGAATTAAGGCCATATTCAAATAAGTCGTTTCATTTGATGTGGAGCAGGCCTGATGGGCCAAATGACCTTCTCATGATCCCAGTTCTTATGCTCTTATATCCTTGGTTATCTTCGCTACCTTTATTTATGAAAAATTTGAATGTATCATTTTTATATCAGACATTACACTTTAAGCTTTCCGTGCACTTCATAGAGTGTAGAAGGAAGCCAATCGGCCCATCGAGTCCGCACTGACCACAGTCCCACCCAGGCCCTATCCCCATAACCCCATGCATTTACCCTAGCCAGCTACCCTCCCCATGACACTAAGGGTCAATTAAACATGGCCAATCCACAAAACCCGCACATCTTTGGACTGTGGGAGGAAACCGGAGCACCCGGAGGAAACCCACAAAGACAGGGGAAGAATGTGCAAACTCCAAACAGACAATGACCCAAGCCAGGAATTGAACCCTGGTCCCTGGCGCAGTGAAGTAGCAGTGCTAACCACTGTGCCACTGTGCCGCCCCAATACACAATACAAAGGATCACGATCACAGCATTTACAACAATCCTGAGTTTCAACTACTGAAGTACAAATGGATTGTTGTTATTGGTTTGCGTGGGAGGGAAGAGTATTTGTTTAAAGGTTGACTCCCCTCAAGGGAGAGAAAAGAGAGAGATATGTGTGTCACGATGTATTGGAAAACAAAGGCTAGAACACTGAATTCTCATGCATGGTGTAATTAGAATTGTTTAAAGATAGAGAAATAATGACATTCATTTCACGCCGGGGCCTCCTCTGGTCTGCAACATGGAATATAGAAAGAGGAGGAGGCCATTCAGCCCCACAGGCAAGTTCTGCTATTCTGTGAGGTCATGTCTGATCTCCACCTCAACCCCTGGAGCTTGAAATGTACAACTGATGGGACAACCTGCAACCTTCCCTCCCCAAGAAAGAATTCAACTCAATTTGACCTCAGCAACTAATTAGGCTATTTTTCCTAAAGAATCAAACTTAGTTAATAACTTAAATATAGCAAATGGGCTGCAAATCCCAGTCCTGTCGTGAGCAACTCTCATGGGAAAGCGGCTAATAGTGAATTAGCTGTGTTCTCTGTCCGCCTGGCACTCAGAGCTTTACTTGTTCTTTACAGGGAAGAAGAAGTCAAAATTTAAAACCTTCAAAAACTTCTTTGCCAAGAAGAAGAGGATAGATCCCACAGCTTCAAGGGGAGAAAACGGTCTGAAACAGTGCCAATCGAGCAGCAATGTCAACATTCCAGAACCTTCCGCAGCACTGCCTGACTCTGAGACAGGGTAAGAGACATCAAGAAGGCAACCCAATGAGGTGTTAACTCACATAAATATACTATAGCAGACCATGTTTTGCCACTGGCAAATTCCGGGAAAGCGGTGGGGGAGTGGGGGGTGGGGCGGGGGGAGGGGGGGGGGGGCCGTGGGGGGGGCAGCTTGAAGCCAGGGACAGTTAAAGGAAATGGTTCAAATTTTCAGTAACCTCGAGAGCACCCATGCCAGTTTGCAAAGTTTACCAGATTAACAAAACCCGCATCAACCAATCATTGCATCAATTCCAAGGGGAGGCGGTGGCTTAGTGGCATTATTGCCAGACTATTAATCCTGAAATTCGGCTAATGTTCTGGGGACCTGGGTTCGATTCCCACCCTGGCAGATTTGAATTCAATAAGGAAAAAAAATCTGGAATTAAAAATCTAGTGATAACTATTGTCAATTGTCAGGAAAAACCCATCTGGTTTGCTAATGTCCTTTAGGGAAGGAAATTTGCCATCCTTACCTGGTCTGGCCTACATGTGATTCTAGATCCACAGCAATGTGGTTGACCCTCAACTGCCCTCCAAATACAACTAGGGTTGGGCAATAAATGCTGGCCAGCCAGCGACGCCCATGTCCAATGAATGAATTTTTAAAAAATTGCGTGATCGTAAAACTTGAGTATGTCAGCTTTGACACATTAACTTTCCAATACAGAAAATGTGAAAACTGTTGTGCTCTCTAAGTAGTTTCCATGGCCCATTCTCCAATAAACAGAATGTCATTTGTATTGTGGCGAATATTGATGCATCAGGTCAGTATACTGTCGTTTCTTGCATCTCATACTGAGGGATCCATTAACAAAAATATTTCCCAATTCTATTGACCAAGAGTACATAAAATGCATGAACAGTCCTGGGACAAGATATACCAACAACGAAAGGAAAATGCTTTGGATGTTGGAAATCTGAAATATAGATGGGAAACCTGTAGAGAGAGATGGTGGTATATTGGTAATGTCTGTCCAGAGACTCAGATTAAAGCTCTGGAAACATGGGTTCTCACAAAATTCAGTGGACGGAATTTTATGAGAATGATTCTCGGTGTCCAACTAGCATGAAAATGGGAGAGTTCCTGATCTGTTTTTTGGATCAGTTTTCACACCCAATCTTATGTACTTAAAATGTTGCAGACTGTTTCTCGCTGCTGCAGGCAGTGGGCTGGGCTTAATTCACCAGCCAGCCTGTAGAGGGAGCTACTGCGCATGTGCTGACCTCTGATGCCGCACATGCGCAATTACAACGCGTGCTATTGATCAGGTAGTATCTGTGCGAGGGAAAGTAGGTATAGGGGTTGGAGTCTCCGATTTCATGCTCCCCCCACCACCCCCGCCGCCCACCCCCGCCTCGCTGCCAGTGAGAATGGAGAATTTGGCGCTCAGCCAGAACTCCATTCAGCAGCACTGAAGAACCTCAGCCACGGGCGAGGTCAGAGATTTCCAACGCTAGTGTTTAAGCTCAATAGCCTTTTGCCAGCATAGCTCAACCAGTTGGAATGAAAGGTCATCAATCTGAAACTTTCTCTGTCCATGCTCATACTATCTGATTTGCTGAGAGTTTCCAGCAATTTCTGCTTTATACTTAAATACAATTTCTGCTTTATACTTAAATTGCATCTAATCCCATTCACTTCTAAAAAATACTTCTCAAAGTTGTGATTCTACACTTAGTCTGTTTAGCTCGCAAGCATTAGAAGACAGTGCAATCCCATATATTTAAGCCCTAGCAATAACTGTAACACGATGTTATACTCTCCTTTCCTTCTCCCATATGTACTCTATGAACGGTATGTTTTGTCTGTATAGCGCGCAAGAAACAATACTTTTCACTGTATCCCAATACGTGTGACAATAATAAATCAAATCAAGCAACACCAAATTGCATCTAACATAATTGGCTAATTATTATTAATTAACCCCAAGGCATTTCATAGTAATAATATAAAATGCCTTGACATCAAACTACTTCAGGAGATATGAGGGCAGATTACTAAACCCTTGGTTAAAGGGATTAGTTTTAAGGAGTCTCTTGGAGGGAAGCGCAGTAGAGAAGCAGAGAGGTTTTCAAAGGGAGTTCTTATGCTTAGGACCCTGACAACCGAAGATGTGGCCACTAATGGTCAAACAATTTCAGTTCAAGAATACTCAAGAGACCAGAATTAAAGGAGTGCAGAGACCTCGGAGGGTTGTGAGACTGGAGGAGATTGCAGGATTGGCACAGGCCAGACGTCAAACTTCAAAAACAAGGATGAGAATTTAAAAATTGAAGCATTGGTTTAACCAGAAACAGTGTAGTCGGTGAGCACAGGCTGATGGGTGAATGTGTGTTAGGCCAAGGGCAGCAAAGTTTTGGAGCAAGTCAATTTTAGATCATTCCTTCTTCCCCCTACCCATCATTAACAATTGGGACCTGAAGTTGTGCTCTGGGCGATTGGTGTCCAGGCAGACATGTTTCTTGAAATCCTTCTCTTGACAATTTTAATGGAGGCTGTAACACTTTAGGGTTCTTTTTTTTAGTCCAGCTATTTTTTGGCTTCCACCAGGCAGACTACTGTTTTGGGTAAGCCCTAGATCCCTACAGAATACCTCTATCAAATCTTCCCTTGCGCTTCTCTCCTCTAAGGAATACGGATACCAAGTCAGGATGGTGTGTGACTTGGAGGGGAACTTGAAGGTGGTGCTGTTTCCATGCCCTTGCCCTTTCAAATGGTATAGGTGAAGGTGGGTTTGGAAGGTGCTGTTGAAGGAGGTTTGGCAAGATGCTGGAGTTCATCTTGTAGATGGCGCACATAGTTGCCATGGTGCTCCTGCTGTGGAGGGAATGAATGTTTAAGCTGATGGAGGGGTGCTGATCAAGTGGGCTGCTTTATCCTGGATGGTGTTGAGCTTCTTTAACATTGCTGGAGTTGCACTGATCCAGGCAAGTGGGGAATATTCCATCGCACTCCTGACTTGTGCCTTGTAGATGGCGGACAGGTTTTGGGGAGTCAGGAGGTAAGATCATGGCTAATCCGTATCTTAATTCCATCCAGCCTTAATATTGTTGCCTAACAGAAATGTAATCAATTTCAGTTTAGCCTCGAACAAGGAATGGCCAAACCTTCAGAACCCTTAAGCCGCATACGGTAATCTTAAGATATTCATAAGCCCCAAGATACAGGCAACCTTTACAGACACATTTTTTATGATTATTGCACACACTTATTTGCCCTTCCTCTGCACTCGGCCACCACTCACTCACTGACACACTCACTCACTCACTCACTCACTCATTCATTCATGCCTTCCCTCCCCACTCAGTTACTGTTCACTCATGCCTACCCTCTCCATTCAGCCACACTCACTCATCCCTTCCTCCTACTTCACTCTCCCCATTACCTGTATTTTTCCACCTTGTCCAGATGTTGTCTAACAGGAGAGCTGGAGTGAAGCAAAGTGGCTTTCAGGGCCCAAATCCTAGGTCCTGATTCTCAGCCTTCCCACCCTCTAAGCCCGCTCTCGCTTACCCCACCTAACGCCTCCCCCCCTCCCCAAACCCTCCCCCCCCCCACCCAAACACGGCCGTACACCCCACCCAGCCTTTCCTAGTCACCTACAGCTGTTTTTGGTTCCCCCCAGCCCCTTTCTCACCCCAGTTCAGTGGCAACAACCCCCCACAGCTGAGGCAACAGCAAGCAGACAATCCAGTGCAGCACGTGGGAACAGCAGCTGCTTGGGGGGCTATATGGTCGAATCCCAGAAATCAGGCTGGACCAGTCAAGTTAGATTTGGGTTGGTGGATGCAAAAGATTCACACACCTAGTAAGAAGTCTCACAACACCAGGTAAAAGTCCAACAGGTTTATTTGGAATCGCGAGCTTTCGGAGTGCTGCTCCTTCATCAGGTGAGTGGAGATCCTTTCCACTTTGAGTCGGTGGTTTGTGGTGTCGATAGAGGCCATGATGCCGGCATTGGGCTGGGGTGGGCACAGTGACAAGTCTCTCAACACCAGGTTAAAGTCCAACAGGTCTATTTGGAACCACGAGCTTTCGGAGCGCTGCTCCTACATCAGGTGAGAGTGGTTAGGCCATTCCTGGCTTAGAAGGTGCCGTTACTGAGTTTAGGAAACAAGCACTCGACCTGTAGGTCCATTATTCTGTTGCACATACCGCACCATTTATCGGTGGTGAATCGGCCAACATCCCAGATAAAACAGTGGGAAGGAATCGGGAGGCTGATTACTCAACTGTTAATAGAGTGAACAACAGTTTTTTTAGAATTAGGATATGCAATAAAAAGGAACATATGTCAACATTTACTGCTGTTTGGAAATAATGTCTTGCTTCCTGCTGTGGTGCCAGTATATCACTGATAACATTGAAAGTGAGTGATTAAAAGAAAACAATCTCCTAATGTGCTTTTCCTTCCTCAGAGGTGTTACACAATAATCTGCAGTGCTTGATCCATTAATAGTTATTATTTCAGTTCTCAGGGCAGCATTGGAAACAGAGCCGTGTCACATGACAGCATCTTTATTCCGGAACTATCCACCTCGGAGACTGTACCGGTCCGAGTGACGTCTCAGGAAAACATGCCTGGCAGAGTGAAAGCTTTGCAGGTGAGTGAGTGAGAGCAGCAGCAGAATGTTCATACGGACAAACGTTAATGACAAAGAAGGAGATTAAATGGTTCATCAGGACTGTCCCACACCAAAGATGTGGAGATGCCGGCGTTGGACTGGGATGGGCACAGTGAGAAGTCTCACCATCACCAGGCTAAAGTCCAACAGGTTTGTTTGGAATCATGAGGTTTCAGAGCACTGCTCCCACTCACCCGATGAAGGAGCAGTGCTCCAAAAGCTCATGATTCCAAACAAAGCTGTTGGACTTTAGCCTGGTGTTGTGAGACTTCTTACTGTCCCACACCAAAGGTGCTGGTCCTTTCCTGATTGAGGCTTTCTATCCCGCCTGCCTCTCTTAATATCTATGTTAGATATTAAACAAACAAACTCAAAGGGTGGAACTTTCCCATTCTGCCTGCCACGGAATCGTAGCGGGCAGGACGGGACTACGCAAAGGTCCATTGACTTCGGCCGGGATTTTCCGGTCTTGTGGTGAGCAAGGCTGGAAATCCTGCCCAAAGTGTCCGCTGTGGCTCAGGCATTCTTGTCACTGAGTCAAAGGTTCATGGCTTCAAGTTTAACTTCTGTGGAAAAAAAAAATCAAGGCTGATACTCCATGCGGTAATGAGGGAGTGCTGCACTGTCGCACGGGCTGTCCTTCAAATCAGATGTTCAACTGAGCCCCAGTCTCTGGCGGACCATCTTACCCAAGCCCATCCCTGCCCCATCCCCACATAGTTACCCTGCCAATTCCCCTAACTTTCACATCTTGGGACACAAAGGAGCAATATAGAATGGGCAATCCACCCAACCTGCACATCTTTGGACTGTGGGAGGAATCCCACGCAGACATGGAGAGAACATGCAAACTCCACACAGACAGTCACCCAAGGCCGGAATGGAACTTGGGTCCCTGGTGCCGTGAGGCAACTGTGCTAACCACTGTCCACTGTGCCGCCCACATTATTCTATCATTTTTTTTCTCCTGTTGTTTGCTCTGTATTATAGATGACACTGCCATCGCTTGACTATTTAAATGCACATTTTTATTGACTGACATCTCTGAAAGCAGATGTAAATGCTGCATATCTCTAAAATTACAGCTTCAAACTGCAACAGAGAGAGAGAGAGAGACTCTTACCAAATGCATAATAAATAAGTCAAAACTGTTCACTGTAAAATACAGTTTCCCACCAGATGCCACTAAGTAGCAGGCACCGTATTCTTGTGGGCACTGGGGTTTGGGATTGGGCGCGTCAGTAGATGTTGTGGTGTGGGGGCAGAGAGGTTAGTCTAATCTTAGCATTGTGAGAACCATGACATGGAAAGTCTGTCATTGTTATCCATCTGAATTGCGTGCAGAGTACATCAGAGGTTGTTGCCACGGCACCTCACTGATGCTTTCACTTGTGAGGCAAGTCCAGAACTATTGGCCATGAGTTTAAGATAGTCAGTAATAAATCCATTAAAGAATTTGCGAGAAACCTCTTTGCCCAGGAATTCACCACCACAAGGAATATTTGTGATGAATAGCTAAATAAGCACTTTGGAGAAAGGAATTGTTAGGATCCCGGATCAGAATCTTAAGGTTCTGGAGCCAGACTAGACCCCAACAATTCCTTTTATTTTGGCATAAACGTAAGGATGGGATGCTTCACTCCAGGAGTCATTCTATTGATAAATTAGGGATCTTTTATCAAAACAAGCTTTATTCATAACACAGTTTAACTATAGCTCCAACAAAATGAAACAGTGTAACTCTTAACAATTGAACCACTTTTGAACATGAAAAGAAACAACTCTATTTTCTAACTTATAACCATTTCAGTTCCAAGTAAGCAGCAGTCTTCCCATAGGCTAAACCCATTTTAAATATAGTTAGCAAACTCAGGCATACTTGCTTTAAATTCGTCTAGAAGATCCTGAAGCTATCAGTGAGACTTTGCAGGGAGAGAGTAGATTCTGCCTTTAAACAGCTCCAGTCAGCAACTAACCACAGAAAACTGCTTCCCTGCTACAAAACTAGCTCCTCCCATCAAACTCATGATCATATGACCCTGTATACCTACACTCACCTTCCATCACTTTAATCAAACAACCCCAGGGGTCCTTTCTATTTATAGACAAGAGTGCGTTGGCCTTCTGCTGAATAAACACTATCTGGCTAAAATGAGTAATTATCCTGCTTTTACAGCATCTCAGCTGCATTCCTTCCAGACACACTGACTGCCTGTAGAAAAATACTGAACCTTTTAAAACATTCTACGGATGCATAAAATATGTCAATAAAACAGTATCACCATGGATAAGAAGTATCTGCGAATAGAAACGTAGAAAATAAGAGCAGGAGTAGATGCTTTTTTTAAAAAATTGCTTTTGCAAAGATGGCACGGTGGCACAGTGGTGAGCACTGCTGCCTCACAGTGTCTGGGACACGGGTTCAATTCCAGCCTTGGGTCACTGTCTGTGTGGAGTCTGCACGTTCTCCCTGTGTCTGCGTGGGTTTCCTCCTTTCCTTCCTAACCTGTGCAGATTAGGTTAATTGGTCATGCTAACTTGCCCCTTAGTGCCAGGGGGATTAGCAGGGTAAATAACTGGGGTTCTGGGTGGGATTGTGGTTGGTGCAGACTCGATGGGCCAAATGGCTTCCTTCTGCACTGTAGAGATTCCATGATTCTACATTACAACAGATGGTGATTTTACTGAATCAATGAACTAAAATTTAAAACTGAAAAGTTTTAGGTCGGGGGTTAAGTTCTTAAATATAATACCAGAAGACCTTCCATTGTGCTCCAGAGGTTTACCCAAATGTGACAGAACTTCTGAAGTTTGTTAGACAAAAGATTTGGCAGTCTGAAAGAGTTTATTTGTCCCATTTTATTTGATGTTGAAGAGGATAATGCACTGGTGGAGGTGACAGTGCCCACCTCAAACACGTAGCAAAAGCACCAATTCCGCCACCAACATCATCAGCCTTTATCACAAATATTCTGAAGATTCCCAGGTCATATACATCATACAGTCAGGTGACTCTTTACACTTGTCTGCAGCTTTTTGGTTCTGTTTTGTTTTCAGTAAGGACTAAAGGCCCCATTTCTAATCAAGCAAGTCAGGAGAAGTAGCAGAAGTAGGCCATTCAGCCCATTGAGTCTGCTCTGCCATTCAATGAGATCATAACTGATCTGATGTGATAATCCTCAACTCACTTTCCCACCTTGTCCCCATAATCCTCGATCCCCTTACTGATTAAAAATCTGTCGATCTCAGCCTTGAACATATCTAATGACCCAGTCTCTACAATCCTCTGCGGTAAAGAATTCCACCGATTCACTAACCTCTGAGAGAAGAAATCCCTCCTCATCTCTGTCTTCAATGGTGAACCCTTAGGCCTTCTGGTCCTAGACTCTCCCGCAAGGGGAAACAACCTCTCAGCATCTACCCTGTCAAGACCCCTGAGAATCCTGTATGTCTCAATAAGGTCAGCTCTCATTCTTCTGAACTCCACTGAGTCCAGGCCCAACCTGTTCTCGGTGCGGGCCAGTTGGCTTTAGGAGTGGCATAGTGGTCAGCACAGCTGCCTCACAATGCCAGGGACCCAGGTTCAATTCCAGCCTCGGGTCACTGTCTGTGCGGAATTTGCACATTCTCCCCGTGTCTGCATAGGTTTCCTCCGGGTGTCCAGTTTCCTCCCACACTCCAAAGATGTGCGCGTTAGGTTGATTGGCCATGCTAAATTGCCCGTAATGTCAGGGGGATTAGCAGGATAAATGTGTGGGGTTACGAGAATAGGGCCTGGATGGGACTGTGGTTGGTACAGACTCGATGGGCCGAATGGCCTCCTTCTGTACTGTCGGGATTCTATGAACCTACTCAACCTCTCCTCATAAGAAACTCCATCCATACCTGGGATCAACCCAGTGAACCTTCTCTGAACTGTCTCCGATGCCAATGTATCTTTTCTTAGATCTGTTCACAGGATTAAAAAAAAATAAAGTTATAAGGGAGGGAGTGATATGTGAAGGATTAAATGGCCATTCTGAACGTTCCTTCTTGTTATTTTAGTGGAGCGGTGAACCAATTCATTTTGAACAAGAACATTTCTAAAAATAATGAAAAATAGAGCGAATGAGAGGATTGGCCTTTATAGTTCAGACTTCCAGGATGGGATTTTCCAGCCGCACTCACTCCAAGACCGGAAAATCTCACCCAATGTCAACGGACCTTTGAATGGACCACTCCCCGCCCGCTGTGATTCCCGTGATAGGCGGGACGGAAAAACTCCGCCCCCAGTGTCAACATAAACCCCCTGCTTCAGTCAATGTCCCCAAAGCTCAAAATAAAGTGTATTTATTGGGTTAAATGTTATGCCGTCATAAAACAACATTGAAAGGGCTATTGTTAAGTGGCCGACATTCCTGTATATCCACAAGATCATCTCTTGCTTGATATTTCTAACCTTAAAACCTCCGTGGGCAGCCATTACTATCCCCTGTGTTTTCACCAGACTTATATTTAAGGATTGGCACCACAGGAGTTCAAATTCCAGGCACTTAAAAACAATTTAGGAGAATGTGAACCTTTCAGATGTTTGAAGGAGTTTAAAGGAAAGCAAAATACAGCAGATGCTGGAAAGCGAATATAAAAACAGGAAATGTTTAAGATACTCTGCAAACTTGGCAGTGTCTGGGGGATAAATGCTTGGGAATGAGGACAACAGGCCCAGTTTATGGTAATGCGCACATTCTGGCGCAGATTCACCAGGACACCATTAATTTCACCGTCAGATGAAAAACCTTTCTTTTATTTCACCACACACCCAGCAGTTGTGCACTCACGCACATCCAATTGTCCTGGTTTGCCAAATCAAATTTAAAACTCAAATTCCCAAATGCGTCCAGCTCAGTATCAAGCTCCTAAAGTATTATATTATTTTGTGTCACAAGTAGGTTTACATTAGCACTGCAATGAAGTTACTGTGAAAATTCCCTGGTTGCCACACTCCGGCACCTGTTCAGGTACACTGAGAGAGGATTTAGCATGGCCAATCCACCAGCCAGCATGTCTTTTGGACTGTGGGAGGAAACCCACGCAGACATGTGGAGAATGTGCAAACTCCGCACAGACAGTGACCCAAGCCGGGAATCGAACCCGGGTCCCTGGCACTGTGAGACAGCAATACTAACCACTGTGCCACCGTGCCGTCCAGCTTAGGAACATAGGACTTTAGGCCATTTAACCCTTTGCATCTGCTCAATATGATCATGGTTGATCTGATTGTGGTTTCAACTCTGTCTCAGCACTGTGGGAAGCAGTGATATAGTGCTACTGTCGCTAGACTAGTTCTCCAGCATAATGCTCTGGAGACTTGGGTTTTGAGTCCTACCACGGAAGTTGGCGAAATTTGAATTCGATAAAATCAAAAATCGAATGATGATCATGTTGTAAAAACCTATCTGGCTTACTAATATCCTTTAGGGAAGGGAATCTGTTGTCATTACTTGGTCTGGCCTGCAAGAATCTCACTGGTGAGATCTCACTTTCCCTGTCCTCGCTGCTGACATAACGAGTGGGAACCTCATTTAAGTATATCCTAGCAAATGTAAATATAAGTATCATGCTTCCCTGTCATATGATTTCCCACATTTATAATTCCATCGTGTTAGTCACGTTTACAACTGCTTTTGAAAAACATGAGACAGTCAAAGGAAACCAACCGGGGGCGCACAGGTAAGTATTACCCACAGGTAAGTAGGGAACATTCAACTATCTCGGGGATCCCAATGCAGGATACAGCCCCTTTCTCAAAGGTACTGTGAAGAAGTGGGAGTCATGTGACATGAATTGTTGATTGGTGGAAGCAGTAATATTGCCTTGCTGTACTGAATGCTTAGTCTGCCATTTTACCATCGACAATCAGCCTCTCAGAAAAGGGGCTGTGCCCTGATTGGATTCCAGTCCCCATCTACACTGTTTCTGTACCATCACCAACCAGATTGACTTATCTTTGTATGCCCATCACCTTGCTTCTTGGCCTCTTGGCCAAGATCATGTTTAGTTTTGGCATCCTGCACTTGGTTGAAGTCATGAGACGACACTGAGACTTCATTTGAAGCAGTTTTTTAAGCAGCATCTCAGCCTTTTGGCTCAGATGCAAATGAGATCAAGCCTTGGAGAAGGTACAATGCCTGCTCCAATCAGCTTGGATCAAGTAGATCAAGCCCAAGCCAGGAAGTGGGAGGCCTGTCTTGTCAGTTTGGATCTGGAATGTCTCACTTGCTGAGACTTTGAATTGGACTTTGATTGGATTGAATTGGATATAAACAAAAAAAAAATCACCTTGTGTGAAGCCAACTTCACTGGAAAAGTGAATTATACAGCATGAGTTTTCAGTCTGTTACCCTCTGTGAAGAAATGAGTTTTGATTCTGGACCCATGCAAAATGATTATTATTTTCTCTGTGGCCTCTGTTCTGTAAATCATTCCTTTCTCTATCCTTCTTTTACTACACCACTAACATAGGCGGCCCTGCTCCTGTGTTTGTTTTTATTCGTTCAGGGGACATGGGCATCACTGGCTGAGCTAGCACTTACTGCCCACCCTAATTGCCCTTGAAGTGTGTGGTTTGCTAGGCCATTTAACAGTCAACCACATCCAGTCGACCTGGAGTCACAAGTAGGCCAGTAAGAAGTCTCACAACACCAGGTTAAAGTCCAACAGGTTTATTTGGGATCACGAGCTTTTAGAGTGCTGCTCCTTCATCATCTGATGAAGGACTTCAACCTGGTGTTGTGAGACTTCTTACTGTGCCCACCCCAGTCCAACTCCGGCATCTCCACAACATGTAGGCCAGACCAGGTAAGGATGGCAGATTTCCTTCCCTAAAGGACCGTTAGTGACCCAGGTGGGTTTTTACCACAATCGACAATGGTGCCATGATCAGCATTAGACTTTTAATTCCAGATTCTACTGAATTCAAATTTCACCATCTGCCGAGGTGGGATTTGAACCTGGGTGCCCAGAGCATTACCCTGGGTCTCTGGATTACTAATCCAGCAACAATACCACTACACTACCACCTCCCCATAAGCGTTTTATGTGTTTAAGTGTGTGCAATAAGCTAACTCTCTGAGTTCACCCGATCACGATTTGCTGTGGGGTTATTGATAGAAATTGGATCACATCAAAACCGAGGAGTTGGGAATTACACCCATGGCTTATAAGGCAGAAGCAAATCAAAAACACCTTTCTGGGTAATAAAAGGGGAATTTGGGTTTTTTAAATTAAGCTCCCCTGCCCATGACAATACGTAATTTGAGTAAAATGAGCCCTGCATGTGAGGGTTTTCTATCTGCATTTGTTGCACTCGTGCTGCAAGTCGATTTTTTTGTTAATGAGTTTAGCCCAGTGGCCGGCATTGAGAGGAAATCTTCCCTTATTTTTATGTGCTTATTCCCAGCCATTTGTGCCATAAAGCCTCCACAGGAATTCTGCTGAATCACTGCAAAAGCACCACAGGGATAGATTAAAATGTTTTTCTGATGCTTACTCACTACCCACAAGTTGAGTCACTTAGTCTGTCCCATTGCTCAGTCAAATTTCCTAAGAGCCCCTTGTTGTATTGAGAATTATTCTAGAACGATAAAGTTTTTGTGTTAGTCTTAAAACTGGTCATTTTTACGCCAATTCCTAGTATTTCTTGTGCTGGCTGCATGAATGTTCGTATCATTCTGCCAATTTCTGGAACTGTGGATACTGGCGATTGTGGCCTTCTGATTTTGGGTATTTCCAGCAATGAAACCAGGGCGAAGAACAGCAAGTTGCATTTATCCAGCATCTATAACATCCCAAAAAGTCGTATCTCAAACCAAAATTAACATTGAGCCACATACGGGGATATCAGAAGAGTAGACCCAAAGCTTAGTCAAAGATGTCAATTCCAAGCAGTGTCTTATAGGAGGAGAGAGAGGGAAGGAGGTGGAGAGGATTAGAGGGGCTATTCCAGAGCTTAGGGCCCAGGGCGCTGAAGGCACGGTTGCCAATGGTAGTGGCATTAAAATCAGGAATACTCAAGAAGCCAGAGTTAGAGGAATGCAGGTATCGTAGAGGGTTGTTGGGCTGGAGGAGATTACAAAAAAGGGGAGGGTTAGGCCATAATGGAATATGAAAACTAGCTTGTAAATTTTAAAACCAAGGCTTAACTGGCCTGTGAGCCAGTGTAGATCAGTGAACATGGGTGATTTAAAAAAATTTATTCACTCACGGGATGTGGGTGTCGCTGGCTGGAACAGCATTTATTGCCCTTGAAGGTGGTGGTGAGTCATCTTCTGCAGTTCATGTGCTGTTAGGAAGGGAATTCCAAGAGTTTAACCCAGTGACGGTGAAGGAATGGCGATATATTTCGAAGTCAGGATGGTGAGTGAGTTGGAGGGGTACTTCCAGGAGGTGCTATTCCCATGTACCTGTTGCCAATGTCCTTCTAGATGGTCATAGTCTTTGGTTTGGCAGCTGCTGTCAACATCATCTTCCTGGGTTGCTGCAGTGCATCTTGTCGATGCTACATAGTGCTGTCAAGGAGGTGGATGGAGTGAATATTTATGGTGATGGTTCGGTTGCCAATCAAGCTTTGTCTGGATGGTGTTGAGCTACTTGAGTATTGTTGGAGCTGCACCCATCCAGGCAAGTGGAGATTATTCCACCACACTCCTAACTTGTGGCTTGTAGATTGTGGACAAGCTTTGGGGAGGCAGGAGGTGAGTTTTCATTGCAGATTTCCCTGTACCTGACCCGTCTTTGTGGTCGCAGTATTTATATGTCTCATCAGCTTCAGTTTCTAGTCAATGGTAACCCCCAGGATATCGATAGTTGGAGAGTCGGCGATGGTAGTGTCATTAAATATCAAATGGAGATGGTTATCTTCTCTTTTGTTGGAGATGGTCATTTTCTGGCTCTTGAATGGCACAAATGTTTCTTGCCACATACATCAGCCCAAGCCTGAATGTAGTCCAGGTCTTGCTGCATATGGACATGGACTGCTTCAGTATCTGGAGAGATGTGAATGATACCAATCATTGTGCAATCATCAGTGAACTTTCTCACTTCTGACTTTGTGATGGAAGGAATGTCATTGATGAAGCAGCTGTCGATAGTTGGGCCGAGGATCATCAGAAACTTCTGCAATGATGCCCAGGACTGAGATGATCGGTCTCCATCTTTCATTATGCATGATATGACTCTGACCAGTGGAGAGGTTTTCCCCCTGATACCCATTGACTCTGGTTTTGCTAGGGATCAAAATGCTGTCATGATGTGGAGGACAGTTGCCTCATCTCCGGCATTCAGCTCTTTTGTCCACATTTCGACTAAGACTGTAATGAGGTCAGAAGCTGAGTGGCCCAGGCAGAACCCAAACTGAGCGTCCGTGAGCAGGTCAGTGCTGAGTAGACACCGCTTGATAGTGTTGTTGATGACAGCTTCCATTACTTTGCTGATGATCAAGGATTAACTGATGGATGGTAGTTGGCTGGGTTGGATTTGCATTTCTTTTTGTGGATAGGACATAACTGGGTATTTTTTCACATTGCTGGTGTTGTAGCTGTACCAGAGCGGCTTAGTGAGGGGCGAACCTAGATTCGGTGTCGGTTAGGATACTGGCTGTAGGGTTTTTGAAAATACCTTTGTCATCTCTGGACTTGGCTATCAGTGAGGGTTTCAGCAGAGGAGCTGAGGCAGGGGCAAAGATGGTTAATGTTACGTAGGTGCAAGCAGGTGGTCTTGGGGGTGATGGAGAGAATGAGGTCAGAAGGCCATCTCAGTGTCAATTAGGTTGCATACAATTTTGTTCAGACTGAGAAGACATCCAGGGAGAGTGATCAAGTCAGTGATTAGGGAATGGTGTTTGTCATAATGGCCTTTTGATTTGATTTGATTTATTATTGTCACATATGTTTACTTACCGTGAAAAGTATTGTTTCTTCGACATAGACAAAACATATCATTCATAGAGTACACAGGGGAGAAGCAAAGGAGAGAATGCAGAATATAGTGTTACAGTCACAGCTAGGGTGTTGAGAAAGATTGGTTTAATATATGGTAAGTCCATTCAAAAGTCTGATGGCAGCAGGGAAGAAGCGATTCTTGAGTCGATTGGTAGGTGATCTCAGACTTCTGTATTTTTCCTGCTGGAAGAAGGTGGAAGAAAGTATGTCCAAGGTGCGTAGGATCCTTGATTATGCTGGCTGCTTTTCCAGGGCAGTGGGAAGTGTAGATGGTGTCAATGGATGGGAGGTTGGTTTGTGTGATGGTCTGGATTACGTTCAAAACCCTTTGTAGTTTCTTGCTGGAGCAGGAGCCATACCAAGCTATGATAAGTAAGTTTATTTATTAGTGACAAGTAGATTTACATTAACACTGCAATGAAGTTACTGTGAAAATCCCCAATCACTATACTCAGGCGCCTGTTCGAGTACACAGAGGGAGAATTTAGCTTGGCACCTGCCCAGCACAGAAAGGATGCTTTCTATGGGTCACAGCGGACATGCCAAATTTCCTTAGCCTCTTGAGAAAGTGGAGGCATTGTTGGGCTTTAACATAAGAACATAAGAACCAGGAGCAGGAGTAGGCCATTTGGCCTATCGAGCCTGCTCCGCCATTCAATGGCTGATCTTTTTGTGAACTCAGCTCCGCTTACCCACCCGCTCGCCATAACCCTTAATTCCTTTACTGTTCAAAAATTT
This sequence comes from Mustelus asterias, assembly GCF_964213995.1. Classification (NCBI taxonomy): domain Eukaryota; kingdom Metazoa; phylum Chordata; class Chondrichthyes; order Carcharhiniformes; family Triakidae; genus Mustelus; species Mustelus asterias. Next base: position 135,535,653 of record NC_135804.1, read on the forward strand.
ATCTTACCTTCCCTTAAAAACAAGCTCAACTGCTTCACTGGGCAGGGAATTCCACAGATTCAAACCCTTTGTGTGAAGAAGTTCCTCCTCAACTCAGTCCTAAATCTGCTTCCCGTTATTTTGAGGCCATGCCCCCTTTCTTAACTATAGTGTCACCGTGGAGAGACCAGGACAGATTGTTGGTGATCTGAACACCTAGCTCTTGACCATTCCACTTCATCACCTTTGATATAGGCAGGGGCATTCTCCATTGCGCTTCCTGAAGTTGATGACCATCTTCCCTTTGCTCTTCTCAGCAATTGAAGGAAATTGCTGCTCTCCCAATATTGGATGTTGGACAATGATGTGTCAAATCAGGAGCTGTAATTCGATGTGATTTTATATATATCTGCAAATTACTGATGAAATTAGTACATCTCCTTTACATAAGTCATTTGATACAGTGTTAACTAGCAATGCACCAACAATTACACAACAATGCCACAGTATTTAATACAGTGTTTCTTTCAGATCTCAAGGTCTAATTGCTGCTCACTCAAGCCATCCTGAAGTAACTGATTTGTTGACTTCTGTATGAACTCAGCAGCATAAAGTTGATAGCTTCCCAATGTTTGAGATCTAAAGTATGATTGGCTCAGAACCTCTATTTAGATAGGTTTCATTTGTTTCATTTTACTGAATGAATAATTGTTTTCCATCAGTTACAACTTCAGCAGAACATCCGATTGGCTTCTCCAGGTTTGCCGATTTCCGCCAAAAAGACTGATGATGCAGGAACTCTGTCAGAGGATGATGGGTTGCCCAGGAGCCCGCCGGAAATATCGTCTCTTCATGCAGTGCTGAGATGCTCCACGCCGAAGGTACAGAAGGTGCCGACATTAATGGGGAGCTGGAGTGGGTGTGGGGAGGCTGAACTTGGCCAAAGGTCCAAGAAGGCTGATGGCAGGGCCTCATTAAGGTTTGACTGCCTCCTGCCTGGCAGTTAGCCAAATGGACCTCCTGGACAGAAATGCTCCATTCTCTATCAATCTTACAATGTTTGGTAAAAGTGGCTGACAAAGGAGATAATGAGGTGATCGGTTCATCTTCAGTGCTTGAATGGAATTTGAATGGTCTGAGGTGGGTTCTCGAACAGGACTGCAATCCATTCCACCAACAATTTTGGCATCAACCACAGAGACCAAAGCCTGCCCCAATATGTTGGTGTGTTTTATTCTTACAGAAGGCTTGGCGGAGCAGACTTGAGTTAAAGTTAAAGTTTATTTATTATTGTCACAAGTAGGCTTACATTAACACTGCAATGAAGTGACTGTGAAAATCCCCTAGTTGCCACACTCCGGTGTCTGTTCAGGTACACTGAGGAAGAATTCAGCACAGCCAATACACCTAACCAACACGTCTTTCAGACTGTGGGAGGAAGCAGGAGCACCTGGACGAAACCCATGCAGACACAGGGAGAACGTGCAGACTCTGCATAGACAGTGACCCAAGCCAGGAATCGAACCCGAGTCCCTGGCGCTGTGAGGCACTGTGCCACCATGCCACCCTTGAGGGGCCCTTTGGTCTCCTGCTGTTCCTTATTCTTATGTTCTTGTCTTAATAGGATGTTATTGTCTCCTAACCCTACAGGCACTAGCCAAAAAAAAGTAGTCAGTCTTTGGCCTTCACTAACCCTTTTCCTAATTCTACCCTCCAGCCTGCTGCCCTTGTTGAGCGACACAGCTCCTTGAGTTTCGGTGGAATGGAAAGTGAAGACGAAGAACAGGTAAATGTTTAGCTTTTCTCTTTGGAGGCGGTATTTATAGAATCGGAGTGGTTACAATGTAGGAGGCCATTCAGCCGGTTGTGTCCATGTGAGTACTCTGCGAGAACTCAGCTGCTCCAACTTCCCTGTGCTGTCCCATCTCCTTGAAAATCTTTTCTCAACTGGTTAGTTATTCAGTTCCTTTTTGAAAGGCTTGAAAGAACCTGCCCCCACCACACTCCCAGACAGTGCCTACCTGATCCTATCCACTCATAGAATCATAGAATCCCTACAATGAAGGAGGCCATTCGATCCATTGAGCCTGCACCAAAAACAGTCCTACCCAGGCCCTATTCCCATAACTCCATGTATTTACTCTGCTATTCTCCCTAACACTAAAGGGCAATTTCGTATGGCCAATCCACTAAACTCACTCCTTTTTTTAACCGTGGGAGGAAACTGGAGCGCCCGGAGGAAACCCACGCAGACACGAGGAGCACATGCAAACTCCACAGTCACCCGAGGCCAGAATTGAATCTGATCCCCGGCAGCAGTGCTAACCACTGTGCCGATGCGTAAAGACATTTTTCTTCACAGCACCTTTGATGCTTTTGCCAATAACCTTGGACTTTTGACTCTTGTGCCAATTTAATGGAAGAGTATATTAAAGTTTATTAGTGTCGCAAGTAGGCTTACATTAACATGGCAATGAAGTCACTGTGAAAATCCCCGAGTCGCCACGCTCTGGCACCTGTTCGCCTGAGGGAGAATTTAGCATGGCCAATGCACCTAACGTCTTTCGGACTGTGGGAAGCACCCGGAGGAAACCCACGCAGACGCGGGGAGGAAATACAGACTCTGCACAGACAGTGACCCAAGCCAGGAATCAAACCCGGGTCCCTGCCGCTGTGAGGCAGCAGTGCTAACCACTGTGCCACCATGCTGCCCCTGATTCCATGTTAATGATTCCATGCTAATAATATGTTCATGAAATCATCTGATTGTGGTTCTTATGGTGACAATAGCCTAGAAACTACTTTTGGTGACTTGAACAAACTAAAATATAGAACAGAAGGAGGCCATTTGGCCCATCATGTCTGTGTCTGCTCTTGGCTGGAGCAGTCCATTATTAACTTCTCTGTGTTTCCCCATTCCCCTCTATCTTCCTTCAGGATTTTCCTCCTCCATAAGATTGCCCAAATCTGCCCCTGCCTCTGCTCATCTGCTGCTGAGATCCTCGTCCATTCTGTTGTTACAACCAAGGTGGGATTTTCCCTCCTCCCCTGCTCCCCCCGGCAGTTTGTGGTGGCGGAGGTGACCTGCCATTGGCCAACAGCAGGATCTCCAGCCGCTGTCAACGGGTTTCCTGCTGTTCGCACCCTCCGCTGCCGGAAAACCTGTGGCAAGGTGGTCGCCGTCGGCAGGAGCAGAAGATTCTGCCGGTGGGAAGAGCCGGAAAATCCCGCCCCTAGACTTGACTATTCCAATGCACCTTCCCTGAACCAGCTAATTCTGACAACAGAATAGGGGGAAGAGCAAGTTCTCATTCCTTGCATTAAGAAAAAATTCCCTTGATGTGTAAATCCCTTGGGTGGGAAGGTTTTAGTGACCATTGTGCCGATGCATAAGAACATTTTTCTTCACATCAGCTTTGATGCTTTTGCCAATAACCTTTGACTGTTGACCCTTCTGCCAATTTAATGGAAGAGTATATTAAAGTTTATTTATTAGTGTCACAAGTAGGCTTATATTAACATGGCAATGAAGTCACTGTGAAAATCCCCTAAAAGTGGGTTTATCACTAAAATTTAAGCATTTTTAATAAAAGCCTTTTGTGCCCCACCTGTATTTAACTGGATTTAAAGTGACTGAACATTATTTTAAAAACAATGACATTAAAACATGTAAAAGTTTTAAAATTGTACCTTTGGGCCCAAAGATGCCAATCTAAGTGAAAAGCCTCCACTAAGTTTAAGTTTTACGTTTATTTATTAGTATCACAAGTAAGCTTACATTAACACTGCAGTGAAGTTACTGTGAAAATCCCCTAGTTGCCACACTCTGGTGCCTGTTCAGGTACACTGAGAAGAATTTAGCATGGCCAATGCACCTAACTAGCATTACTTTTAGACTGTGGGAGGAAATCGGAACACCCAGAGGAAACCCATGCAGACATGGGGAGAACGTGCAGACTCCACACAGTCACCCTGTACGGAATCGAACCTGGGTTCCTGGCGCTGCTAATCACTGTGCCACCGTGCTGCCCCTATGGTTCGATTCCCGGCTTGGGTCACTGTGAGGAGTTTGCACGTTCTCCCTGTGTCTGCGTGGGTTTCCTCCGGGTGCTCTGGTTTCCTCCCACAGTCTGAAGATGTCTGGATTAGGTGCATTGGCCATGCTAAATTGCCCCTTAGTGTCCCAGGATGTGTAGGTTAGCGGGATTAGCAGGGCAAATATGTAGGGTTACAAGGCTAGGACCTGGGTGGGATTGTTGTCGGTGCCGAATGGCCTCCTTCTGCACTGTAGGATTTCTATGAAATAGGTATAAGTAGTGGAAAATCGCCATGGTGAATATTTCCATCATGGTGTGAATGGAGCCAACATCCATTGGGAGGGTTTTTAACCAATGCTAAAGATCATGGAAACTTAACTAGTGCTTGTTTTATGTTGGTATGTGCCAATCTCAAAACCAATGGAAACTGGTACAAACTCGAGGTCAAGTTGTTACACTGTTGTACTTTTCCAGGAAGATCATTTTTGGGAGAAGAACTGATGAAGCCTCCTTGCAGCTCCAGCTGTGCCCACTATAGGGTCTCTGGACAGCAAGAGCTTCCAGCCAATCAGATTTACTGGCAGCTCAAGGGTGGGCCTTTCCTGTCTATGAGAAGTCTACATCTGACCCTCAGCCTATTCAGCCCACGTCGAGTGTGGTAAAGCTGCACAACAGGCATTCTTAGGTCCCACTTCATACCAGAGGGGGTGAGCAGTCTGGATCCCATCCTGCCCCCTTCTACCCGCCCCCCCCCCCCCCCCCCCCCCCCCACTCCTTGAAATCCAGCCCCTGAGTACAAAAATCTAGGCTGACACTCAAGTGCGGTGCTGAGGGAGGGCCACATTGTCGCGCTGTTTTTCGGATGTGATGCCAAACTGAAGCTTCCTCCTTGATCTCAGGTGGGCATAAAAGACCCCAAGACACTATATTGAAGACGAGTAGGGGGCAAGACGGGTGAGAAGATATCCCCAGTGTCCTGACCAACATTTATCCCTCAATCAGTATCACAAAAGCAAAACAGAGTGTCAAGTCATTGTTACATTGCTGCTTGATGGATCTTGCTTTGTGCGAATTGGCTGCTGCATTTCCTACATCACAGCAATGACTACACTTAAAATATACTTCTGTGCTTCATTGTCTGTAGAGTGCGAAGATGGTGAAAGTTTTTCTTTTGTTTGAAGCACTTTCATGCACATCACCACGGGTCATATACATCACGTCCACTAACAATAATTGAAAGCACAATACCGCTAATCGATAAAAACAAGGCCTGATAAAACACGATGTAATACTCAATGGAATGGTGCGAGACCCTACAAGGGTGAATTCAGGTGTGGATTTTGCCACAGTCGCATTGTATAGTTCCTGCTTTGACACATGAGGCGGAATTTTCCTGCCCCGACCGCCATGGGAATTGTAGTGGGCTGGGGGACAGACCATGCAAAGATCTGTTGACCTCGGGTGGGATTTTGCAGTTTTGAGGCCAGCGCGTCTGGGAAATGCTGTAGATGGTTTTCTTTTATTGCAATTTGTTTTGTCACAAAAGTTTTTCTTTCACTGATCACTCTTTTGCAACCTGCCGCTCCAATTTCAATGGACAGCAAGAATGCAATATGGCAATACTACAGCCATAGTATTAGAGGGTTGGATGGAGATAAATTTGTTGAGTGTATTCAGGAGAAATTTCTCATTCAGCATGTGGATGGCCCAACTAGAAAGGGGGCAAAACTTGACCTCCTCTTGGGAAACAAGGAAGGGCAGGTGACAGAAGTGTTAGTGAGGGATCACTTTGGGAGCAGTGACCATAATTCTATTAGTTTTAAGATAGCTATGGAGAATGATAGGTTTGGCCCAAAAGTTAAAATTCTAAATTGGGGCAAGGCCAATTTTGAAGGAATCACGCAGGAACTTTCAAAAATTAATTGGGGGAGTCTGTGGGAAGACATTGTATAGTTCCTGCTTTGACACATGAGGCGGAATTCTGTGGCAGGCTTTCAAAAGTGTGTTAACCAGGGTTCAGGGTAAACACATTCCTTTTAGAGTGAAGTGCAAGGCAGGCAGAAGTAGGGAACCCTGGATGACTCGGGATATTGAGGCCCTGGTCAAGAAGAAGAAAGAGGCACATGACATGCATAGGCAGCTGGGATCAAGTGAATCCCTTGAAGAGTATAGGGGGTGTAGGAGTAGAGTTAAGAGAGAAATCAGGAGGGCAAAAAGGGGACACAAGATTGTTTTGGCAGATAAGGCAAAGGAGAATCCAAAGAGCTTGTACAAATACATAAAGGGCAAAAGAGTAACAAGGGAGAGAGTAGGGCCTCTTAAGGATCAAAAAGGCCATCTATGTGCGGATCCACAAGATATGGGTGAGATCCTAAATGAATATTTCTCATCAGTATTTACCATTGAGAAAAGCATGGATGTTAGGGAACTTGGGGAAATAAATGGTGATGTCTTGAGGAGTGTACATATTACAGAGAAGGAGGTGCTGGAAGGCTTAACGCACATCAAGGTAGATAAATCCCCAGGACCTGATGAAGTGTATCCCAGGACATTGTGGGAGGCGAGGGAGGAAATTGCGGGTCTCCGAGCCGAGATATTTGAATCATCGATAGTCACAGGTGAGGTGCCTGGAGATTGGAGAGTGGCAAATGTTGTGTCTTTATTTAGAAACGGCTGCAGGGAAAAGTCTTTGAACGACAGGCCAGTGAGCCTCACATCTGTGGTGGATGAGTTGTTGGAAGGTATTTTGAGAGACATGATCTACAGGCATTTAGAGACGCAAGGACTGATTAGGGACAGTCAGCATGGCTTTGTGAGTGGAAAATCATGTCTCACAAATTTGATTGAGTTTTTTGAAGGGGTAACCAAGAAGGTAGATGAGGGCAGTGCAGCTGATGTTGACTACATGGACTTTAGCAAGAACAAGAACAAAGAACAATACAGCACAGGAACAGGCCCTTCGGCCCTCCAAGCCCGTGCCACTCCCTGGTCCAAACTAGACCATTCTTTTGTATCCCTCCATTCCCACTCCGTTCATATGGCTGTCTAGATAAGTCTTAAACGTTCCCAGTGTGTCCGCCTCCACCCCCTTGCCTGGCAGCGCATTCCAGGCCCCCACCACCCTCTATGTAAAATATGTCCTTCTGATATCCGTGTTAAACCTCCCCCCCTTCACCTTGAACCTATGACTCCTCGTGAACGTCACCACCGACCTGGGGAAAAGCTTCCCACCGTTCACCCTATCTATGCCTTTCATAATTTTATACACCTCTATTAAGTATCCCCTCATCCTCCGTCTTTCCAGGGAGAACAACCCCAGTTTACCCAATCTCTCCTCATAACTAAGCCCCTCCATACCAGGCAACATCCTGGTAAACCTCCTCTGTACTCTCTCCAAAGCCTCCACGTCCTTCTGGTAGTGTGGCGACCAGAACTGGACGCAGTATTCCAAATGCGGCCGAACCAACGTTCTATACATCTGCAACATCAGACCCCAACTTTTATACTCTATGCCCCGTCCTATAAAGGCAAGCATGCCATATGCCTTCTTCACCACCTTCTCCACCTGTGACGTCACCTTCAAGGATCTGTGGACTTGCACACCCAGGTCCCTCTGCGTATCTACAACCTTTATGGTTCTGCCATTTATCATATAGCTCCTCCCTACATTATTTCTACCAAAATGCATCACTTCGCATTTGTCAGGATTGAACTCCATCTGCCATTTCTTTGCCCAAATTTCCAGCCTATCTATATCCTTCTGTAGCTTCTGACAATGCTCCTCACTATCTGCAAGTCCTGCCAATTTCGTGTCGTCCGCAAACTTACTGATCACCCCAGTTACACCACCTTCCAGATCATTTATATAAATCACAAACAGCAGAGGTCCCAATACAGAGCCCTGCGGAACACCACTAGTCACAGGCCTCCAGCCGGAAAAAGACCTTTCCACTACCACCCTCTGTCTTCTGTGACCAAGCCAGTTCTCCACCCATCTAGCCACCTCCCCCTTTATCCCATGAGATCCAACCTTTTTCACCAGCCTACCATGAGGGACTTTGTCAAACGCTTTACTAAAGTCCACATAGACGACATCCACGGCCCTTCCCTCGTCAACCATTCTGGTCACTTCTTCAAAAAACTCCACCAGGTTAGTGAGGCATGGCCTCCCTCTCACAAAACCATGCTGACTATCGTTAATGAGTTTATTCCTTTCTAAATGCGCATACATCCTATCTCTAAGAATCTTCTCCAACAACTTCCCCACCACGGACGTCAAGCTCACCGGCCTATAATTACCCGGGTTATCCTTCCTACCCTTCTTAAATAACGGGACCACATTAGCTATCCTCCAAGCCTCTGGGACCTCACCTGTGTCCAGTGACGAGACAAAGATTTGCGTCAGAGGCCCAGCGATTTCATCTCTCGTCTCCCTGAGCAGCCTTGGATAGATTCCATCAGGCCCTGGGGATTTGTCAGTCTTTATATTCTCTAACAAACCTAACACTTCCTCCCTTGTAATGGAGATTTTCTCCAACAGTTCAACACTCCCCTCCGAGACACTCCCAGTCAACACATCCCTCTCCTTTGTGAATACCGACGCAAAGTATTCATTTAGGATTCATTTAGGATCTCTGACAAGATACAAGATGACAAGATACATGTGGTGCCTTTGACAAGGTACCACATGGCAGGTTGTTGCATGCGGTTGGATCCAGGGTGAGGTATCTAAATAGATGCAAAATTGGCGTCTTGACAGAGGCCAGAGGGTGATTGTAGAGGGTTGTTTTTCAAACTGGAGGCCTGTGACCAGTGGTGTGCCTCAGGGATCAGTGCTGGATCCACTGTTATTTGTTATTTATATTAATGATTTGGATGAGAATATAGGAGGCATGGTTAGCAAGTTTGCAGATGATAACAAGATTGGTGGCATAGTGGACAGTAAAGAAAGTTATCTCCGATTGCAACCGGATCTTGGTCAATTGGGCCAGTGGGCTAACGAATGGCAGATGGAGTTTAATTTAGACAAATGCAAGTTGATGCATTTTGGTAGATTGAAGCAGGGCAGGACTTACTTAGTTAATGGTAGGGCGTTGGGGAGAGTTACAGAACAAAGAGATCTAGAGATACATGTTCATATCTCTTTGAAAGTGGAGTCACAGGTGGACAGAGCGGTGAAGAAAACGTTCGGCATGCTTGGTTTCATCTGTCAGAACATTGAATACAGAGTTGGGATGTCTTGTTGAAATTGTACAAGACATTGGTAAGGCCACACTTGGAATACTGTGTGCAGTTATAGAAAGGATATTATTAAACTAGAAAGAGTGCAGAAAAGATTTACTAGGATGCTACCTGGACTTGATGGTTTGAGTTATAAGGAGAGGCTGGATAGACTGGGACTTTTTTCTCTGGAGTGTCGGAGGCTGAGGGATGATCTTATGGAGGTCTATAAAATAATGAGGGGCACAGATCAGCTAGATCATCAATATCTTTTCCCAAAGGTAGGGGAGTCTAAAACTAGAGGGCATAGATTTAAGGTGAGAGGGGAGAGATACAAAAGTGTCCAGAGGGGCAATCTTTTCACACAGAGGGTGGTGAGTGTCTGGAACAAGCTGCCAGAGGTAGTAGTAGAGGCGGGTACAATTTTGTCTTTTAAAAAGCATTTAGATAGTTACATGGATAAGATGGATATAGAGGGATATGGGCCAAATGCGGGCAATTGGGATTAGCTTAGGGGTTTAAAAAAAAGGGCGGCATGGACAAGTTAGGCCGAAGAGCCTGTTTCCATGGTGTAAACCTCGATGGCTGCCCATTGTCCCACTCTTTTGTAATTCATGGTTAGTCGCACATTTTGGCGACATCCTCAGAGTCCAAAACACACAATTCATAAATGCAATTTTCTTCTATGTCAAAATTCTCAATTAAACATTAAAAAAGAATGGTCCTGCGACGACGAGTAATTTATGTATAATATTTGCCACTTCTGGAAGTGAGATTATATTTGTGGAAAGTTGATTTTCATTGCAGGCTCAGGATCCCAGAAGTTATCTAATAAAACTCTAGAGAGAATGGACTGTTATATTCGGTCCTGGCTCATAATAGTTTCTGGCTTTTTAGACAAGTTGCTTCTCATTTTGATTCCATCTGAGGATTTCTTGGCAGAAACTATCAATTATGGCAGTGTGATTCTCAGCTGGACTTAATATATAACATCCCAGCTATAGCCCCTGGAGAGGAATATTCTATTTACATTTCAATAAAATGTTTGATTCAAATTTCAGTGTTTGACCTTCAGAGATAACACCGAGATGGCGCTCTGTTTAGAAATGTATTCTCTGAAATCTAGGGTGAAGTTGGTCATTAATGGATCTGATTTCTATGTGGAAAGTGGAGTCAAAAATGGCCGTGTACTTGAGTCCTGGGCCCCAAAGATGCTGGAAAACATTTGATACTATATTGGCTTTGAATGATTATTGGGCAACCAAAGCGTCTGCCTAAAATATATCTTAGATACCTTGCCACTGTAATGAAGGATCTCGGGGGTGATCTTGCCAAAAACATTTGAAGTCCCGAACAAACGTGAAAACGGCAGAGTTTCAGATCTATTTTATTGGCGAAGTCACAAGTTCAAACTCAACACACTCTGTGCAACAAATAATGCACAATCTGTTTCCTGCCAGTAGGGGGAGGGGGCGGGACCTAAATGCGCCAGAAAGCCTGCAGCTCACAGTAGAGGGCACAATCGCACAACGCAGTTCTCTTTGTTCTATGCAACAGAACAGAGAGATCTGTCAGTCATCTCCACCCCCTGGAGATCTTACCGGCTTGCCCCGCCCATCGACTGGTGGGACGGAAAGTTAAGATCACCCTCAGCCCTCATGTCAGTTCTATCGGTGCTACGCTGACAGAATTGTCATTGTATGAATGTGACATTTAAACTGAGGACTTCTCTGGGTTGGACATTTATGATCACACAACACTGACATTCTTACTTGACCTTGCCCAATATTTATCCCTCAATCAACATCACTTGGAAGAAAATGTAGATTACCTGAGCCTTTATCACACTGATGTGTGTGGGATCTTGCTGTGTGAAAATTGTCAACCCGCGTTACCTACATTCCAACAATCACTATAATTTAAAAACACTTCATTAGGCGTAAGTGCCTTCGGGGTCTGAGGTCATGAAAGGCATTATGTAAATTGGAATTCTTTATTTCATTCAATTCATTTTTCACCGTCGAGAGGCCATATTAAATAACCATCAATCAATTTGCAGTAACTAAGCAAATTCACTCAGGCTGTGAGACAGAGAGAAGTGTTTCCCTGGCAGTGCAGGGGTGGAAGCCCATTACTGATGTAGCTTAAGGGATTCGTGATATGTGACCCATGGCTAATACAACAAAGTGAGAAAGATCTCTTTCTTGTGCATTTGGTGCACTAAAGTTCCACATAAATATGATTTATTGTAATGGTAATCCAAACTGTCATCTGCATTTTTCTCTTTCAGACATCCTCGAAGCCTTCTTCCAGACCTCTGAGTCCCTTCTCGCCACTGGTTTTCATGACAACCAGCTCTGACTCACTTCCTGTTGACTTCAGCTCCCCAGCGATCCTATTTGCCTGCTTGGATAACTCTGCGGCAAAGCACAGGATTGCTGTTAATCCTCGCAGACACAAGCCCTTTGCCAAACAGATGAAGGCAAGTATTGTAAGAATGTAGAGTCCACTGACAACAAAACAAAAGACAATAACCAGAAACATATGAATCTTGGACATTGTCAATAATGTCCATGTTGTATGAACTGCAATGCAAACTGTGAATCTAAATTCACATTCTAATTCAAACCAACCTTATTAAATGTAGTTGAAAAGAAAAATACACAGTAGGTTTTGTTCCATACATTTAACCCAATTTTGATATTAAGTAAAGTTTATTTATTCGTCACAAGTAAGGCTTACATTAACACTGCAATGAAGTTACTGTGAAATTCCCCAAGTCGCCACCGTCTGGCGCCTGTTCGGGTCAATGCACCTAACCAGCACGTCTTTCAGACTGTGGGAGGAAACCGGAGCACCCGGAGGAAACCCACGCAGACACGGGGAGATCATGCAAACTCCACACAGACAGTCACCCAAACCAGGAATCAAATCTGGTTCCCTGGCGCTGTAAAGCAGCAGTGCTAACCACTGTGCCACCGTGCTGCCGTATTTTAATAATGAAGCAGCTGCTTTGATAAAAAGAAATTGACGAGAATGCATTTGTTTTAGAATTAATGCAATCAAAAGTTTATTCCCATCCTAGTAGAATTTAACATTTCCTTAAACCTTAATTGGAGAAAATAAGCCGTTAAAACGGAAACAAGAAGTTTGACACAATTGTTTTTGGCATTTATTCACAACCTATCATCTTTCATTACTTACATTTTCATGACTTGCCTTCTCAGTAGGTTTCTGGTTATTTTCTTAGCTGAATTTGTTCAAAATGATTGTCTGCCCATCTTAATTTCACTACCCATAGAATTGAAGCAAAACCGAACTCGATCATAGAATCCCTACAGTGCAGAAGGAGGTCATTCGGCCCATCGAGTCTGCACCGACAACAACCCCACCTAGGCCCTATCCCCAGAGCTCCATATATTTACCTCCCTAATCCCTCTAACCTATGCATCCTGGGGCACTAAAGGACAATTTAGCATAGTCAATGCACCTAATCCTCATATTTTTGGACTATGGGAGGAAACCGGAGCACCCGGATTAAACCCACGCAGACACAGGGAGACCGTGCAAACTCCACACAGACAGTGACCTAAGCCGGGAATTGAATCCAGGTCCCTGGAGCTGTGAGGCAGCAGTGCTAACCACTGTGCCACCGTGCCACCCAAAAAGGAGGCCATTCGTCCCATTGTGTCTGACCAATAATAATCCCACCCAGGCCCTATCCCTGTAACCCCACCTATTTACCGTGATGATGCTCCTGACACTAATGGTCAATTTAGCATGGTCAATCAACCTAACCAGCACATCTTTGGATTGTGGAAGGAATGGAGGAAGCCACGGTCATGTCCAAGGAAAATGACAGGTAGCAGAAGGGCAGGGAGAGAAGCTCGGTAAGGTAGAGTTAGGTGCCAGCAGCGTACCATCTGACACTTGTTTTTCACTACAGTGCAATGGGTGGATGAGAAATAGTAGTGGGCTAAGGCTGAAGTCTTGGTGGACACCAATGGGATAACACAGCAGGAGCAGGAAGAGAAGCAATTGCACTGCATTCTCTTGTTAATGAGCAGATAGAAATGATCAGAAGTTTCTCATAGAAACGTATAAAATTCTAACGGGGTTAGACAGGGTAGATTCAAAAAGAATGTTCCCAATGTTGGGGGAGTCCAGAACTAGGGGGTCATAGTTTGAGGATAAGGGGTAAACCTTTCAGAACTGAGGTGAGGAGAAATTTCTTCACTTGGGGTGGCGAATGTGTGGAATTCACTACCACAGAAAGCAGTTGAGGCCAAAACGTTGTATGATTTCAAGAAAAAATTAGATATAGCTTTTGGGGCTAAAGGGATCAAGGGAAATGGGAGGAGGGGGGGAATCAGGATGTTGAATTTGATGATCAGCCATGATCAAAATGAATGGCGGAGCAGGCTTGAAGGGCCAAATGGCCTACTCTTGCTTCTAGTTTCTATGTTCCCATGTTTCTATAGGTCAGAGTGGAACTAGGCAATGGCTGTCTCACTTAGGTGGGCAATGAAGGAGAGGTCTGGGCCGAGATTTTCCACCTCCCCCTCACCACTAGCATCTTCCCGACCCTCCAAGAATCAAAGGACTTCTGACTGGCCCACAGCATCCTCTACGGTTGGTGCCACCAAGTCAGGGCTGGAAAATCCCGCTCATGGTGTGGTGAACCAGGTCAAATACTGACCAGTTGAGAAGCAGGGAGAGGGACAGAACCCCAGGGTCATATTTACAGACGGTGGGCGGAATTTTCCTATTTTTTTTAAAGAGTGCTGCAGTGGGCGTGATAAAGGTCATGGAAGCCACCAGCCCCGAGTTTCCTCCACCATATTTTTATGGTCATGATGTTAATCAGAGAGCCTTCCCCGCCAACATTTTACGGTGTAATCTTACGAGAATTTGGCAGAGCGCCAGTTCTGGTGAGCAAAATGACGTGTAACTCTCCAACTCCGCTGGCCGGTTTTCTCTCTGGATCTTGTCACTCTAAGTGGCAAAGAAAAGATTGGGCATGGTTTCCGCTGTCAGCGAGGCGGGGTCCCTGGGGACCGGGGTATTGGCTCCCGCTTTCCCCTCCTCCCACCCCCCCCCCCCCCCCCCCCCCCCTATCATTGGCGGCATCGCCTGCTTTCACCATTCAGCGATCGCTTCCCCCTGCTTCCCCACCTCCACAAATAAATTTATCCCCGTGCGTCCCTGCACAGGAGGCTCCCCTCTAGGGTCTGCCCCGGTACAGGTTGGCACCACCAGTTTGGCCCTGCCTGGCTATGCCCCTCTCCCCCTGGGACGAGGATGACCTTTGTGCCTCCGAGGGGATCCCCTCAACTTGTTCACATCTGGGTAAACCTGTTTTGAACCTCACTGACGTGAGGTCCCATTTCAAGGTGCAAAAAACTAGTGAGGAGGGGGAGGGGTGGAATCTGGAGAGGGGGGGTCATTAACTAGATGAAAATTTTTTTCAAGGAATGCAAGACAAGTTTTCTTCCATGCTGACCATGAACCTCATAACATCACTGGTGAGGGGTGGCAAAAATCGGGTTCTACCGGATCTTGAGCCTCCGCTGCTAACCCCATGAATGGAGAATGCAGGCTGAAGATCCCGCTCTTAGTCTGTAAAGGTTCAGAGTGCTCTCTAAAGAGATTCCCCCCAATGGAACCATCCCCCCACCTAACCACCCCCCCACCCCCATTCACCCCTCTAGCTGTCAGCATGGCTTCCTCAGCCAATTTATATCCCAGTACTTCAGCAACAGAAACAAGCAGCCAGATCTGAGGCTAGGATACTTTTGTACAAAAGAAAGTATCAGTGGGATCATAGAATCTTACAATGCAGAAGAAGGCCATTCGGCCCATCGAGTCTGCACCAACCACATTCCCACCCAGACCTCATCCCCACAATCCCATTTACCCTAGCTAGTCCCCCTGACACTAAGGGACAATTTAGCATGGCCAATCCACCGAACCAGCACATCTTTGGACTGTGGGAGGAAACCGGAGCACCCAGAAGAAACCCACGCAGACACGAGGAGTACGTGCAAACTCTGCACAGACAGTGACCCAAGTCGGGAATTGAACCCAGATCCCTGATGCTGTGAGGCAGCAGTGCTAACTACTGTGCCACCATGCCGCCCTAGATTACTCGTTAGATTGTCCACCTGAGATTTGACCAACACAGGAGTTTTTCTTTAATTCATTTATGGGATGTGGGCGTTACTGGTGAGACCAGCAGTTTGTTGGACATTATATTAACAGAAGCATTAGGAGCAGAAGTAGGTTAAGGCCCCTGAAGCTTATTCACTGTTCAGTAAAATTGTTGCTGATCTTCTTCTTCAACTTCACTTTCCCAACAGATCTCCAAATCCCTTGATCTCCTTAATGCAGCCAATACTACTGCCCACTTTGAGAGTCCATGGAGCAATATATCATATGTATATATATATATATATCTACATGTATGATGGGTGGCACAGTTGCACAGTGGTTAGTACTGCTGCCTCATAGCTCCAGGGACCTGGGTTCAATTCTGGCCTTGGATCACTGTCTGTGTAGAGTCTGCACGTTCTCCCCGTGTCTGCGTGGGTTTCCTCCGGGTGCTCCAGTTTCCACACACGCTCCGAAGATGAGCAGTTTAGGTTGATTGGCCATGCTAAATTGCCCCTTAGTGTCCCATGAGGTATAGGTTAGGGGGATTAACGGGGTAAATACTTGGGCTTAAGGGGATAGGGCCTGTGTAAGATGCTCTGTCGGAGATTCAATGCAGACTCGATGGGTTGAATGACCCACAGTAGGGATTCTGTGATTCACTTATCTGTTGAATGCAGTCTTGATTATGCCAACAACTGAATCATAGAATCATAGAAACCCTACAGTGCAGAAGGAGGCCATTCGGCCCATCGAGTCTGCACCGACCACAATCCCACCCAGGCCCTACCCCCACATATTTACCCGCTAATCCCACTAACCTACGCATCTCAGGACTCTAAGGGGCAATTTTTAACCTGGCCAATCAACCTAACCCGCACATCTTTGGACTGTGGGAGGAAACCGGAGCACCCGGAGGAAACCCACGTAGACACGAGGAGAATGTGCAAACTCCACACAGACAGTGACCCGAGCCGGGAATTGAACCCGTGACCCTGGAGCTGTGAAGCAGCAGTGCTAACCACTGTGCTACCGTGCCGCCCTTCACAGTTGCCTTGGGGAGAGAAATCTAAAAAATCACAACCTTCAAGAGTGAGAAATTTCTCCTCAAAAATAGCTGACCCCTTATCCCGAGACGATGATTCAATGTTCTAGCCTCTCCAGCCAGGGGAAATAGCCTTTCAGTCTGTCAAGCTGTTGCAGAATTTTATATGTTCCGATGAACTCATCTCTCATTCTTCTAAACTCCAGGGAACATACGCCCATCTTCATTTCAGCTTGTTAATGTTACAGTAAACCATAGAGTGGCTGAAACACAGAAGGAGACCAATCAGCCCATCATGATTGCCATCTCCTTTCAACAACAAATCAGCTAGGCCCACTCCCCAGTAACGCTACAAATCATCCACCTTCAGCTGTACGTCCAATTCCCTCTTTTAAGTAATGATTGAATGTGCCTTCACCACTCTCTCAGGCAGTGCATTCCAGGTCCTAGCCACTCACTGCATAGAAACATTGGGGTAAATTTCCACGAGGCTGCAGGCAGGATGGAAATATTGATGGACCACTTAAAGGTCTGTTAACCTCGGGTGGGAATTTCTGGTCTCGAGGTCGGGGGCAATCAGAAAATCCTGCCCATTTTTTTCTCACTTCGCCATTGGTTCTTTTGCCAATCACCTTAAATCTGTGCCCTCTGGTTCTCAGTCTTTCCACCAACGGGAACAGTACCTCCTCTATCTACTCTGTCCAGATCCCCCATGGTTTTGAACACCTCCATCAAGATCTCTTCTCCACCTTCTCTTCTCCAAAGAGAACAGCCCCAGCTTCGCCAATGTATCCATGCAGTCCCTCATCTCTGGAACATTCTCAGGAATCTTTCTGCACCCTCTCTGTAGCCTTCTAAGGTGTGGTCACCAATATTGGACTCTCGTTGAGGCCAAACCAGTGTGAAATAAATGTTGAACGTAACTTTCTTGCTTTTGTTAATTTTGTATCGAAATAGAAAACCCAGGATCCTGAATGCTTTATCAACCACTTTTGAACCTACCTTGCCACGTTCCATGATTTGTGCACTGATATCCCCAGGTCCCTCTCCTCCTGCATAGATCATAGAATCTACAATGCAGAAGGAGACCATTTGGCCCATCGAGCCTGCACCAGCAACAATCCCATCCAGGTCCTGTCCTATCCCTCTCATCCCACACATTTACCCTCCTAATCCCCCTGACATTAAGGGGCAATTCATCATGGCCAATCAACCTAACCCGCACATCTTTGGACTGTGGGAGGAAACCGGAGCACCCGGAGGAAACCCACACAGACACGGGGAGAATGTGCAAACTCCACACAGTGACCCGAGGTCAGATTTGAACCTGGGTCCCTGGCGCTGTGAGGCAGCATTACTAAGCACTGTGCCCCCGTGCCACCCCTTTTAGAATTGCGAAGGGTGGGAAAAGCAAGAAACAGTTGAGGCTACCTCGTTGAACGTTTTTCAGGCAAGGATAGATAAATTTTTGAACAGTAAAGGAATTAAGGGTTATGGTGAGCAGGCGGGTAAGTGGAGCTGAGTCCACAAAAAGATCAGCCATGATCTTATTGAAATGGCGGAGCAGGCTCAAGAGGCCAAATGGCCTACTCCTGCTCCTAGTTCTTATGTTCTTCTGTTCATCCTATTAAGAACCATCCCCCTCCCACGCAGAAAAGTCCCTGTTCACAATTGTGAACAGCTTGATGTTATAAATCACCACCTACCAGCTATGGTCATGATTTTCAACAGGAAAAGCTGGAAAATAGAAGAACGGGTAATTGCTGAGGATTAGGAATGAGTCATAGTTCTGTTTAGTCAACTAAAATCCCAAAAGCTCATTATCATCCTTTCTAAATGAAATTATGCTCTTGGCATCTTCAAAGAACTGCATCGTTCTATGTATAGATCAGGAACAACCCAGTTTCAATAAATATTGTGCTTTATTTTAAAGAGTAGATGCCAGTAGAAATTATAAGCTGCTGCAAACAGTGTTAAAACTAACAGGACTTGTACCTAGCTGTTAGCTGTTTTCTGTGGTTTGAGTTTATATAACACAAAAAGGCTAGCTTTCTGGAAGTGGATTGTTAATATTTTTAGGATGATGTAAGATTAAAGAGTATCTCTAACTTGCTTAACAGATATTCACTGTCATCAAGCTAATTATACAACAGCAGTCTGGGTGGAATTCCCCCTTCACAGTGATATTCTTAAAGCAATATTCACTCTATGCCATGGATTACATCGAAACTAGAAGCAGGTGTAGGCCATTCGGCCCTTTGACCCTTCTCTGCCCCTCATTTTGATCATGGCTAATCATCAAATTGAATATCCTGATCCCCCCCCCCCCCTTTCCCCATATCCCTCGATCCCTTTCGCCCCAAGAGCTATATCTAATTTCTCCTTGAGATCAGACAACGTTTTGGCCTCAACTACATTCTGTGGCAGTGAATTCCACACCTTCACCACCCTCTGGGTGAAGAAATTTTCCCTCACCTCAGTTCTAAAAGGCTTACCCCTTATCCTCAAGCTATGACCCCTAGTTCTGGACTCCCCGACCACTAGGAACAGATGAGAAAACATAGTTCGTTCTGAATGAATATTTAAAATGCAGATACATTAGCATGCATAATATTATTTTAATGCCAGCATAATTAAGGACCCCACGCACCCCGGAGATACTCTCTTCCACCTTCTTCCATCGGGAAAAAGATACAAAAGTCTGAGATCACATCCCAACCGACTCAAGAACAGCTTCTTCCCTGCTGCCATCAGACTTTTGAATGGACCTACCAGATATTAAGCTGATCTTTCTCTACACCCTAGCTATGAGTGACACTATAGTCTGCCTCCTCTCCTTTGTTTCTCTCCTATGTACTCTATGAATGATGTTTTGTCTGTATAGCGCGCAAGAAACAATACTTTTCAAAGTACACAAATACATGTGACAATAATAAGTCAAATCAAATCAAAGGGCCATTACCACAAACACTATATTCTGCACCCTCTCCTTTCCTTCTCTATGAATGGTATACTTTTTCTGTATAGCGTGAAAGAAACAATACTTTTCACCGTATATTAATACATGTGCCAATAATAAGTCAAATCAAATCAATTTTTTCTCCTAGAGAGAACGTTCTAGAAGTCCAAAGACACCCAAATGTATCTTACTTGAAAGTAAAGATGAAAGAGATCAAGTCACATCCTCTACCAATGATACACTGGACGAAAATGGAGAAAAAATTGGTATGACTTAATTTATTGCCATCAGTTTTAATCATGAGATGAAATAAATTACTGACTGGAACTATGTCATTATGATGCCACTCTTTATTCAAGGTAATGAGTAAATAGCTTATGGTATTTGGTAGCATTTTTCAGAACTAGGAGGATATTGTTTCATGTCCTCCTTTAAGAGTAGACTGTATCACATAGGCTGATGCTGACAGTAACATTGCTTTTTCAAATGAGAGAGAAAATCAAGGCCCTGTACATCCCGTATTCCTACTCAGAGAAGAGAAAGAGTGCTGGACAACATTCCTCCCTACTGGTCATTTAGAATCAGTGCAGAAGGAGGCCATTTAGGGATAGGGCCCACCCAGGCCCTATCCCTAAAATCCCTCGTATTTGCCCCGCTAATCCCTCTAACCTATGCAGCCCAGGACACTAAGGGTCAATTTAGCATGGCCAATAAACCTAATCCGCGCATCTTTGGACTGTGGGAGGAAATCAGAGCACCCGGAGGAAACCCACGCAGACACGGGGAGAATGTGCAAAATCCGCACAGACAATGACCCAGGCCGGAAATTGAACCTGGGTCCCTGAAGCTGTGAGGCAGTAGTGCTAACCACTGTGCCACCGTGCCACCCATTATGGCTTCTTGATTCTTGCTATCACAGTTGTTGCTGAAGCCATCTGGAGTAGTGTGCACAGTCCTGCTTTCCTTACTTAAGGAAGGACATACATGCATCAGAAGCAATTCAGAGTCGGTTTGCTTGACTGATACCTGGGATGAGAGTTTATCTTATGAGGAAAGATTGGACTGGCTGGGCCTGTATCCATTGGAGTTTGGATGAATGAGAGGTGACCTTTTTGAAAGAGTAAGATCCTGAGGGGAGGTGACAGGGTGGATGCTGAAAGGATATCTCCCCTTCTGGGAGAGACTAGAATGGGGGGACGTAGTAGGAAAATAAGGGGTCTCCCATGTAAGATGGAGATGAGGAGATTTTTTTTCTCTGAGGGTTGTGAGTCTTAGGAGCCCTCTTTCCCAGAGACTGGTGGAGGTAGGGCATTGAATATTTTTAAGGCGGGAGTGGGTAGATACTTGATTAAAAGGAGAGGTTATTGGGGGTAGGCAGAATGTGGAGTTAAGGCCACAATCAGATTAACCATGATCTTATTGACTGGCGTAGCAGGCTTGAGGGGCTGAATGGCCTACTCCTGCTCTGAATTCATAAGTTTGTGTGTGCAGAGTGCCTGCTTAACAGTGGTGACGACATTGTCAATTAATTAATTGTATGCAACGTATTTCGAGAAGTTTCTGAAAAAAATGATTAAAGGAAAGAAACCTTCATTCCATTCATTGGAAATTTCATGAAATATTTATGAGGTATAAGGATAGGAAATGTTAATATAAATCTTCAAAGGCATAACATTGTTGGTGCAAATCAAATCAAACATTTATATTTAATCAAATTCACTACAGTGAAAAATGGTGGTTCATTCAACCAAGCAATGTTCCTTTTCTAATGTCCATGTATTTCATTGGAAAGGGTGCAGAGGAGATTTACCAGGGTGTTGTCTAGACTGGAGAGCTTTAGTTATGAGGAGAGATTGGATAGATGTTTCTTCGAAGTAGAGGAGAATGAGGGGGGACATGATTGAGATGTATAAAATTATGATGGACATAGATAGAGTATGCAGGAAGAAACTTTTTGCCTTGGTGGAGGAATCAGTGACCGGGGGCATAGAATTAAGGTTAGGGGCAGGAGGTTTAGAGGGGATATGAGAAAAAGCTTTACAACCCAAAGGGTGGTGGGAGTCTGGAACTCACTGCCTGAAAGGGTGATGGAGGTGGAGACCCTCAAAACATCAAAATCCTTTTTTAAGACCATAAAACCATAAAGTTACTATTATTATTATTTTTACTATTATTATTTTAAATTAGTTACTATCATAATAATTACTATTATTATTTTAAAGTTACTCTTGATTGTGCTTCCATTACTGTTTCAGACTCTGCATTCCACATCATAAAATCTTTTTAAAGATATATTCCTATGAATCATAGAATCCTACAGTGCAGAAGGAGAATGATAGATCTGGCCCAAAAGTCTAAAATTCTAAATTGGGGCAAGGCCAATTTTGATGGTATCAGGCAAGAACTTTCAACGGTTAATTGGGGGAGTCTGTGAGAAAGCAAAGGGACATCTGCCAAATGGGAGGCTTTCAAAAGAGTGTTAATCAGGGTTCAGGGTAAGCACATTCCTCTTAGAGTGAAGGGCAAGGCTGGTAGAAGTAGGAAACCTTGGGTGACTCGGGATATTTAGGCCCTGGTCAAGAAGAAGAAGGAGGCACATGACATGCATTGGCAGCTGGGATCAAGTGGATCTCTTGAAGAGTAGAGGGTGTAGGAGTAGAGTTAAGTGAGAAATCAGGAGGGCAAAAAGGGAACACGAGATTTGGCAGATAAGGCAAAGGAGACATAGACATAGAACATAGAACAGTACAGCACAGAACAGGCCCTTCGGCCCACGATGTTGTGCCGAGCTTTATCTGAAACCAAGATCAAGCTATCCCACTCCCTATCATCCTGGTGTGCTCCATGTGCCTATCCAATAACCGCTTAAATGTTCCTAAAGTATTTGACTCCACTATCACTGCAGGCAGTCCATTCCACATCCCAACCACTCTCTGCGTAAAGAACCTACCTCTGATATCCTTCCTATATCTCCCACCATGAACCCTATAGTTATCCCCCCTTGTAATAGCTCCATCCACCCGAGGAAATAGTCTTTGAACGTTCACTCTATCTATCCCCTTCATCATTTTATAAACCTCTATTAAGTCTCCCCTCAGCCTCCTCCGCTCCAGAGAGAACAGCCCTAGCTCCCTCAACCTTTCCTCATAAGACCTACCCTCCAAACCAGGCAGCATCCTGGTAAATTTCCTCTGCACTCTCTCCAATGCTTCCACATCCTTCTTATAGTGAGGTGACCAGAACTGCACACAATATTCCAAATGTGGTCTCACCAAGGTCCTGTACAGTTGCAGCATAACCCCACGGCTCTTAAACTCCAACCCCCTGTTAATAAAAGCTAACACACTATAAGCCTTCTTCACAGCTCTATCCACTTGAGTGGCAACCTTTAGAGATCTGTGGATATGGACCCCAAGATCTCTCTGTTCTTCCACAGTCTTAAGAACCCTACCTTTGACCCTGTAATCCACATTTAAATTAGACCTACCAAAATGAATCACCTCACAATCCAAAGAGCTTCTACAAATACATAAAGGGTGCAAAAGAGTAACTAGGGAACGAGTGGACCTCTTAAGGAAGAACAAGGTCATCTATGTGCGGATCCACAAGAGATGGGTGAGATCATAAATGAATATTTCTCATCAGTTTTCACTGGTGAGAAAAGAATAGTTGTTAGGGAACTTGGGGAAATAAATAGTGATGTCTTGAGGAGTGTAAATATAACAGAGAAGGAGGTACTGGAAGTCTTAAAGAGCATCAAGGTAGATAAATCACCGGGACCTGATGAAGTGTATCCCAGGACACTGTGGGAGGCTAGAGAGGAAATTGCGGGTCCCCCAGCAGAGATATTTGAATCAGCAATAGTCACAGGTGAGGTGCCTGAAGATTGGAGGGTGGCAAATGTTGTGCCTTTGTTAAAGAAGGGCTGCAGGGAAAAGCCTGGGAACTACAGGCCAGTGAGCCTCACATCTGTAATGGGTAAGTTGTTAGAAGGTATTTTGAGAGACAGGATCTACAGGCATTTAGAGACGCAAGGACTGATTAGGGACAGCCAGCATGGCTTTGTGAGTGGAAAATCATGTCTCACAAATTTGATTGAGTTTTTTGAAGGGGTAACCAAGAAGGTAGATGAAGGCAGTGCATTTGATGTTGTCTACGTGGACTTTAGCAAGGGCTTTGACAAGGTACCACATGGTAGGTTGTTGCATCAGGTTAAATCTCACGGGATCCAGGGTGAGGTAGCCAAATGGATACAAAATTGGCTTGGTGACAGAAGACGGAGGGTGGTTGTAGAGGGTTGTTTTTCAAACTGGAGACCTGTGACCAGCGGTGTGCCTCAGGGATCAGTGCTGGGTCCACTGTTATTAGTCATTTATATGAATGATTTGGATGAGAATTTAGAAGGCATGGTTGTTAAGTTTGCAGATGACACCAAGATGGTGGCATAGTGGACAATGAAGAAGGTTATCTAGGATTGCAATGGGATCTTGATCAATTGGGCCAGTGGGCTGACGAATGGCAGATGGAGTTTAACTTGGATAAATGAAAGGTGATGCATTTTGGTCAATCGAATCAGGACAGGACTTACTCAGTTAATGGTAGGGCGTTGGGGAGAGTTATAGAACAAAGAGATCTAGGGGTACATGTTCATAGTTCATTGAAAGTGGAATCACAGGTGGATAGAGTGGTGAAGAAGGCATTCGGCATGCTTGGTTTCATTGTTCAGAACATTGAATACAGGTTGTACAAGACATTGGTAAGGCCACACTTGGAATACTGTGTACAGTTCTGGTCACCCTATTATAGAAAGGATATTATTAAACTAGAAAGAGTGCAGAAAAGAGTTTACTGGGATGCTACAGGGACTTGATGGTGCTGAGTTATAAGGAGAGACTGGATAGATTGGGACTTTTTTCTCTGAAGCGTAGGAGGCTTAGGGGTGATCCTATAGAGGTCTATAAAATAATGAGGGGCATAGATCAGCTAGATGGTCAATATCTTTTCTCAAAGGTAGGGGAGTCTAAAACTAGATGGCATAGGTTTAAGGTGAGAGGGAAGAGATACAAAAGTGTCCAGAGAGGCAATTCTTTCACATAGAGAATGGTGAGTGTCTGGAACAAGCTGCCAGAGGTAGTAGTAGAGATGGGTACAATTTTGTCTTTTAAAAAGCATTCAGACAGTTGCAAGGGTAAAATGGGTATAGAGGGATATGGGCCAAACGCAGGCAATTGGGACTAGCTTAGAGGTTAAAAAAGGGGCAGCTTGGACAAGTTGGGCCAAAGGGCCTGTTTCCATGCTATAAACCTCTATGACTCTATGAGGCCGTCCGGCCCAACAAGTCTGCTTCGAAAACAATCTCACTCAGGCCCTATCCCCATAACCCCATGCATTTACCCTAGCTCGTCCCCTTGACACTACAGCGCAATTTAGCATGGCCAATGCACCTAACCTGCACATCTTTGGACTGTGGGAAGAAACCAGAGCACCCGGAGGAAACCCACGCAGACACGGGGAGAAAGTGCAAACTCCA
Organism: Mustelus asterias; assembly: GCF_964213995.1. Classification (NCBI taxonomy): domain Eukaryota; kingdom Metazoa; phylum Chordata; class Chondrichthyes; order Carcharhiniformes; family Triakidae; genus Mustelus; species Mustelus asterias. The sequence goes on from NC_135804.1 coordinate 135,560,573, forward strand.
CACAGACAGTGACTCAAGCTGGGAATTGGACCTGGGTCCCTGGTGCTGTGAGGCAGCAGTGCTAATCACTGTGCCACCGTGCCACCCTTTAAATCTCACTGTTAAAAAATAGTCTATTTCCACCTTGCCTCAGGCTCTTTCCCAACTTCTGAAACCTGTGCCCTCTGATTACCAAGCCCCCTGCTAGTTTCGCCCTTTTAACCCTATCAATACACCCCTTAATTTTGAACATCTCTATCAAAACCACCCTTAACCTTTTCTGTTCTAAGTAGAACAATCACAATTTCTTTAATCTCTGCACTGAGTAATTTAGGATCAACATATTACATCTGGTTTTATATTGGTTATGTGTTTCCACTTGTGATTTATAAGATATGAAGGTGATATATATTTGGATGAACAATAAGGGAATCTATAATGTGTACAGTAAGAGCTGGTTGAATGTTTCAATATATATTATGAGATAGTGGTATGTGCAACCTTTAAAGTTAAGCTGTTGCATGTCATTTTTAACTTTGTTAGGTGATGTTAAAATATTATTTCCTCTTTTCTCCACTGTGTAACAGATCTATTGGCACAAGGGGATGATTTAAAATCTGAAACAATTGGAGAGGAATTTGCAGAAAAGATTCCTAAGGGTTCCAAAAAGCTTGAGATTTCTCCTCGTCACATTCCAGAACCTGAAGCCACCGGTGATGGGAACGATAAAGATCAGAATGGGGATGTATCGCCAAATCCTCCAACTCGAGTAATATCTGATTCAGAGAAGGTCATCGCCTCTGAAAATGTACCTGATTCTGAGAAGCTTCCCACCATTCAAGGATTGTCACCGGGAGTGTCGCTCATGCACGAAGAAGATTTCAGCTCAACCTTCATGAAGTCCTGCTTGGAGGATGAAAAAGACATTGAATCTTCCTCTCCCATGCCACCAACGGCTAGCACTGATTCAACAGAATGTTCAGAGACAAAAGATCAGACCAAAGATGGAACTAGATCTGTTGAAAATGCCACATTTGAGAACACTGTGAAGGATTGGCTTCCCCCCAATGCTGACAAACCTCCAACTGAGGAAAACATCTCAGTTGCAGTGCACACAGAGGAAACTGGAAAGGGACAGTCTCCAAACACAATCCAGCACAGCCCAACTTGTGAACAAATGAAGGGGGAGAATTCTGTTGCGCCTCCTGATGAGGCTTTGCATTCATTCACAGATAAAGAAGGACAGGAAGAAAATATCCCGGCAGGTGACTCAGTAACTGGGGAAGCGGGCACCAAGAGCTTATTAAATCACAGGGCAGAATGCGAGCTAACTTCAAGCGATGTGTTGACAGACAATATTGGATTTACATCAGAAAATCCACATGAAGATTTAGTAATTCAATCTGGCCCTTCAACTCCACAGTTACTTTCCAGTCCGGGGCAGATGGAGCTTTCAACACCTGATGAGTCCTTGCAGAAGGATAACAGGCTTGCTAATCAAGCTTCCATCAAATTCTCAATCGCATCTGCCTGGCAGAGGTCCCTGTTGGAGGCCAATAGAAAGAATGAAGGTTTGGACACTGACTGTAGTCATTTGACAGCACCAAAATCTGAGCATAATGAAACAACATCCGAAGAGAATGGCAATAAAGAATTATCCAGTCAAAAGGTGGGGAGTTGCATGAAATATCAACGGTTTGTTAATCAGCCGTTAAAGGTGAAATCAGATAGCACTGAACCAGATTCTGCTGACAAGCCACGTCTCCAGAATGTTATAAAACAGCAAACAAAGACTGGATTGGATACCAAAGAAAACCCATTTGGAGTCAAACTCAGGAGAACCTCTCCTCTACACAAATACTCGACTGAAAGTAACTGTGAACAGAAAGTAGTTGACAGCCAACAGCCGATGGGAATACCGCCAGGGACAGGAACGCAGACCCTAGTGCTTGAGAGCAGTGATGCCGGAGCCAACGGTGAGGGAGAGGCTGCCTCGATGAACAGAATGGAGAAGGACAATGGTAAACATGCCAGCAAATTATTCCCGGAAAGCCACAAGTCCAGGTACCGCCCGGCAGGGAAAGCTGATTCCGTGGATGCTTCAACAAAGATTGTAACGCAAGAAAAATACAACGCTGCGCGAGGAAACTATGAAAGAAAGGATAGTCAAACCCAGCTAGACTTCAGTAAAGCATCAGGTATGGAACATGAGTTTGTCTTGAACTATCATGTGTTTTGCTCATTTTTGGGGGGATTGAGGAAGATTGGGCTGATGATGATAATGACTACAATCTGTTTCACTGTGTTGCAACTGAGAAGGAAACAACATTGTTTGATTTCTCGATCGTTGTGTGATTTCTTGATAGTTACGATAATCGCAGTGAGCCATTTACACTTCTTTTAACTCTATCAGCACGGGGAGGTGGTGGCGTAGTTGTATCATCACTGGGTGAGACGTCCAGAGTCCCACGGTAATACTCTGGGGACCTAGGTTTGAATCTCACCACAGCAGGTGGTGGAATTTGAATTTGAATTCAATAAAAATCCAGAATTAATAGTGTAATGATGATCATGAAACCATTGTTGGTTGTTATAAAAAGCTAAAGCCCTTTAGGGAAGGAAATCGGACCAGGAGTAGGCCATTCAGCCCTTTGATCCATCCAACAGGATCATGGTTGATCCTCTATCTTAACGCTATAGCTGATGACACCTTTAGAGTCTAGAAATCTATCCATTTCCTGCTTAAATCTATTCAGTGATTTGGCCTCCACATCTTCCTGTGGCAGAGAATTCCACAGGTTCACCACCCTCTGAGTGAAGAAATTTCTCCTCAGCCCTGTTCTAAATGGCCCACATCTTAATACTGTGACCCTTCTAGGTGGAGGAAATAATATCCCTGTATCTAGCCCAGTCAGAATTTTATACATTTCAATTACATCCCCTCTCATTCTTCTAAATTCCAGTGAATACAGGCCCAGTCAACCCTATCTCTCCTCATACAACAATCCTGCCATCCCAGGAATCAATCTGGTGAACCTTTGCTGCACTCCCTCTATGGCAAGTATATCCGTTCTTAGGTAGGGAGACCATAACTGCACACAATACTCCAGGTGTGGTTTCACCAAGGCCCTATACAGCTGCAGTAAGACATCCTTACTCCTGTACTCAAGTCCTCTTGCAATAAAGGCCAACATACCATTTGACATAGATATAGACATAGAATCCCTACAGTGCAGAAGGAGGCCATTTGGCCCATCGAGTCTGCACTGACCACAATCCCACCCAGGCACTATCCCCATAACCCCATGCATTTACCCAGCTGACACTAAGGGGAAATTTAGCATGGCCAATCCACCTAACCCGCATATCTTTGGACTGTGGGAGGAAACCAGAGCACCCGAAGGAGACACGGGAAGACTGTACAAACTCCACACAGACAGTGACCCAGTCGGGAATCGAACCAGGCACTGTAAAGCAGCAGTGCTTGCCACTGTGCCATCCCTAATTTGCCTTCCTAATTGCTTGATGCACCTGAATTTTTGCTTTCAGTGATTGGTGTTCTTGGATACCCAGGTTTCTTTGTATGTTAACACTTCTGAATCTATCACCATTTAAAGAATACTCTGCCATTCTGTTTCTCTGTATAAAATGGATAATTTCACAGCTATCCACATTATACTGCATCAGTATTTGCCCATTCACTCAACTTGTCTAAATTATCTTGGAGCATCTTAAGATCTTCCTCACCACTCACATTCCCACAACCAACGGATCAGATCCAAGCTCGGCAATCCTGTCACATTCAATCGTGAATGGTGGTGGACAATTAAATAACTCGCTGGAGGAGGAGGCTCCACTAATATCCCCATCCTCAATGATGGAGGAGCTCAGCACATCAGTGCAAAAGATAAGGCTGAAGCATTTGCAACAATCTTAAGCGAGAAGTGCTGAGTGAATAATCCATCTTGGCTTCCTCTGGAGGTTTCCAGTATCTTGGAGCCAAACTTCAGCCAATTCAATTCACTCCACGTGACATCAAAAAATGGCTGAAGGCACTGAATACTGAAAAGGCAATGGGCTCTGCCAATATTCCAGCAATTGTACTGAAAACTGGTGCTCCAGAACTTGCTGCTCCTCTTACGAACCTCTTCCAGTACAGTTACATCTACCCAGCAATGTGGAAATGTACCCAGGTATGCCCTGTATGCAAAAAGCAGGACAATTCCAGCCCAGCCAATTGCCCGGCCCCATCAATCTACTCTTGATCATTAGTAAAGCCATGGAAGGGGTCATCGACAGTCTGTCAAGCAGCATTTGCTTAGCAATAATCTGCCCACTGATGCTCAGTATAGATTCTGCCAGGGCCACTCAGTTCCTGACCTCATTACAGCCTTGGTTCAAACATTGAACATTACAAGGGAGGAAGTGTTAAGTTTTTTAGGGAATATAAAGACTGACAAATCCCCAGGGCCTGATGGAATCTATCCAAGGCTGCTCAGGGAGACGAGAGATGAAATCGCTGGGCCTCTGACGCAAATCTTTGTCTCGTCACTGGACACAGGTGAGGTCCCAGAGGATTGGAGGACAGCTAATGTGGTCCCGTTATTTAAGAAGGGTAGGAAGGATAACCCGGGAAATTATAGGCCGGTGAGCTTGACGTCCGTGGTAGGGAAGTTGTTGGAGAGGATTCTTAGAGATAGGATGTATGCGCATTTAGAAAGGAATAAACTCATTAACGATAGTCAGCATGGCTTTGTGAGAGGGAGGTCATGCCTCACTAACCTGGTGGAGTTTTTTGAAGAAGTGACTAGCATGGTTGACGAGGGAAGGGCCGTGGATGTCGTCTATTTGGACTTTAGTAAAGTGTTTGACAAAGTCCCTCATGGTAGGTTGGTGCAAAAGGTTGATCTCATGGGAGAAAGGGGGAGGTGGCTAGATGGGTGCAGAACTGGCTTGGTCACAGAAGACAGAGGATGGCAGTGGATGGGTCTTTTTCCGGCTGGAGGCCTGTGACTAGTGGTGTTCCACAGGGCTCTGTATTGGGACCTCTGCTGTTTGTGATTTATATAAACGATCTGGAAGAAAGTGTAACTGGGGTGATCAGTAAGTTTGCGGACGACACGAAAATGACTCGACTTGCAGATAGTGAGGAACATTGTCAGAGGCTACAGAAGGATATAGATAGGCTGGAAATTTGGGCAAAGAAATGGCAGATGGAGTTCAATCCAGATAAATGTGAAGTGATGCATTTTGGTAGAACTAACGTCGGGGGGAGCTATACGATAAATGGCAGAACCATAAAGGGTGTAGATACGCAGAGGGACCTGGGTGTGCATGTCCACAGATCCTTGAAGGTGACGTCACAGGTGGAGAAGGTAGTGAAGAAGGCATATGGCATGCTTGCCTTTATAGGACGGGGCATAGAGTATAAAAGTTGGGGTCTGATGTTGCAGTTGTATAGAACGTTGGTTCGGCCGCATTTGGAACACTGCGCCCAGTTCTGGTCGCCACACTACCAGAAGGACGTGGAGGCTTTAGAGAGAGTGCAGAGGAGGTTTACCAGGATGTTGCCTGGTATGGAAGGGCTTAGTTATGAGGAGAGATTGGGTAAACTGGGGTTGTTCTCACTGGAAAGACGGAGGCTGAGGGGTGACCTAATGGAGGTGTATAAAATTATGAAAGGCATAGATAGGGTGAACAGTGGGAAGCTTTTTCCCAGGTCGGTGGTGACGTTCACGAGGGGTCATAGGTTCAAGGTGAGGGGCGGGGGGAGGTTTAACACAGATATCAGAAGTACGTATTTTACACAGAGGGTGGTGGGGGCCTGGAATGCGCTGCCAGGCAAGGTGGTGGGGAGGCAGACACACTGGGAACATTTGAGACTTATCTAGATAGCCACATGAACGGAGTGGGAATGGAGGGATACAAAAGAATGGTCTAGTTTGGACCAGGGAGCGGCGTGGGCTTGGAGGGCCGAAGGGCCTGTTCCTGTGCTGTATTGTTCTTTGTTCTTTGTATTGACAAAAGAGCTAAACTCCTGAGTGAGTTGAGAATGACTGTCCTTGACTTTGAGGTAGCCTTTGATCGAGAATGGCATCAAACAACACTGGAATCAATGGGAATCAGAGGGAATAATCTCTAGTGGTTGGAGTCATACCCAACACAAAGAAAAATGGTTGTGGTGGTTGGAGGTCAATCACCTTAGTTCCAGGAATTCCTCAGGATAGTGTACTAGGTCCAACCATCTTCAGCTGCTTCATCAGTGTTGCTCCTTCCATCGTAAGGTCAGAAGTGGGGATGTTTTCTGATGACTGCACAATGTTCATCACCATTTGCAACTCTTCAGATACTGAAGCAGTTCATGTCCAAATGTACAGACCTGGACAATATCCAGGCTTGGGCTGACAAGTAGCAAGTAAGGTCCATGCCACACAAGTGCCAGGCAATGACCATGTCCAACAAGAAAAAATTGAATCATTGCCCCTTGAGATTCAATGGCATTACCCATTGGAGATAATGGCCTAGTGTATTATCGCTGGACTATTGATCCAGAAACTCAGCTAATGTTCTGGGGACCCGGGTTTGAATCCTACCAGGGCAAATGGTGGAATTTGAACTCAATAAAAAATATCTAGAATTAAAAATCTACTGATAATGATTAAACAATTGTCAATTGTGGGAAAAAAACCGTTTGGTTCACTGATGTCCCTTTGGGAAGAAAATCTGCCGTCCTTACCTGGTCTGGCCTACATGTGACTCCAGAGTTACAGCAATGTAGTTGACTCTCAATTGCCCCCCCGGGCAACTAGGGATGGGCAATAAATACTGGCCAGCCAGCGATGTCCATGTCCCACAAATAAATTTTTTAAATTACCATCTCTGAATCCCCGACTATCAACATCCTGGAGGATCAGAAACTGGACCAGTCATATAATTACCATGGCTACCAGAGCAGATCACAGGCTAGGAATCCTGTGGTGAGTAACTCACCTCCTGACTCCCCAAAGCTTGTCCACCATCTACAAGGCACAAGCCAGGAGTGTGATGAAATACCGTCCACTTTGGATGAATGTAGCTCCAACAACCCTCAAGAAGCTTGATATCACCCAGGAGGAATGAGCCCACTTGATTGGCACCCCATCCACAAACAGTAGTTTTCTCTATCACCGAGGCATTGTGGCAGCCATGTATACCATCTACAAGATGCAATGCAAGATCTCACCAAGCCACCTAAGGCATCACCTTCAAACATATGACTGCTACCATCTAAGCAGCAGACACATGGGAACATCACCACCTGGAAGTTCCCCTCCAAGCCACACACCATCCTGACTTGGAAATATATTGCCATTTCTGCACTGTCACTGGGTCAAAGTCCTGGAACTCCAGGATTTGGTGATCTGGACACCAAGAAACTTGAAGCTCTCAATCCTTTCTACATCGTCCCCCTTGATGTAGACAGGGGCATGTTCTCCTTGAGAAATGCTGACCAGCCAGCAATGCCCACACCCCAAGAATTATTTTTTTAAAAATCCGTCAATTCCTTCCTCCCTCATGTACTCATCAGCGTTTTCTGACATGCATGCAGCTGTTCATCCGAATGACATGTTGTGATCTTGGACATTCTAATCACTGTCTCCTGATTTCATTTTGGATTAATTGGTGTCTGCCTGATATTTAAAGCCCCAAGTTCTGTCTCAGTCACAAGTGGAAACATCGGTGGGTGATGGAATTTCCACCCCTGTTTTTGGTGGGCAGGAAGGTCGGAGGGGGTGGAGAATCCAGCGGGATTCCCAAAATGGCTTTTACCCCAGGGGACTTTCCCATTGAGATTGTCCCCACCTCATGCCAATGATGTAATGGAATTCCCAACATGAAAGGTCAGGAACCCCATCAACATCCACTTAACATATTCCCCATCACGTCAACCCCCCCCCCCTCCCTCCCCCACTTTAGGGATGTCCCCACCCATCAGCGTGACGTCACGTTGGTGAGGTTTACAATAGGTCTTGACAAACGGGGACCTGGTGAACAGGACCCGCCAAGGGGGCAAGGTAGGTACAGCCTACAGGAGGGAGATGGTCATTCCCGGGCAGTACCTTGGCGACACCACCTTCGAATTGGCCGTGGCACTGACCCCTGGCATTGCCTCCTGCAGCCAAGGTTGCTGATAGGATGGGCTCATTCAGTGTTTGTTTTCCAAAGGCCGAAATCTTATCACCATTCACACTGGCGGGATTGTCCTATCCCTTTGCAGCGAATGGAGATCTGGCTTCCAAATTCTCCAACCTCGCTGCAGCGGGAGCGTGGTATGAACAGCAGTTAAGGTCGCGCCCAAAGTGTTTAAAAATACAACAGGAAAACCCAGCAAGGCAACTGGTGGGCTGTCATTTTTCCCGCTAGAGTCAACACTTAGAAATAAAACCCCATCTATCATCTCTACATCCCAACCTCTTCATATTTTAACCATCTATTTGGTCATTGTAATGATGCACTTTCAGGGACTTCACTAGTGAACAACAAAGGATTTATTAATTCCTCCCCCGGGATGATTCCCCACTCTGAATCCTGATTGGTTGCCCAGGCCATGTGAACCTTACTCTGCCCTGTTACCCTTAAACGAACAATCACCATATTAGATCTGATTTGATTTGATTTATTATTGTCACATGTATTAGCATACAGCGAAAAGTATTGTTTCTTCCATGCTATACAGACAAAGCATATCATAGAGAAGGAAATGAGAGGGTGAGAGTTTAAAAGAGTTAGAATGAAGTTTTAGAAGCATAGAACGAGAGTGAAAGATAGAATTAGAAGGTATGCTGGGCACAGCTTGTTAGAAGTGGCCTCGCTCCGGCGCCATCTTGAAAAAAAATAGTCACCCTCAATCTTCTCTTTTCTCGAGAAAATTTAAAGTTAGACATTAATTCATCATCAAATGATCAATGCAGACTCAGAATAAGTGGAGTTTTCCAGCTTTCATTTACATATTAACTGTTAAAATCATGCAACTGAGGAAAGTCTTCCCAGTCAGCCTCTAAGTGAAACCAATCCTGGCACTGTCTGAATCAGTCTGTTCGATGTAAGATGTTCAGATTGCCTTTTTCCCTGTGGAAAAGATCTATGATTGCACAAATCTGTTACACAGAGAGGAACTCACTGCCTGAGAAATTTGCCACAGCGGACAATGCGAGCACTGGAGTCAGTTCTTTGGAGCCAGTCTGGGTCTCCATGGCCAGACAAAAACGGAAAGGCTTCCAGGGCCAGTACGCAGGCACACAGGACAGACCCCAAACCTCGGAGAACAAATCCTTGATTCAAACGGATACAAAAAAGGTAACATCCCTTTCATTAAATTGATGGTATATTCACATTGGCAGTTCATTTGTGAGTAATAAATGGTTTATGTTTGCAGCAAGATTGTTTTTCCATCTTGAAAGCCCAATCCTCATTAATCCAACATTCAACTGCTTCTTAAATGATTCCAAGCTTTCTTCTCTGCTGCTCTATGTGGGAGTCAATCCCATGAGTTGACCAATACCAATATGAAGAGGAATTTCCTGATATCAATCCTAAATTTTCACTTGTTAGGTGGAGCATGAAACCATTGTCGATTGTTGGAAAAACCCATCTGGTTCAATTATGTTCTTTAGGAAAGGAAATCTGCCATCCTTACCTGGCCTGGCCGACATGTGGCTCCAGAGCCACAGCAATGTGGTTGACTCTCAACTGCCCTCGGGCAAGTAGGAATGGGCAATAAATGCTGACCGGCCGGCGATGCCCATTTCCCACGAATGAATACAAAAATAATTCTTGCCCTACTTTCATAGTTTAGTTTGAAGCAATGTTTCCCGCTCAGTCTTAATGGTAGCTTGCCTCTTGGATGCTCCCCATTTCAATAATGAGAAGTGGACACAAGTGGCTCAAGGTGATATCTGGCTACATGTGGAATGTAGTCACTCAAACTTTCCCAATTGAACTGCACCCGTCACCCATCTGCCCGTTCTGATAGCCTCATTCCTCCTGAAGCTCCTCAAATCCAAAATGTTTGTTCACAATGGAATATTGTGTAATCCCTGGGAGTAAATCAACTCCTGCCCTAGTAGGAAACAGTATGTGGTGGAAAAGGATTAATACTAATTTTAAAAAGTTTGGTGCAACAATAACTTCCATTGACACTACACCTCAAACTTAGTAAAATAGCCCAAGACACTTTACAGGATTGTTATCAAACAACATTTGGCACTGAACTATATTAGGGCAAGTGACCAAAAACTTGTTTAAAAGTTGTAGATTGCAAGGCGTATCTCAAAGGAAAAGTCAGAGCTGGAGAGGCAGTCTGGAAAGAATGTGAAATAGGTCAGGATCACTGAGAAGCAGACCGGGAGGAGTGTGAAGCAGATTTAAAACAGCGAAAGGGGAGTGGGATTTAAAACAGCGAAAGGGGAGTGGGACTATCCACCAACACGGGTTAGGTGTCTGATTGGGTTTTTCTTAAGTCAGTCATTTTGAAATTGACAGGGGCTCGCAATACTCTCTCACCAGCACCCACACCCGCCACCGCCCCCCCCTTCCCCCCACCCCCACCCCCCCAATGAAATTCAGCCCCTACTGTTTGATTTCAGCAGAAGTCAAAACACTAGCAATTGGCTTCTTTGGAAAAATTGCCTGAATATTAAATTCATGTCCAGTATCGGCAGTCATTAAAGCAAATAATGTTACCAAATTAACCTGTTGTTGGACCATTCATTTTAATTTATTTTCTCCTTTAGGAAGCAACGAAACCCTTGTGGGAAATAAGTGAAAATAAGAACCCCTTACCCAGCTTTCAGAGCAAGGAAATTAATATCAATGCGAAGGAGGAAGATCAGTCTAAGACCAAAACTCCACCTGGAACTGGTAAAAAAATAACTTTACACAGAGTTTATCAAAATGAGCGGATACAGTTGTAAATTAGGAGGTGCTGGATATAATTGCCTGTTCCCCAATATCTAAGTACATATATCATATATTACCTGGGATTGCAGGTAATGTTTTGAGATGGATAGAAAACTGGTTAGCAGATAGGAGCAAAGAGTTGGCATAAATGTCTTATTTTCTGATTGGCAGTTAGTGACTAGTGGGGAACCACAGGTATCTGCGCTAAGACCCCAGTGTTCACATTATATGTCAATGATTTGGAAGAGGGAGTTTAATGTATTATCTCCAGATTTGCAGATGATACAAAATTGGGTGGAAGGGTAAGCTGTGAAGGAGATGCAGAGATGCTTCAGCAGGATTTGGACAGTCTGAGTGTGTGGGCATGTGCATGGCAAATGCAGTATAATGAAGTTATCCACTTTGGTAACAATAATAGAAAGACAGATTATTACTTGAATGGATGTAAATTGAGAGAGGTGGATACTCAACGAGACCTTGATGTCCTCATGCATCAGCTGTTGAAAGTAAGCACACAGGTACAACAGGCAGTAAAGAAGGCAAATGGTATGTTGGCCTTCATAGCGAGAGGATTTCAGTATAGGAATAGGGATGTTTTGCTGCAATTGTATAGGGCATTGGTGAGGCCACACCTGGAGTATTGTGTGCCATTTTGGTGTCCTTATTTGAAGAGGCTATGGAAGGAGTACAGCGAAGGTTTACCAGGCTGATACCTGGGATGGCAGGTCTATCATATGAGGAGAGACTAATTGGGATTGTATTCACTTGAGCTTAGAAGAGTGAGAGGGGATCTCATAGAAACTTATAAAATTCTAACATGTTTAGACAGGGTAGATTCAGAAAGAATGTTCCCAATGGTTGGGGGAGTCCAGAACTAGAGATCATAGTTTGAGGAAAAGGGGTAAACCTTTTAGAACTGAGGTGAAGGGAAATTTATTCACCCAGAGGGTGATGAATGTGTGGAATTCACTCCCACAGAATGTAGTTGACACCAAAATGTTGTCTGATCTCAAGAAGAAATTGGATATCGCTCTTGGGGCTAAAAGGATCACGGGATATGGGAGGAAGGGGGGAGTCAGGATATTGAATTCGATGGTCAGCCATGATCAAGAAGAATGACGGGGCAGGCTCGAAGGGCCGAATAGCCTACTCTTGCTTCTAGTTTTTATATTTCCCCAGAAATTATGGTATGATATATTTATGTACAAATACTAATGGAGGAAAAATTCTGAATTGTACCAAAACCAGATGCCAATCTTTTCCCGCCTGAGTGCCAGGCACAGTTCTGATTCCAGCCTAATTTAAGCTAAGCATCATTCGAACAGGTATAATAGAACTGGTGCATTCTAAATACTTCTACCAGTCATAACCCATTTGCTAGCCAATCAGCACCTTTTTCTCATACAGTATAATGCTATTGTTTCCCTGACATTGGTATTCTTGCTATTATCCTGGTGAGTCCAAGATGAAAAACTTCGACAAGATGTCTATTTTCAGGAGTATTCAAATTCCGTACAATCAAAAGGACGGATACAAATGAGTGGATTTGATCAAATCATTATTGCGGAGGTATGGTTGCAAGGTGACCAAGATTAGGAAGTAAATATTCCAGAACACCTGATGTTTAAAAAAGTTAGGCAAAATGGGATAAAATGAAGGGCTCACCTTGATAAAAAAAAGGGTGGGAAAAAGGCCAGTGAAGAGAAAAGACCTTAGCTGAGAAAATGAAGATGTAAAATCGGTGTGGGTGGACCTAAGGAATAACAAAGGGTAGAAAATACTGGTGGGAGTAGTTGCTAGGCCCTCTCACAGTAATTATTGGGGGAAATTACAGGTAACAAAAGTAAACAACAATAATGGGGGCTTTAATCTTCATGTAGACTGGACAGGCCAAATTTGCTGTAATAGTGTGGAGAATGTGGCCTTGATTTAATATCTCATCTGAAAGATGGCAGGGAGAATTCTCCCGTTTTCAGGCTTTTTCCCCCGAAAAATGAAATGCCCCCGCCTCACTGATTATGATGTGGAGATGCCAGCATTGGACTGGGGTGGGCATGGTAAAAAGTCTCCAGGTTAGAAGTCTCATAACAGTAAGAAATCTCCACAGTAAGAAGTCTCACAACACCAGGTTAAAGTGCAACAGGTTTATTTGGAATCACGAGCTTTCGAAGCGCTGCTCCTTTCAGAGCGTTGCTCTCACTAACCTGAGGAAGGAGCAGCGCTCCAAAAGCTCATAATTCCAAGTAAACCTGTTAGACTTTAACGTGGTGTTGTGAGACTTTTTACTGTGCCCACTGATCATGGGAGCATCAACAACCCTTCAGCAAAGACGGCATCTGCAGATAACTGGTAAACACCCCCATTCTGCCCTCCTTCCTCATCAGAACCCCATTCAGGCCCATCAAACCCCCCACTCAGGACCCTCTTCAGACGTTGTCAGTGCCAGTAATGCACTGCCCCCTGGCATACTGGCACTGACACCCTGGTCTGGTGTCTTGGGCTCTGAGGGGTATCACAGAGGTAGGTCTGGTGGCCATTTGCCCCTATGTCACTGCCAGGCTGAAGAAGAAGGGTCTTTTAAGGGCTGGAGACAAGGGGTTGTCTCCATTACCCTCCCTGGGGATGGGGGTCCCATGACTGGACTGCCCCTTCTAGTCCTAGCAGACTTGATGATCACCCCGGGCATTGTGATTTCAGGCAAGCCTGTGATCACGATCTTCATTCCTGCCTGTCAGCTGTGAGAATTTCAAAGCGGCCAGGTCACTTGAATCTCCATGCGAGTCTGAACAGGTAATCAAGTCTTTACAGGTTACCTGTTAAGACACGTATTCCAAACATTATCTTGCAATTGAGTGTGTCTATAGATGCCGTGTTTGTGAATCCAACTCTCCACTCATCTGATGAAGGAGCAGAGCTCCGAAAGCTCGTGATGCCAAATAAACTTGTTGGACTTTAACCTGGTGTTGTGAGACTTCTTACTGTGCCCACCCCAGTCCAACGCCGGCATCTCCACATTATGGTGCCTAAAGTAAGCATCGCGTCTGGTACCAATCGACAAATATTAAATTGGCTCCTTATCCATCTTCTGGGTAAGTTATCAAACTCGGGTCCAGGCTGACCTCCCAGGAGGGATGACCATTTTGAAGATGTGCAGGGTTCCCTGGTGTATAGGGTCAATAATCTTTTCCCAGAGAAGATCACTAATTGATCAGATCACCAGATCAATATCACATTGTTGATTATGGGAGCTTGGTGTGTGTAAATTGACCACCACATTTACAACATTTACTCGGCTGCAACACCTTTTCTGAGGTCATGAAAGGTAACGTGTAAATGCAAATCTTTCCTTATGGAGCTGGCTTTGAGGATAATCTGCTATTTCACTCTGCATCTGACAGATCATCTTCAATTCCTCAGCAACCTGAACTCAAACAATTCAAGTATTTCAAAAATTATGAAAATGCCTAATTAAAAAATTTTCACTGAAGGTAACTTTGGAGTTGAAGCCAATGTTGTCTGTTTTGCATTGCCAGCCACCCACCTTGAAACCAACAGACTTACCCTCTTTAATATAAATCATTTGCTGAATAAACACAATATGTAACTGAATAATTTCTATGTGGGCTGATATCAGCTTGAGTCTACATTGGTGCGATGTTGTTCTTCATACTGTGAAGTTGACCCCTCTCTGTCACATTCACTAGGTTCACATTTACAACCAAAACTTCAAGCCTGTGGAACGGGAATGAGAGAGAGACGGCCAGTGTCCAATGTGAAGGTTGCTCCGCTGGCGACGGTGGAGCCTCCATGGCTGGCCATTGCCAAGAAGAAGGCCAAAGCGTGGAGTGACATGCCTCAGACTGTCCAGTAGAACTTCAGCCAGGTGTCAAAAGAAGGATGCTCTCCAAAGTATTTCTGAGACCCCCTCCCCCCAAACTGTGACTGGCATCAACAGTGATATCGCGGCTGTTGTGGCACAGACCATAGCTGGGAAATGACTTGGAGGCATTCGGTGGAAAAACAAACTCTGAAGCGCAGGAATTTGTCTGGAACCAGTGGTGCTAGTGTGTCAGATGGGCTGCGCATTATACCGTGTCCCCAAGATTCAGTTCGGGCGATTTCCATAGAACCAAATATTTGGAGGTGTGGATGGCAAACAGCCAAAGCAACCCCACCCATTTTGCATTCACTTCCAATTCCAATTTCACCAGCAAAGTGCATTTGTGTGGTGTTCCTCTCTTCACTGTTCAAATGCATGCATGAAACAGCTTTAAATACATCTCTGCTAGCCTGGCAGAGGCGAATCATACTCAGCTTCCCTCACCAGAAGGAACGTCCAAGCTCGCTGTCAATTTTTATTTCTAAATAGTTCCCCTTATTTCCGAATTATTTTACACTTGTCTACCCCAGTGATTTAACCATATAATCTCTTAAATTGCTTCTTGGAATATCTGGGAGTTATCATTGATCAACTTGCAATGGCAGGCCCAATTCACTTCTCGGATGAACAGCAAGCTGTGCAAATGCCAATAATTCCAAGCACAACAGCTTTCCTGGTAACTGGAACTATTTGGAATGGGATCTGATCAATTCACAGGAAGCTGACTACCAGCTCAATGGTTTGGACTTATTCCTTCACTGGTAAAGCCAGCGTTTACAGGCCATGAGATGGTGGTGGTGAACAACTGGAGTCCAGTAGGTACACTGACAGTGCTTCCTTTCTCCTGCATCAGTTTGTTACAGTACCCAGAAGGCAAAAAAGACAGTAAAATGAGGAAATAGGAATACTGGTCTAAAATAGTCTTGTCATAGTCTTTACAATGGAACACCAGTAAAATGGGGGAATAAGAATGCTGGTCCAAACTGTGTTTTTTCTATCTGGGAGCTAAGTGGCTTGCTATTCTATTTCAGCGTGTGATTAAAGTCAACTACATTGCTGTAGATCTGGAGTCACATGCAGACCAGACCAGGAAGGGGTGACAGATTTCCTTCCCTGAAGAATATTAGTGAATCAGATCGTTTTTTTTAAATTTTGTGATCATTATTAATGAGACTAGAATTTCATTTCCGATTTATTGATTTATGTTAAAATTGCCCCAGCTGCCTTGGGGAGGATTTGAACTCATACTCCCCGAAAAACTGTCCAGGCCTTTGCATTACAGGTGTAGTAACATTACGGGCGGAATTCTCCCAAACAAATTCTAACTGTCGAATCCGTGTGAAGACTGGAGTAATTTACACTGTTTATTTCAGCGGGAGTTCACACTAGAATCTCCCGCACTCTGTGCACTGCAGAGGCTGCCAGCCTGAATATCATTAAATTTCAGCGGGCAGGGCCTATTCCCGTTGGAGAGGCTGAAATCAGCGCGCTGAGTGGGCCATTGCGCATGTGTCGATCTGTCAGTGCCAAGATTGGCGCATGCACAGTTGCCCCACACTGATGGCCTCCCAATTGCTGATCAACTCGATCGCTGGCCAGCCCTGTGACCCCACAATGCCGCTTCTCTGCGCCCCCACCCCCCATGGCTCAGTCGCTGGCCCCTCTACTATTCCTGGGCCCAACCCCAATCCCCCCCTCTCCTGGCCCGCCCCGATCTCCAGTATCCCCCCCCACCACCACCGATTTCCCCCTCCCCCCCAACGACAGTCCCAACCCTACCCACCCACAGTGCCAACCCCCCCCAGTAGGCTGACCGTACTCCCCCCGCCAAACCCCCTCCCCCATCTGCCCCAGCCCACCACGATCACTGGCCTCCCTCCCTCCTTCCTCCACCGATACCTATGCAGAGTGGCAGCAAGACCCTCCCACACCCTTGGCTCTGCCCCCCATATGCCCATCACCTTGGCATGGCCCCATGCACCCCTCCACCGCGCAACCCTCTGCAGGCCCCCAATTGCCTCCCTTCACTATAGTGGGGTTGGGCTGCTAGTTCCCCGAGAGTGGGGAGCTACTGTAATCCCCGCTGGAGTGAAACACTCTGGTGGGGCGGGAGATGCTAGTGGGCCCCGGAGACTTCAGTCCCGGTACCACCAATCACATTCAAATTGTACTAAAATGACCGTTTTAATGGTCTTTGCGCCTCCCCACCGATTTCTGGCGTGGAGCAGTTGCCGCTGGAAATCCGGCGCTGGGAGGCGCTGACAGGGCATGAGCGTGCGCACTAACCCCGCGAATCGGCTGATGCGACAATCTCCCGGCCCACTACACTAAATATTAGAGGAGAGGGATGGCAGAATCGTGGCCAACAACTATGCTACTGTCCCCTGGACAATGATGGGTGCAACTGTCACAGCCAATCATTGATATCTTGATAGAGTGTTGGAGTGTGGGTGGGGGATGAATCGCACACTAATTGGGTTAAGTGGGTGAACACGGAAGTTCATGGAAAACAATTTAACCCATCGTACAAGTGCCATCTGTTTGCTAAAGCAATTCAAAACTAACCCAACTGCCCCGTACTCTGTCAATAGCCTTCTATCTTTCTCCACTTTAAATATGTGTCCAGTTTTCCCTTAATGCAAGCAGTGGTCACTGTTTTAATGACTCCCTGTGGTAATTTATGCCCCAACAACACTCTGTATAATGACGTTACCCTTAACTTAATCGCCATCGTCACTCTTTTTGTGATGGTTTAAAAATGATGATCATTGTGTTGCTGACACCCCAACCAGCAGAAAGAGGCCAGAATTCTCTGGCCTTTCACACCCCGCCGGCACTGCCAGTGGGAATGGAGACTTTGGCGCTCAGCCAAATCTCCATTCATTGCAGCGGGACCAGACAATCCCAGCTGTGGGTGAGGTCAGAGAATTTGGCCCACAGTCCTTACCTATTCACTATGGGTGGGATTTTTCACCTCCCCTCCCCGCCCCCCCCCCCCCCCCCCCTCACTCCCCTCCACCCCATGGCGTATTTTCTAGTGGCAGCAGAGTGTCCTGCCTTTAGCCGCCAGTGGGATCTTCTGGTCCCTCCGAGGCCTACAAGATTTTACGTGCCCCGTGCCCGCTGCTGCCGGGAAACGCACCGCGGGGAGTCGCCATCGGTGGGACTGCAAGATCCCACTGGCAGGAAGGGCCAGAAAATTTCAGCCTCTTGGTAAAGTTTATTTATTAGTCACAAGTAGGTTTACATTAACACTACAATGAAGTTACTGTGAACATCCCCCAGTCGCCACACTCCAATGCCTGTTCAGGTACACCGAGGGAGAATTTAGCATGGCCAGTGCACCTAACCAGCACGTCTTTCAGACTGTGTGAGGAAACCGGAGCACCCGGAGGAAACCCGCGCAGACACGGGGAAAACGTGCCGACTCCGCACAGACAGTGACCCAAGATAGGAATCGAATCTGGGTCCCTGGCGCTGTGAGGCAGCAGTGCTAACCATTGTGCCACTGTGCTGCCCTTTAGAGAGCTCAGCAATTCAATGGTTTGAAAGAGCACCCTTGGGTTTAAACTCCACACACGATGTCAAACCAAATTCACACCGCCTACTTTCCGCAGAGAGCTTGGCTTGGGTCCTGGTCCACATTGCCAATTTACAGCCAGTGCACATCCAAAATCATGTCATTCTGAGGCTAAACTCATCATTTAAATGTCGCAAAACTGGGTCACATCTGACCCTGGAAGTGCCCAAAATGGAAAGTGCTTCAGTCCCAACACCTTCATAATGTCTCTCGTTGAGCATACATCAAAGCAAATGAACAGACTGTAGGAGGTATGGATTCGTACATATTCTGATAGAAATGCAGCCAAATCTCCCATTTTCCGAGAGTTTTGCTAAATATTTTTACACTTGATAAATGAAATTGTGACTATCATGATACTTTATACGGTGTTGTTTTTGATGCCCTTAATGTGGTGGGCAGAATTTTCCTGTCCCGCATGCCACGGGAATCGTTATGGGTGGGAGGGAAATGGACCGTGCAAAGGTCCATTGACCTCGGGTGGATATATCCGGCCTTGGGGTGAGCGCAGCCAGAAAATCCCGCCCATAGAGTACAACATTTGCATTAGAAGAATTTATCAATGAATCCAGATCTCAACAATTAAGTTTTGTACCCATTCATTGTAGTAGTTATCGGGTGCTACGTTCAATTGCCTTGTAACATACCTCTGTTTGTTATATTCACAAAGTCTTTAGCCTTGTTGGCTGCCAATGGGAAAACTTAGGAATTTTCTTTTGTACAGAAGGTTCAGAATGTTGGAAGATGAGGAACAGAAGTCTATTCAGCTACTTGGTCCTGTTCAACTATTCAATTAGATCATGGTGGAACTGTACCACTCACCTGTCTTTGCTCCACATGCATGGATAATCTACACAATAAATGTCCATCAATCTCAGTCTTGAAAGCTCCAACTGTCCCCAATAGCCAGAGCTTTCCTGGGATAGTTGGGGTGGCAGACGTTGGGGAGAGGGGAGGGATGGTGGTAGCACACAGGGGTGGGGGGGGGGGGGTGGAGTCAGTGCAGCAGGTTTGGTGAGTAAAGGTGAATTCTGGATTTCGACTCTCCTTGCTGTAAAAAGATCCTTCCCGATTTCACTTCTGAAAGGCCTACTTCTAACTTCTGTCTCCTTTCCCCACATCATGATGAGGATGGATGGCTGTTAGAGCTTGTAGTGCACAAAAATTGGGAGCACAATGCACAATAGCTTTGAAAATGGAATGGAAGTGGATAAGTATTTGGAATGGAAAAAAACTGAAGGGTGATAAGGAAAGGCCAAGGGTTAAATAAATAGCTCAGCATTGGCACAGGCCTAGGGATCAGCTTCCTCGACATTGTAATGTTTGTCAATTTGATCAGACAAAAGGAACTGGTTTCGTTCATCAGTCATCAGACTAATTTTTTTTAAATTCATTCGTGGAATGTGGCTGTCACCAGCAAGGCCATCATAAAATGCCCATGCATCTAAGTCTTGAGAAGGTGGTAGTGAGCCATCTACATGAAGCACTATAGGCTGCAAGCATTAGACAATTACATGGGTAAGTAGGGTATAGAGGGATATGGGCCAAACGCGAGCAATTGGGACTAGCTTAGTGGTTTAACAAAAAAGGGCAGCATGGACAAGTTGGGCCGAAGGACCTGTTTCCATGCTGTAAACCTCTATGACTCTGACTCTAAGTCCACTTGCCAACCAATCAGCACCCACTTCTCATGCAATGTAAATTGTTATATAGTTTCTCCCTTTGAGACTTAGGGTGGAATTTTCCTGTCCCGCCCGCCACGGGAATCGTAGGACCATGCAAAGGTCCATTGAGCTCAGTCTGGGTTTTCAGGCCTTGGGGCGAGTGCAGCCGGAAAATCCCACCCTTGGTGTTCTTGCAAGCCTGACCTGATGAGTGCAAGATGAAAAGATTTGATAGCATGTCTTTTTTCTCAACAATACTCAAGATCCTTATCAACAACAACAAGCCGAATACAGTGTTACTCGCTCACTCTCAGCTTGTTCACTGCGTGCATTTTCGGTGATTAACCAGCCAGTGGTTGAGGCGAAGGGTGAGTAGGATGTATTATTGCCTCATGGAGTATGTATACATTCCAGCTCACAGCCCAATCCCTGATATTTATTTATTCTGTATACTTTATTGTATTATGTGGAAACTCTATTTTCAATCATTATTCAATAAAACTTTTTCACGTACAAGCCTGAGAATTTCCAATTATGATTGTCTCCATTGTAATCTGTGTAGTGATGGGCAATCGATAAGAAAACTAGGACTTCTGCTCCCCTAATACACTGAATAAACAATCTGAAGGTGCAGAGTATTCCGATTTCTGAATCCCCGATGGCTGAATGGAGCAACTACACTTGACAATGCAGAATGGAGCCCCGCATTTACCTGTGTTAAGAAGCGGAGGTGGATCTCCCTCTCTGAGAACTAATACCTAATCACTCAAAAAGGAGTACCTTGCCTCATAATCCATAAAAGTGAGTGTGAAGTAGTACGATCTGCACTTCAGCAACTTTTATTGGTTAAATGGGCGGCACGGTAGCACAGTGGATAGCCCTGCTGCTTCACAGCTCCAGGGACCTGGGTTCGATTCCCGGCTTGGATCGCTGTCTGTGTGGAGTTTGCACATTCTCCTCGTGTCTGCGTGGGTTTCCTCCGGGTGCTCCGGTTTCCCCCCACAGTCCAAAGATGTGCGGGTTAGGTTGATTGGCCAAGCTTAAAAAATTGCCCTTAGTGTCCTGGGATGCATAGGTTAGAGGGATTAGTGGGTAAAATATGTCGGGATATGGGTGTAGGGTCTGGGTGGGATTGTGGTCGGTGCAGACTCGATGGGCCGAATGGCCTCTTTCTGTGCTGTCGGGTTTCTAATATTTCTAAGAAATCAAAATAACTACCTAACACTCAACAAGTAGGTCTTATGAGGAAAGGTTGAGGGAACTTGGGCTTTTCTCTTTGGAGCGGAGGAGGTTGAGAGGAGACTTGATAGAGGTTTATAAGATGATGAGGGGGATAGATAGAGTGAACGTTCAAAGACTATTTCCTCGGGTGAATGGAGCGGTAACTAGGGGGCATAACTATAGGGTTCATGGTGGGAGATATAGGAAGGATGTCCGAGGTAGGTTTTTTACTCAGAGAGTGGTTGGGGTGTGGAATGGACTGCCTGCAGGGATAGTGGAGTCAGAAACTTTAGCAACATTTAAGAAGCTATTGGATAGGCACATGGAGTACTTCGGGATGATAGGGAGGAAATAGCTTGATCTGGGTTTCAGACAAAGCTCGGCACAACATCGTGGACCGAAGGGCCTGTTCTGTGCTGTACTGTTCTATGTTCTATGTTCTAAGTAACAACTTTTTTGTCTAATTAACTAAACTATTAACAAGCTGAATAAAACACGATTCCAATGGAATGCAATCCCTACTTATTAATGAACAAAAAATAAAAATTTAGTCACTCTCTAAATTACAACCAGTTTTGGCATCTTCTGGAATATTCTGGGCTTTCTCTGTTGATTCTTCTGTCTGGAACTTCTGTCTTCTTTGGTACCTTCGCTAATGAGATGAGGCTTTCTTTTAAGACTTTTAAGGCTTTCACTCTGGCAAATGAGAGTTGCTCTCTCTACTTTTTTTCCCACTGCCCTCTTCTTTTATACCTGTGGTGACATATCAGCATCCCCGCCTATATTATTGGTCCCAGGTTGCCAAAACCATTAGATTTGAATTTGATCGGTTGCTGGTATCCAAGTGCCTGATTGGGTAAATTCAAAAAGCCTGTTCTGTTTCAAATTGATTGGTTAAATTAAAAAGAAATTCGAAAGCCTGTTACCAAGGCAACCCTGCTGCTTGGCCTTCGATACAAATGTTTCAGTCTGGGACCGTCCATATGTACCTGCAAATTTTTTTAACTTTCTTATTAGCACAAATAAAAACACCTTTTATAACAGAAACATTCAATGCTTTCTTCTCTTAGCATTTTACAATTTTTAAATAATTTTACCACACCAAATTCTGACATCCTACTCCTCAATCTACAATTACTCCACTCAACTTTGCAACACCTGCTACACTATATTGGACTTGTGGATTCACAAAGCGGGTATTATAATACATCTGAGAGATCCTGTGCCAGGGATAGAGGTGGAGCTTGTTGGGGATCTATGTCTGATTTACACAAACTAACTAATCTCACACCAGGACTGGTAAGCTATGGGTGGGATTTTATGGCCTTGTTCAAGCATTGTCTGGCGCTCGCCTGCTCCAATTCTATGGCAAGCGAGGCAGTAGATTTTTTTTTTATCCAGTCGTGAGACATGGGCATCACTGGCTGGCCACCACTTATTGCCCATCCGTAGTTGCCCTTGAACTGAATGGTTTGCCAGGCCATTTCAGTGGACAGCTGAGAGTCAAAACACATTGCTGTGGCTCTGGAATCACATGTCGGCCAGACCAGGTAAGAATGGCCGATTTCCTTCCCTAAAGAACATTAGTGAACCAGATGGGTTTATCCTACAATTGACAATGGTTTCATGATCATCAGTAGATTCTTAATTCCAGATGTTTTTTATTGAATTCAAATTCCACCACCTGCCGTGGCAGGATTCGAACCCGGGTCCCCAGAACAATAGCTGAGTTTCTGGATTACTAGTCCAGCGATAATATCACTTGGCCATTGCCTCCTCTTTCTGAAGAGACTGTACAAGGTTGTTCAGCAGACAGATCAACTTTATGGACTTTAAAGACTCAACAGTTATTGTTCACGAGGCCAGCACAGCAGTAATTCCCACACACACGATTGGCTGCTGGTCACATGCTGCTCTACATCCTGGCTACTTGCTCATTTGTATATTCCCTCAAAGTGAGGTCACAACAGGGGCTGGGGAGGGAAGTGACTGGGTTTGTACTTCCGAGAATCATCCAGTGGCCTGTGTTGGAAACAACACTTGTATGAAGGGAGGCCATCTTTCAATTCCAACATCTCAACGTGACTGACATTCATGCCTGCATTTCTGATCACAACACCTTTAACCAGATGCTAACCTACTTATTGTACATGGATGCTCCTCCTGATCCAACAGAAATCTTCCCACTCACTGTCAGGCCCTTAGTTGCTGATCTACCTCTATGATTGCCCCTCCCCGTTTAACATCCAACCTTGGTTCAACGGATGAATTTCCTGCCCTTCCCCACACCAATCCCCTCCCCACCTGATGGCCTACACCTCAGCTCTGTTTAACACAGAATCACACAATTGTTTTGGTGCAGCAGAAGGCCATTTGGCCCATCATATCTGCACCAGCTCTCCAAACGAGTATTGGGACTTAGTGCCCATTCTTCTGCCTTTTCCCTGCACCTTAATTCATTGATTATATTCAACTAATCACCAAATGACCTCCCGAATGCCTCGATTGAGCCTGCCTCCACCACACATCCAGGCAGTGCATTCCAGACCCCAAAACACTCATTGATTTCTTTCTCACATCACATTTGCTTGTTTTGCAAATCACTCTCATTCTTGATCCTTTTATGAGCAGCAGTAGTTTCTCTCTGTCCAGCCCTCTCATGATTTCAAACACCTCCATCAAATCTCCTCTTAGCCTTCTTCTCTCCAAGGACAACAGTCCCAGCCTCTCAAATCTATCCTCATAATGGAAGTTTCCAGCGCCCCGACATCAAAACTGCTCAGATGTCTTCCCATAAATGGGAAGTGCAATGGTTCCATCCTGTTGTTCTATCCCATGTCCACTTGTGATGGAGTGATAGCATGTGGAGTGATATCAGAGAGGAAATGGTAAGGTTTACTTATTATTATTGTCACAAGTAGGCTTACATTAACACTGCAATGAAGTTACTGTGAAAATCCCCTAGTCGCCACACGCTGGCACCCGTTCGGGTACACTGAGGTAGAATTTACCATGGCCAATGCACCTAACCAGCACGTATTTGGTAAATGTTGATTCAAAATACTACCTATAATCAAACCATGGAAAACAGCTTCAAACTCAGAAAGGGGACTGCTCGGACTATGTCAGATAATTCTTCACACAGAAGGTGCGATCATCATTTGGAATGGACTTCTGGACCGAGTAATGATTATTTTATTCATGAAACAATCAGCTGTTGCAACCTGAGGAGAACCGAATTGTCTATCTATTAACATGGGCCAAAAGACATTTCCCCATCTTTTAGAAACTGTGGCTGCGATTCTCTCAAAAGCACTGAATTGGTGGGAAAACTGTTCTAAATCCCGACTATTTTCTCAGTTCAGCCTCTAACCTGAATATCCGCACCCTGTGCACTGCAGAGGTGATGATGTGGAGATGCCGGCGTTGGACTGGGGTAAACACAGTAAGAAGTTTAACAACACCAGGTTAAAGTCCAACAGGTTTATTTGGTAGCAAAAGCCACACAAGCTTTCGGAGCTCTTAGCCCCTTCTTCAGGTGAGTGGGAATTCTGTTCACAAACAGAGCTTATAAAGACACAGACTCAATTTACATGAATAATGGTTGGAATGCAAATACTTACAACTAATCAAGTCTTTAAGAGACGAAACAATGTGAGTGGAGAGAGCATCAAGACAGGCTAAAAAGATGTGTATTGTCTCCAGACAAGACAGCCAGTGAAACTCTGCAGGTCCACGCAACTGTGGGAGTTACAAATAGTGTGACATGAACCCAATATCCCGGTTGAGGCCGTCCTCGTGTGTGCGGAACTTGGCTATCAGCTCTCTTTATAAGCTCTGTTTGTGAACAGAATTCCCACTCACCTGAAGAAGGGGCTAAGAGCTCCGAAAGCTTGTGTGGCTTTTGCTACCAAATAAACCTGTTGGACTTTAAACTGGTGTTGTTAAACTTCTTACACTGCAGAGGTCCCAGTCGTGAATCTTATTTAAAAACCCAGGGGGGCGGGGCCTATTCACGCCGACAGTTCTGGAACTCTGCGCTTGCACAGTGCCCTGACAGACCCCCCCCACCCACTGACTCACCCTCGGGAGGCAGTCCCCCCCAGCCCGCCCCAATCGCTGCCTTCCTGCCATCCCAGACCGATCGTCATGCAGAGTGGCAGTGGGACCCCCCACCGATTGCCCCTATGCCATGCCCCCTTGGCACTGCCTGATGCCCAGTGGGCAGTGCGAAGGTGCCCCCTGGGCATGGGCACTTTTCCCATTGGGCAGTGCCAGGTGGCACAGGCTAGCTCTGCCAGGATGCCCATGCCCAGGGGGGCACCACCCCCCCACCATCCGACCCCCTGGGGGGCCCCGATTGCCCCCCCTTCATTCCGGCTGGGTCTCCTGCTAGTTCCCCGAATGTCGGGAGCTAGTCGAAACCCCGCCGGAATGAAGTACTCCTGGTGGGGTGGGAGATGCTATCAGGACTGGTAAGTTCCGGATAATACATTCAAACTACATTTAAAACATATTAAAAAAAGATTCAAATTACTTACCTGTCTTCCCACCTGTTTCCAGCGTGGCCTGGCCTGCGACTGTTTGCCGGCTCTGGGAGTTGCGCATGCGTTCCCAGCGCATGCGCAAATCCCAAAACAAGGCCGGCAACATAGAACATAGAACATAGAACAGTACAGCACAGAACAGGCCCTTCGGCCAACGATGTTGTGCCGAACTTTATCTGAAACCAAGATCAAGCTATCCCACTCCCTATCATCCTGGTGTGCTCCATGTGCCTATCCAATAACCGCTTAAATGTTCCTAAAGTGTCTGACTCCACTATCACTGCAGGCAGTCCATTCCACACCCCAACCACTCTCTGCGTAAAGAACCTACCTCTGATATCCTTCCTGTATCTCCCACCACGAACCCTATAGTTATGCCCCCTTGTAATAGCTCCATCCACCCAAGGAAATAGTCTTTGAACATTCACTCTATCTATCCCCTTCATCATTTTATAAACCTCTATTAAGTCTCCCCTCAGCCTCCTCCGCTCCAGAGAGAACAGCCCTAGCTCCCTCAACCTTTCCTCATAAGACCTACCCTCCAAACCAGGCAGCATCCTGGTAAATCTCCTCTGCACTCTTTCCAGCGCTTCCACATCCTTCTTATAGTGAGGTGACCAGAACTGCACACAATATTCCAAATGTGGTCTCACCAAGGTCCTGTACAGTTGCAGCATAACCCCACGGCTCTTAAACTCCAACCCCCTGTTAATAAAAGCTAACACACTATAGGCCTTCTTCACAGCTCTATCCACTTGAGTGGCAACCTTTAGAGATCTGTGGATATGGACCCCAAGATCTCTCTGTTCCTCCACAGTCTTCAGAACCCTACCTTTGACCCTGTAATCCACATTTAAATTAGTCCTACCAAAATGAATCACCTCACATTTATCAGGGTTAAACTCCATTTGCCATTTTTCAGCCCAGCTTTGCATCCTATCTATGTCTCTTTGCAGCCTACAACAGCCCTCCACCTCATCCACTATTCCACCAATCTTGGTGTCATCAGCAAATTTACTGATCCACCCTTCAGCCCCCTCCTCTAAGTCATTAATAAAAATCACAAAGAGCAGAGGACCAAGCACTGATCCCTGTGGCACTCCGCTAGCAACCTGCCTCCAATCCGAACATTTTCCATCCACCACCACCACGCGCATCTCCCACCCCGACCCACCAAGAAAGTTGTGGGTCGCGATGGGAGAATCAGAGCCTGTGTGTGAACTAATGAGATAGGTGCAGGAAGAAAGTGATGAAGATTCAACCATTATCCGCTGAATTGACAGACTTGGATCTTCATCGATTATCACAAGGAGTTAATATCGCTGGTATCAGCAATCTGGTGAACTGGGGCAATGACAATAATCTCTCCCTCAATGTCAATAAAACGAAGGAGATAGTCATCGACTTCAGGAAGCGTAGTGGAAGCCATGCCCCTGTCTACATCAATGGGGATGAAATGGAAATGGTCAAGGGCTCAAGTTTTTAGGTGTCAGATCACCAACAACCTGTCCTGGTCCCTCCACGCCGATGCTATAGTTAAGAAAACCCACCAACGCCTCTACTTGGTCAAGGAGGTTAAGGAAATTTGGCATGTCCACTACGACTCTTACCTACTTTTACAGAGGCACCATAAAAAGCATCCTTTGCAGGTGTATCACAGCTTGGTATAGCTCCTGCTCCAACCAAGACCGCAAGAAAGTATGAAGGTTCGTGAATGAAGCCCAGGCCATCACGCAAACCGGCCTCCCATCCATTAACTCTGTCTACACTTCCCACTACCTTGGAAAATCAACCAGCAAAATCAAGGACCCCACGCATCCCGGACATTCTCGCTTCTACCTTCTTCCATCAGGAAAAGGATACAAAAGTCTGAGATCACGTACCAAACAACTCAAGAACAGCTTCTTCCCTGCTGCAGTCAGACTTTTGAATGGATCTATCTCATATTAAGTTGATCTTTCTCTACACCCTATCTATGACTGTCACACAACATTCTGCACTTTCTCCTTTCCTTCTCTATGAACAGTATGCTTTGTCTGTATAGCACGCAAGAAACAATACTTTTCACTGTTTACTAATACATGTGACAATAATAAATCAAATCAAATTTTAAAAACACTTAACCGCTGGGAGGTTCTGCTCAGTTGTGTTGATTTTTAGGCTAATTTGTCCAAAATCAAAATAACAAGCTCATAAATCGTGGAATTTCAAGTGTAATATATGACAAGCACAAATCTAGTTTCTGTAATCCTCTGCACTTGTTCAACAAAAGTTCACGACAGCCTGACTCCACCCACAAAATTGTCCTCACCCCCAGATCAAAATATTCACCATTTGGTGTTTCGGCCGTGCCTGGTTACAGAACTTGAGAGGTTCGGGACGGGGGTTGGGTGGGCCGGTGGGGGGGATTGTTTTTAGGGAGATTCTAAAAATGAAGCTGCTCCTTTGGGCACACGAACAGATTGCTTTGCTGCTGGAATAAAATGTATCGAGGCCTCTTCCACAATACTTGTCCAACACTGCCCCTTTGTGGATATAGTTACAGGGTCTTGTCACCAATTAAAAAATACAACCAAAATAAAGCCAATACCAGAACTTAGAGACAGAATTTTACCGTCCCGCCTGCCATGGGAATCGGAGCGGGCGAGGGGCGGACCATGGATAGATCTGTTGACTTCAGGTGGGATTTTCCGGTTTTGGGGTGAGCGAGGCTGGACAATCCCGTCCAACATCTCTCCTTTGTAAGTCATAGAAATTATCTTTTTAACACTGGAATATTTTTGCGTTAAAAAAAACCTGATAACGGCAGTTCAATAAGCCGTCCAGTGATGTTTCTGGAGGTCTCTATAAGTGGGCAATTAGTATAATTGGACTGGAATTTGATGGAAACCTTCGTCACAGTAATGATGCAGCAATCATTGTCACTGTTAAAATATAATAATGTGAGGAAATAATGGGATGAATCATTAAGTGGCAGTTGTGGCTCAGTGGATAGCATCCCTGAGTCAGAAGACTGTACGTTTAAGTCCCATTACAGAGCTTTAAACATCAAAATCTAGATTGATTCTCTGAGTGCTGTCTTTTAAATGTAAGTATTAAACCTCAGCCCTACTTGCCATCTCAAGTGTGCCATTATGATCCTAGACCAGATGCCTAAGGTTTAAGTAAAATCAGGTAGGGACCAATAATGTTTCATTTAAAGTAGACAACACTTGAGATTTACGACACTTGCTCAATGAATAAGACCAGACGATTCCATGTGTTTAGAACAAACAAAAATAAACCTTATCATACAAGGTCAAAATTATAACGTAATTTGCAATGTCTACTTTATATTCTATTGTTCAGGGTTAATATGCGGGGTATACGAATTAATAGGTAAACTGTGGTCAAATACAAGACATGATAATAACAAATGTAACCAAGACAGATCCCATGGATTTCTCAGCAACCCATTCAGTAAACACTATGGCTGAGATTTTACTGGCTCGTGCTGCCCATTGATGGGTGGAGCGAGCTGGTAAAATCATGTGAGAGCTGCGAAATCAGGATCACGCCTGATTTCTCAGCTCTCGTGATCTTATGCGAGCCGGATTTCCGGTGAGGTCAGCCCTTCATCAGAAATGTGCTAGAGGCAGAATAAATTCTTTAAATATATTCAAGTCTTCATTCGCATCCTTTAGCAAGCCGGTCTTACTTGCCTTTATGGCCCCACTGGGAGAGGTTCTCTCTGGGGAGGAATATGCCAAGAAAGGGG
Organism: Mustelus asterias; assembly: GCF_964213995.1. Taxonomy (NCBI): domain Eukaryota; kingdom Metazoa; phylum Chordata; class Chondrichthyes; order Carcharhiniformes; family Triakidae; genus Mustelus; species Mustelus asterias. The sequence continues at coordinate 135,590,139 of NC_135804.1, forward strand.
AATACTGGTGTTGCCCTCACGGGTAAAACTGGAGGCCATTGAGGCCCCCCGCGGAGGTTGAGGGCAAGGGGGGTTCCAACCTGACAGTGCTAGCCTGCCACCTTGGCACTGCCAGCCAGGCACCATGGCACTGGGCAATGCCAAGGGGCTTGGCCTACAGGCGTAGGGCCTATGGAGGCAGAGCCTCAGATGGCTATGGGGGTGGGGCCTAGCAGGTGGGGCTTGTAGGGGTGGGCCTTACGGGACAGGAATTTTAGGGGCATACCCTGAAGGGGCAGCCCAATCTGGGAGGGAGGGGGACCTGCTGCCACTTTGCAGTTCCAATCAGTGGAGGGGGGGTCATGGGGGCACAATTTGTCTGGGCAGTGGGAGCTGTATTTCGGGCAGTGTAGGGCTCCAGGTCTGCTGTGATTGCTGGGGTGTCTGTATTGAGGCTGCCTGCAGCAGCAGGGGCCTGACAGCTCTCTCTCTGTCTGTCAGACCCCTGCTGTTGGAATTGTGCAAGTGTGGAATCAGAGGTCTGCATGTGCACAATAGCGCCTTCTGCTGTTGCTATTGTGCATGTGCAAACACAGAGTTCTGTGTATGTGCAATAGCTCCCTCTGCACGCGAGCTGGTGATTTAAGCACAGCCCATTGTCTGCAGCAGCTAGAAATGGTTCAGACCATATTTTCAATGTCTAAGCCTGTAAGATTGGGATTGAAAACTCACCCAGGAACTCCCCCATTTTCATGCTAGCTGGGCACTTAGAATCATTCTCGTAAAATCCCACCCTATGAGTCAACCAATCTTATTTAAACTCTGTCTCCTTCACGCGGGACTCCAATTTTTCATTTTCGAAGACCAAACCTCTCCAAAATGGACTGCTTCAATGAATTCACAACTCTAACGTTTTCAATCTCATCTTGTTTCCCTGGAACTTTCAAAACTTCACTGTAGCCTCTACTTGCTGCTGTGATTCAGCTCTTTAATAGCTGGCTAGCTTTTAATGGGCTGGCACTGCTCTTGATTCTCACCAAGCTTCAATCTCCCCAAGCTACAAAGGGAAAGAAGATGGCATGGTGGCATCATCACTAACTGGTGATTCCAAGGCCCACAGCATGTGTTCAAATTGCCCCAGGGAAGCTGCTGGAATTTCAATTTAGTTCACAAAATCTGAGATTGAAAACTAGTCTCAGTACTGGTGATCTTAAAATCATTGGTTGTTGTAAAAACCCATCTGACTCATAGGGAAGGAAATCTGCCATCCTTACCTGGTCTGGCTTACATGTGACTCCAGACCCACAACAATGTGCACTTGCCTCTGTGATGGTCTAGCAATTAGGGAGGAGCAACATTGGCATTGCCAGCAATACCCACATCCCAATAAAAAATATTTAAAAGAAAATGGCTCCCAGGGCTTCCACTGAGCCCTAACCCTTTCCAGCACAGAGCCAGACGCCTTCTCAGCTCCCCAGGACTTATACTGAGTCCTAACTGCAGAGAGCTATCAAATGGTTCCTAGGACTACTCCTGTGCCCCATACAGAGCCAGCCAGCTGTAACCTTTTTGCTACCTGGAGCCTGTAACAGCAGAACCTTTGCATTATGGCCTTTTCCCTGCTACAGAACACTCACTTTGCCAGCAATCACACAGATAAATTGAAACCCCAGAACTTTCTTAAGCTCCACCCATCTCCATGACAATTTACTATTCCAGGGCTGAGTGAATACTTTTAAATTAATTGTAACTTTAACGTCCAAAACAAAACAACTCACTGGGCTGAATTTCTTTGATGTGGAGATGCCGGCGTTGGACTGGGGTAAACACAGTAAGAAGTTTAACAACACCAGGTTAAAGTCCAACAGGTTTATTTGGTAGCAAAAGCCACACAAGCTTTCGGAGCTCCAAGCCCCTTCTTCAGGTGAGTGGGAATTCTGTTCACAAACAGGGCATATAAAGACACAAACTCAATTTACATGAATAATGGTTGGAATGCGAATACTTACAGCTAATCAAGTCTTTAAGATACAAACAACATGAGTGGAGAGAGCACGTTATTTTTATTTATCTAAAGTTTATTTATTTGTCATATGTCGGTTTACACTGCAATGAAGTTATTGTGAAAATCCCTAGTCGCCACACTCCGACACCTGTTTGGGTACACTGAGGGAGAATTTAGCATGGCCAATGCACCTATCCAGCACGTATTTCAGGCTGTTGGAGGAAACTGGGGCACCCAGGGGAAACCCACGCAGACACGGGGAGAACATGCAAACTCCACATAGATAGTGACCCAAGCCAGGAATCAAACCTGTGCCCCTGACGCTGTGAGGCAGCAGTGCTAACCACTGTGCCACCGTGCCACCCCAACTCTTGATTAATAGTTGCACGCTACTTAGGGATAAGTCTTCCCTCTCTAAAAATGTCACAAAATTGGCAAAGCCATTCGACTTATCATAGAATCATAGAAACCCTACAGTGCAGAAGGAGGCCATTCGGCCCATCGAGTCTGCACCGACCACAATCCCACCCAAGCCCTACCCCCACATATTTACCCGCTAATCCCTCTAACCTACACATCCCAGGACTCTCAGGGGCAATTTTTTTAACCTGGCCAATCAACCTAACCCGCACATCTTTGGACTGTGGGAGGAAACCGGAGCACCCGGAGGAAACCCACGCAGACACGAGGAGAATGTGCAAACTCCACACAGACAGTGACCCGAGCCGGGAATCGAACCCGGGACCCTGGAGCTGTGAAGCAGCAGTGCTAACCACTGTGCCACCGTGCCGCCCTTATCAATCAGCATACTAAAATTCACCATGGAAATCTTATCAATCTCAGCAAGTACTAGCACTTGTATTTGTCTCTTGCTTCCAAATCCAGGCTGAGCCAACAATTTATGTATTGAGACCTTTAAGTTTTTGATATGATCCAATTAGGAACAAGCAACATTCTGTTTAAAGAAGACAAGTTTTGAGATTTAAGACATTTGCAACAAGAATAGAGCCACAAGATTCCACGGGTTTTGAACAAACAAAAATAAATGTTGCCATACAAGGTTACAAGGATAAAGCAATTGACTGTATCTGGCTCATACTCTAACATTCAGGGTTAAAATAAGGTAAATGTGCATTAATCGGTGAACTGTGATTAAGCACAGCACATTGTACAATAAATAGCAAATGCGACCATAACAGATCCCATGGATTTCTCAGGAACCCGCGCAGATATCAGTAAATGCTGTCAGTCAACCAATTCCATTGAAACTCTCTCCCTCATGAGGGACTCCAGACATTTCATTTCTGAAGGTAAAGCTTCAGAATTCCTTCAAACCGCTCCAGCTCACACTCCCTCAGTGACCACACCTCTCCCAGGGTTTCAATCTCATCTCCGAGAATCATAGAACTGTAATCATAGAGTCCCTGCAGTGCAGAAGGAGGCCATTCAGCCCATCAAGTCTGCACTGACTCTCTGACATCCCACCCACGCCCTATTCCCGTAACCCCACATATTTACCACACTAATCCCCCGAGTCTACACATTTTTGGACACTAAAGGGCAATTTAACATGACCAATCCACCTAATCTACACACCTTTGGACTATGGGAGGAAACCAGAGCACCTGGAGGAAACCCACGCAGACACCGGGTGAATATGCACACTCCACACAGACAGTGACCCAAGGCCGGAATTGAACCCAGTCCCTGGAGCTGTGAGGCAGCAGTCTAACCACTGTGCCACTGTGCCACTCCTGAGATGTGGTTCCCCTGGATTTCCAAGTCGGAACTCTAACCCCTACTTACTGGTGGAATTTCAGTTCTTTTTTAATAACCAGCTAACTTCACTGAGTTGGCACTGCCCCTGGATTTCACAGATCTTTAATGTCCCCAGTTGCTTTAAATTATCCATGGCTTCTAGGACTTCTTCTGAGCCCAGACCTTTCCCAGCATGGAGCAAGTGAACATTTGCCACCTTCTCAGCTCCTCAGGAATTCTCTTGAGCCATAGGTGCCCAGAGCTATCAAACAGCTCCAGGGATGTCTCCTGAGCTCCAACTAACAGCAACACCGTTGCTGCCTGGAGCCTGCTAACAGGGCACCTTTGTGGCATGGCCTTTTTCCTGCTGCAGAACACTTGCACCCCCAGCAAACACACAAGTGAATTGTAACACGAGATCTTCCTTAAGCTCTACCAATCTCAATGACAATGTGCCCTTCCAGGGTTTACAGAATGCTTTACAATTAACTGTAGCTTTAACCCCCAAAACAAAACAACTCACTGGGCTGCATTTGTTTGCCAGCAGTGTAGAGACCTTGGTCAGAATTTTTCCTTCCTGCCCACCATGGGAATCATAGCAGGCGGTGGGGCGGATCATGCAAATGTCCATTGACCTCGGGCAAGATTTTCCGGTCTTCGGTTGAGCGCGGCTGGAAAATTCTGTCCCTTGTCTCCAATTCTCCAGCTAAGGAAGCTTGCCTGCTGTTTTATGAGCTTACCTTTCCAGCTGTGATCCCCTGAAGTAAACATGGCCCCAAACCTTTAAGGGTCCAAAAGGCTTTAGTTACATTTATCCCATTTTGTACTGTTGAACTTTAATCTTCCCAGAACTAAAAAGTATCTCTTAAATATGACTGCAGCTGGCCTAGTGGTATTATCGCAAGACTATTAATCCAGAAACTCAGCTAATGTTCTGGGGACCTGGGTTCGAATCCCGCCACAGCAGGTGGTGGAGTTTGCATTCAACAATAAAACATCTGGAATTAAGAATCTGCTAATGACCATGAAACCATTGTTGATTGATGGAAAAACCCATCTGGTTCACTAATATCCTTTAAGGAAGGAAATCTGCCGTCCTTACCCAGTCTGGCCTACATGTGACTCCAGAGCCACAACTACGTGGTTCACTTTCAACTGCCCTCAGGCAACTAGGGATGGACAATAAATGCTGGCCAGGGAACGTCAATGGAACAAATAATCCTGTTGCTATCACATTGCGACTTGTGGGATTTTGCTGTGTGCAAACTGACTGTTGCATTTCCCTCATTAAAACAATGATTACACATCAACAGTACTTCATTAGTTGTGAAGTACTCAGGGACATTTTGGAAGGTGCTATATAAATGTAAGTTCTTTCCTCGACACATTGCATCATAATTTATGCTTTATTCTTAAATCTTCCTGTTAGGGGAATTTTCTGGGGCTTTCCTCTGGGAGTCCGGCATTGAGCCGAATTCAGCTAATACAAAACTTACGAGAGACAGTATGCAGTCAAAAATGCTCTTCATTTGACCAATATGCATTGGGAGAGAGATGCTGGATGGAGTCCAACTACTCTCTAAAATTACACCACATGAACACATCAGATATACTATTTTTGAAGATTCATATTCCCCGCCCAATCTATCATACAAACTGGATGGTCCAATTACATTAATATACATTATCTATCTTGGCCAACAGCATTCTACCCCCTGGCACAATTAGGAATTCATTGGCTAACTGGATCCAAATGTCTTTCCTCCATTGCTTAGCAACCTGATTACACACATCTGACAGGTTCAAGGTTCGCTCCCGCCACCTGCGTACTATGAGAGTTAAAAGGGAATCATTCTCTCTCACTGGCTACACCTTATCAAGCCAAGAGTGGAATTCTCCTATTCATTTTAATTAGCAGTTGAATCCTTCTATTCACTCCATTATCTAGTACCTCACAGCAGCAAGGTCTTCCAAAGCCTTCCCCTGATTAAGTTCTAAACTTCATTGTTCCATTTGAATGTGGCCTGTCTGGGTCTGCTTTTTCCCATCATGCTGTGGGGCAGTTGCTTTTGGCCAAGGATCACAAACACCTTTAAAACCACATTTAAAAGTTACAACACTTGTTAAAAATTCATTACTATTGGTTATATATGTGGTTAAGACAATACCTTCATATAATATATGTAGGAGGCACATTGTGATATCTTTGGTATAAATAATGCACATTATAGGCCCTATTTTAGACGAGCTCATTTGTTTTAAAAGCCCCTGTGGTGAACCATCGTTGGTTCACCACTGGGGTTGTTATTGTGTTACTGTTGGGCTAGGGTGTTGTTGTTATGGGGGTTGTACTATGTTGTTGGGATAGGGTGTTTACCTGTCCTAAGTGTTATCATGGCACACTCCAGTGGGGTCCCGCCTCCGGTGGCAGGGTATAAGACCCCCTGCTCCGGCAGGACCCCTTCAGTCTGAACGGGTGAATTTGTGTTAGTAGTTTCATTGTTAATGTATTAAAGCCTTCAGTACTAAAGCCTTGTTTCCGGATGCTCATTGAGGTGCATCAATTTAATACATTAACTGAGAATATGGAGCAGATCCTAAAACCGGATCGTCTGACACTGGACCCACGTGCGGTCGGTGCAGCTAACACGTTCGAACATTGGTGGAAGTGCTTCGAGGACTACCTGGCAGCCTCGGTAGCTATCACTACGGACAGTGATAGACTCCAGGTCCTCCACGCAAGGGTAAGCGACACGATTTACCTAGCCATTCGTGCAGCTTCCACTTACCAGGGTGCCGTCGAGCTCCTAAAGAATAGGTACATTACGCCACCCAACGAGATTCACGCTCGTTATCTCCTCGCTACACGACGTCGGCAGTCGGGCGAGACCATAGAAGACTACGCCAATGAACTCCTGCAGCTTGCCAGGGCTTGTGACTGTAAGGACGTCTCCGCCGAGCAGTACATGCACGACCTCGCCCGAGACGCGTTCGTAGCAGGGGTAGGGTCCTCGTATATCAGACTTAAATTACTAGAAAAGGGGAAACTCAACTTGACCCAGGCAATGGGGATGGCCGTGAGGTTGGAGGCGGCGTCGAAGAGCTTGGCGCTGTACCCCGAGGACCACGTGCAGTCAACGTGGTTGGAGCAAGCTCTGCTCCCTCCTCGCCCCGCGAACCCGCGCTCCCAGATCGATTCGACGACGGCGGCAGCTCCAGGGGGCCAGCGATGCTATTTTTGCGGTGGGGCTAAGCATCCACGGCAGCAGTGTCCGGCAAGAACGGCAATCTGCAGCCAGTGCGGTAAAAAAGGCCACTACAGCAAAGTCTGCAGGTCCAAACCTAAAAACGGCAGTGCAGCTTGTAACCCTCCAGAACGGAGACCATCTCCTTCGGCGCTGCAGTACCCACGAGGTCCGACCACGTGCGACCTCAGGACGGCGCCATCGTGGCAAACAGAGGAGGAGGAAGACCACCAGGAGTCGCTGCGCTTGGCGCCCTCGCCCATGTGCGATTCATGGGGGTGGCCATCATGGTCCACGATGACTAGGAGCGACCAGCAGGGGTCCTCAGCATCCACATCGGCAGCATGCAGTGACGCCCAGGGGCCAACGGTGGCGTCGATCTCTCTGGATCAGACCAGGCATTTCAGACTGGAACATTCTATGATGGAGGTAAAGGTTAGTGGCAGAACTGTAAATTGTCTGTTTGACAGTGGGAGCACCGAAAGTTTCATACACCCTGAAACTGCTAAAAGGTGTGGACTCCGGGTTCTCCCTGCCAAGCAGACCATTTCCATGGCATCACAGTCCCGGTCTGTACCGATCCAAGGACGATGTATGGTAACTCTTGAGGTACAGGGCACAGTCTACGAGCAATACAGGCTCCTTGTGTTACCTCACCTTTGCGCGCCAATTCTCCTCGGACTAAATTTTATGGTCCACATGAAGAGTGTGATCCTACAGTACGGTGGGCCACTCCCTTCATTGGCCGTAGGGAACCAGCCGCAGCCTCCAAATTGCCCAAAACGCCCCGCGTGCAATCTATCCACCCTGAAGATCACGACACCATCCCTTTTTAAAAATCTGGTACCTGGCTGCAAGCCCATCGCTACTAAAAGTAGGCGTTACAGCGCTGAGGACCGGATCTTTATTAGATCTGAGGTTCAGCGGCTCCTCAAGGAAGGGATCATACAGGCCAGTGCTAGTCCGTGGAGAGCGCAGGTCGTGGTAGTCAAAAGCGGGAACAAACCTCGGATGGTCATCGACTATAGTCAGACCATTAATAGATACACGCAGCTGGATGCATATCCTCTCCCGCGCATTTCTGATATGGTCAATCAGATTGCGCAGTACCAAGTGTTTTCTACCATAGACCTTAAGTCCGCCTACCATCAACTCCCCATCCGCCCAGAGGACCGACAATATACGGCCTTTGAGGCGGATGGTCGTCTATACCAATTCCTCAGGGTTCCATTTGGTGTCACCAATGGGGTCTCGGTCTTCCAGCGTGCTATGGACCGAATGGTGGACCAGAACGGGTTGCGGGCTACCTTCCCGTACCTGGATAACGTCACCATCTGCGGCCATGACCAGCAGGACCATGACACGAATCTCCAACACTTTCTGCGCACTGCATCTCGCCTGAATCTGACCTATAACAGGGAGAAGTGCGTATTCCGTACGCGTAAGTTAGCCATCCTCGGATACGTGGTGGAAAACGGGGTCATTGGCCCTGATCCAGACCGTATGCGACCACTCACTGAACTTCCCTTGCCCGCTAGCACGAAAGCACTCAGGAGATGCCTCGGGTTCTTTTCGTACTATGCACAGTGGGTCCCCAACTATGCGGACAAAGCTCGTCCGCTCATTAAGTCCACGACCTTCCCACTTACGCCGGAGGCCCAATTGGCCTTCAAGGTTTTGAAAAGCGACATTTCGAAAGCCACGATGCACGCGGTGGATGAATCCATCCCCTTCCAGGTGGAGAGTGATGCATCTGATTTCGCCCTAGCCGCCACACTAAACCAGGCAGGCAGGCCCGTCGCGTTTTTTTCCCGCACCCTTCAAGGCCCCAAAATTCGGCACTCAGCGGTGGAGAAGGAGGCTCAGGCCATTGTGGAGGCAGTCAGACACTGGCGCCATTACCTGGCAGGTAAGCGGTTCACCCTGATCACGGATCAACGATCCGTGGCGTTTATGTTTAGTAACACGCAGAGGGGCAAGATCAAGAACGATAAGATCTTGCGGTGGAGAATTGAGCTCTCCACCTATAATTACGATATTATGTATCGTCCAGGGAAGCTCAATGAGCCCTCGGATGCCCTCTCGCGCGGAACATGCGCCATCATGCAGGAGGACCGCTTGAAGGCTCTCCACAATGATCTGTGTCATCCTGGAGTCACCAGACTCTACCACTTCATAAAAGCCCGCAACCTACCCTACTCGGTGGAGGAGGTCAGGTCAGTTACTAGAAGTTGTCGGATTTGCGCAGAATGCAAACCACACTTTTATCGACCAGACCGGGCACATTTGGTCAAGGCCACTCGCCCTTTTGAGAGGCTGAGTGTAGATTTTAAGGGCCCCCTTCCCTCAACGGATCGGAATGTCTATTTTCTTAACATAATAGACAAATTTTCCCGGTTTCCGTTTGTTTTCCCCTGTGCGGACACGTCGACTGCCACCGTCATCAAGGCATTCAGTGAGCTTTTTACCCTGTTCGGGTACCCCTGCTATATTCATAGCGACAGGGGCTCGTCGTTCATGAGCAACGACTTGAGGCAATTCCTGCTCTCATTCGGGATTGCCTCTAGTAGAACCACGAGCTACAACCCTAGGGGTAACGGACAGGTGGAAAGGGAGAATGCTACAGTCTGGAAGGCTGTCCTACTGGCACTGAAATCCAAGGGCCTTCCAGTCTCCCGGTGGCAGGAGGTCCTTCCAAATGCGCTCCATTCTATCCGCTCCCTCCTGTGTACGGCAACCAATGCTACTCCCCACGAGAGGATGTTCTCATTCCCTCGGAAATCGTCCTCAGGGACCTCATTGCCAGCCTGGTTGACGTACCCAGGACCCGTCCTTCTGCGGCGCCATGTGAGGGCTCGCAAGTCCGACCCCTTGGTCGAACCGGTCCAACTCCTCCACGCCAACCCTCAGTATGCCTATGTGGCATATCCTGACGGGCGAGAGGACACTGTCTCCATTAGAGACCTGGCGCCCGCAGGGGACGTAGCAACTCCTGTCGCTCCTATTCCCCCAGTCACAGATCCACTACTCCTCATTACTTCCCCAGACGTGGCGCGGTCAGCACCGGGACCAGTGCATAACACTTTTACTCCCATGTACAGCTTGCCTGAGACTCGGAGATCGGCGCCACCATCATCACCACCACCACCACCACCAAACGTTCCAGGATCCCCTGCACCATCGCCTCATCAGGGCCGGCCGGCCCGGGAGTCTTTGAGGGGACAGCCAGATGTTGCTTTGAGAGAGCCACCGCAAGCACCTGCTCCGGTTTCGCAACCGGTGTTGAGAAGATCGCAGCGTCGGTGTGGTCCTCCAGACCGTCTGGACTTGTGAATCCTGTTATTTTTTTTTGTCATTGTCTGTTTTCATCCACCCCGCCACCTTTGGTTCCTAAAGGAGGGGTGAATGTGGTGAACCATCGTTGGTTCACCACTGGGGTTGTTATTGTGTTACTGTTGGGCTAGGGTGTTGTTGTTATGGGGGTTGTACTATGTTGTTGGGATAGGGTGTTTACCTGTCCTAAGTGTTATCATGGCACACTCCAGTGGGGTCCCGCCTCCGGTGGCAGGGTATAAGACCCCCTGCTCCGGCAGGACCCCTTCAGTCTGAACGGGTGAATTTGTGTTAGTAGTTTCATTGTTAATGTATTAAAGCCTTCAGTACTAAAGCCTTGTTTCCGGGTGCTCATTGAGGTGCATCAGCCCCTTAATAGCAGGGGTTTCAGCATCCCCACCACACTTGCTACTTCACTACCATAGTTTATATCATGAAATTTCATACGGAAGTAAAATTCTTCCTGTACCTCCTAATGCAGAGACGAACAGATCCCCACATCCTTCACAATGTTATAACACGAAGATTATGTAACATTGGAGTGTGGCAGCAGGAGCACCCTCTAGTGGTTTGTTTGTGAGTTGCTTGTTTAACAAGTACAAAAGTCAGAGTTATTTATCGTATTTATCTCCGAGGGTGATCAGGTCTGCTTGTTTGTCAGCTGCCCAAGGCCTAGATATAGGACCCCATGCTTAGCGTTGGGAGCCATGATCAATGGTGGAATCAGCTGATTTGATATGGCGGAGGAGCTCCTGAACACTGGCTGATAGGTGGAGGATCCTTAAGAAGAGGACATGTGTTTTCTTCAAGCACACTTAGAATCCCAACAGTGCAGAAGGAGGCCACTTGGCTCATCGGGCCTGTACCGACAACAATCCCACCCAAGCTCTATCCCCGTAAGCCCAGGAATTTACCCTGACACTAAGGGCCAATTTAGCATGGCGAATCAACCTAACCCGCACATCTTTGCACTGTGGGAGGAAACTGGAGCACCCGGAGGAAACCCATGCAGACACGGGGAGAACGTGCAGACTTCACACAGACAATGACCCAAGGCCGGAATTGAACCCAGGTCCCTGACGCTGTGAGGCAACAGTGCTGACCACTGTGCCGCCCTCATGAGGAAGACAACAGGAAAACATCTCATGCATTAATTTTCCCTGGTCATATTGATCATTGCTCATTGAAACTGGATTGTGAACTGGAGGTTCCAAGCAGAAAAGTGAAGAGATCACAAGGCCTGGAGGAATGAGCAGAGGACATCCTCTGTCTAACCAGTTAGATATCTATCTAAGCAATTTGATAAAGCTCTTGAAGCAAAGAGCATCAAAAGATATGGTGGGAAGGCGTAATCAGGCCTCAGATGGGAAGGGGGAAGGGGCACCTCCATCAGCAGCCTCCATTTAAAATTCAAGATGGCTGGAGGTGGCTTCTTGCGAGCTTAGCATGCCCTTTAATTCTACCTTTTACTCTTGCTTTTAAAACTGTACTCTAATTCTTTTAAACTCTCGAATAATGTTTAACACTATATTCTGCACCCTCTCCTTTCCTTCTCCCCATGTACTCTATGAATGGTACGCTTTGTCTTTCCAGTGCAAGAAACAATACTTTTCACTGTATCGCAATACGTGATAATAATAAATCAAATCAAATCAAAACAACCCGTTTAACATCGCTCCCTGCCTCCCTCCCCCCACAAAGCCCCCTCACACACACACACACACACAAATAATATGATCCCTGCCTCCACAGCCTCTTCATCAACACCTCAACCATCCTATTCTTACCCTCCGGGCCTTACCTCCTGTCCCCATCCTAAGACCAGCAGAACCTATGTGGTCCTGGACTCTCAGGTCTCTGGGCACGGCACGCAGCCCCCAGTCCTCTTCTCTGCGACCTCTGGCACTGCAAGGAATAGAGAGCTGCTGGCCAATCGGATTAGCTGGCAGCTCTCTGAGGCAGGAGGGCTCGTGGTGGGTCATCTCTCCATGTGATAAATGGGATCTTAGTTTAATGTCCAATCTGAAAGGCCATACTGAGGGAGCGATGCACTATTGGTGTACCACCCTCCTGTTGCTAGGTTAAACCATGTTGACGATAGAATCATCAAATCCTACAGTTCTGCAGCAGGCAATTCGGCCCATTGAGTCTGTTCTAGCACTCACCGATAGAGCATTTTACCTAAGTACATATTTACACCACTAATCCCCCTAACCTATACATTTTGGGAGACTAAGGGGTAATTAACCATGGCCAATGCACCTGACCTGTACACCTTTGGACTGTGGGGGGAAATCGGAGCACCCGGAGAAACCATGCAGACTCCACACAGACAGTGACCCAAGCTAGGAATCGAACCTGGGTCCATGGTGCTGTGAGAGGCATCAGTGCTAACCACTGTGCCATCCTGTCGCCACTATCTCCCCTAGTCCCCTCCAAGAGAGAGTACATCCAGCACTCCCTCAATACAGCATTGTATTGGCAGCCTAGATTATGCTTGGCAATGAACATTGAATCAGAAGCCCCCATTCAGTGCTGCCCACTGAACCATGCAAATTTAATCTTGTTTTTGTTTTTATTTATTTCCTCCTTTTACCTGCCATGTCTATTGTGAAATTTGCCTCAAATCATATCTTAAATTGTCCTTTTTAAGTCAGAAAATCCACAGTCCAGAGCTGAGGTGAGTAATTGGGTGTTATTCATAGAATCATAGAAACCCTACAGTGCAGAAAGAGGCCATTTGGCCCATCGAGTCTGCACCGACCACAATCCCATCCAGGCCCTACCCCCACATCCCTACATATTTACCCACTAATCTTTCTAACCTACGCATCTCAGGACACTAAGGGCAATTTTTAGCATGGCCAATCAACCTAAGCCACACATCTTTGGACTGTGGGAGGAAACCGGAGCACCCGGAGGAAACCCTCACAGACACGGGGAGAACGTGTGGACTCCACACAGACAGTGACCCAAGCCGGGAATCGAACCCAGGTCCCTGGAGCTGTGAAGCAGCAGTGCTAACCACTGTGCTACCGTGCCGCCCAGTTCCATTGCTGTTATAGTAATTATGTTTCTGAAGTATTTCACAGGGATGTTTGATCAGAGGAACATAGGAAATAAGAGCAGGAGAAGGCTAATAACCTCCACAGCCTGCTCTGTCACTCAGCTAGATCACGGATCATCTTTTGTTTCAACTAGGGTCAACTTGTGGATGTGGCGTATTTTTATTTTCAGAAAGCTATTGATAAAGTCCCACGTAAGAGTGCAAAATTAAAGCAAATGGGATTGGGTTTTGAGTTAAATAGTCAATTAGTTAGCAGACAGGAAACAGAGAATAGGAATAGATGGGTATTTTTCAGAGTGGCAGGCCCACAGAGGCCCAGTTAATCGCAATATATATCAATGACTTGGATGAGGGAACCACAAATAATATTTACAAGTTTGCTGACTGCACAAAACTTGGTGACAATGTGAGTGGCAAGAGCAAAGTTAAGAAGCCTCAAGGTGATCAGCTCTGACGAAGGGTCATCCAGATTGGAAATGTTCGCCCTGTTCTCTCTCCACAGGTGCTGTCAGGCTTGCTGAGATTTTCCGGCATTTTCTGTTTTTGTTGCAGGAATGGGTAGGTTGTCTTATGAGGAAAGGTTGGGCAGGTTAGGTTTGTATCCACTAGAAAGGTAAGAGGGGACTGGACTGGAACCTGAAATGATCCTGTGGGACTACATGGCCCATTCCTGGTATCCGTCTAGTAAATGTTCTCTGAACTGTTTCTAATGCAGTTACTTCTTACCTTAGTTAAGGAGATCAAAACTGTACACAATACTCCAGACGTGGTCTCACCAAGGCCCTGTACAACTGAAGCATAACCTCCCTACTTTTGTAATCAATTCCCCTCAAATAAATGATAACATTCTAATAGCTTTCCTAATTACTTACTGTAGCTATATACTAACCACCCCTCCTGTATCTACCCTGTTGAGCCCTGTCAGATTTTTATATGATTCAATGAGATCACCTCTCATTCTTCTAACCTGTAGAGAATATCGGCTCAGTCCCTGCAAGCTCTTCTCATTAGATAGTCCTGCCACCTGTTACAAGTCAGGTTGGATATTTCAATGTGTTTTATGAAGCTCACCTGACCTGTAACATTTTACGTTGAATTTGGCTAGGATGAGCATGAGAGGTTTCACCTCAGGTGTGACTCAACTGATCCACAAGGAGCTTTTATCAAAAACAAACTTTAATTAAGAATATTGTTGACACATATAGAAAGACAATTAGCAAGGACTTTTAACAATTACAAACAAGAAACACAACAACTATGATAATGTATAACTCTTAAGCAATATCTCTGTGTTCCAACCAAAGCCAACGTCCAATACACAAAACCCTCCAAATAAACACAATACAGCATAGGTTAATGCCCACTTATTACAGGAATCCAGCCTCCTGGGGTTGAAGGTTGGAAATCTCTTGTGAAGAAACTCAGAAGAGGTTGTAGTTGAATCTGTTTCCCAAAACACAGCTTCTTAAAGGCAGGATGGCAATCAGCCTCTCCTTCAGCTAACTGATAATAGTTTCAGAACCTAACAAAGAGACGAACAGGGAGAGAGAGAAACTGCTTCTTAGCTTGCTGCCAAACTGCTTCCAACACACACTCCCCAAAACCAAACTTAAACCCCTAACACCTGACTGCCACAGCTTAGCTCCACCCCCAATGACATCACTGAAGCTGCAAGCTGCATGATTTTTAAAAAAAACTTTCTTTAAGGTACACTCACATGACACACTTCAGGGATAATTCTGGTGAATCTTTGTTGTATTCCCTCCATGGCAAGTATATCCTTCCTTAGAAAACGCCAGGTGAGGTCTTATCAAGGCTTTGACTAATTGCAATAAAATTCTTTGCTACTGTACCCAAATCCTCTTGCAATAAAGGAAACCACATGATTTACCTTCCTAATTGCTTGCTGCACCTGCATGTGAGCTGCCAGTCACTCATGAACAGGTCCCTTTGGACATCAACACTTTTCTGGAAAACGATGGAAGACCAGCTGACTCACACCCTGTGGGATATTCCTGATTTGATCCCATTAAAGTTATCATCATTGAATGTTAGAGGTCAGAGTGGAACAAGGTGACGAATTAAAATGACGGGCAATCAGAAGCTCATGGCCATGCTTGCAGAATGAATGGGGGTGTTCTGTAAAGCTATCACCCAGACTACATTTATCTCCTCATTGTAGAGGAGACCACATTGTCAGTAGTAAATATGGTGGACTAAATTGAAGAAAGTACAAGTCTATTGCTGTTTCACTTGCGTTTGGAATGTCCGAGGCCTTGAACAATGAGAAGGGAGTAGGCGGAAGGATAGATTGCTCGTACCCTGACCTTTCTATCCTTGGCCAGCTGCAGAGTTCCAATGAAGCACAACACTTGAGGAACAAGATGTGTATTTATATACAACATTTCATGAATCATAAATCCGTAGAATCCCTACACTGCAGAAAGAAGCCATCCGGATCATCAAGGTAGATAAATCCCCGGAACCTGATGAAGTATATCCCAGGACGTTGTGGGAGGCGAGGGAGGAAATTGCGGGTCCCTGAGCCGAGATATTTGAATCATCGATAGTCACGGGTGAGGTGCCTGAAGATTGGAGAGTGGCAAATGTTGTGCCTTTGTTTAAAAAGGGCTGCAGGGAAAAGCCTGGGAACTACAGGCCAGTGAGCCTCACATCTGTGGTGGGTAAATTGTTGGAAGGTATTTTGAGAGACAGGATCTACAGGCATTTAGAGATGCAAGGACTGATTAGGGACAGTCAGCATGGCTTTGTGAGTGGAAAATCATGTCTCACAAATTTAATTTTTTGAAGGGGTAACCAAGAAGGTAGATGAGGGCAGTGCAGTTGATGTTGTCGACATGGACTTTAGCAAGGCCTTTGACAAGGTACCGCATGGTAGGTTGTTGCATAAAGTTAAATCTCACATGATCCAGGCTGAGGCATCTAAATGGATACAAAATTGGCTTTTTGACAGAAGCCAGAGGGTGGTTGTAGAGAGTTGTTTTTCAACTGGAGGCCTGTGACCAGTGGTGTGCCTCAGGGATCAGTGCTGGGCCCACTGTTATTTGTCATTTATATTAATGATTTGGATGAGAATATCAGGGGCATGGTTAGTAAGTTTGCAGATGACACCAAGATTGGTGGCATAGTGGACAGTGAAGAAAGTTATCTCCAATTGCAACGGGATCTTGATCAATTGGGCCAGTGGGCTGACGAATGGCAGATGGAGTTTAATTTAGACAAATGCAAGGTGATGCATTTTGGTAGATTGAACCAGGGCAGGACTTACTCAATTAATGGTAGGGCGTTGGGGAGAGTTACAGAACAAAGATCTAGGGGTACATGTTCATAGCTCCTTGAAAGTGGAGTCACATGTGGACAGAGTGGTGAAGAAGGCATTCGGCATGCTTGGTTTCATTGGTCAGAACATTGAATACAGGAGTTGGGACGTCTTGTTGAAGTTATACAAGACATTGGTAAGGCCACACTTGGAATACTGTGTGCAATTCTGGTCACCCTATTATAGGAAGGATATTATTAAACTAGAAAGGGTGCAGAAAAGATTTACTAGGATGCTACCGGGACTTGATGGATTGAGTTATAAGGAGAGGCTGAATAGACTGGGACTTTTTTCTCTGGAGCATAGGAGGCTGATAGAGGTCCATAAAATAATGAGGGGCATCGATCAGCTAGATAGTCAATATCTTTTCCCAAAGGTAGGGGAGTCTAAAACTAGAAGGCATAGGTTTAAGGTGAGAGGGGAGAGATACAAAAGTGTCCAGAGAGGCAATTTTTTCACACAGAGGGTGGTGAGTATCTGGAACAAGCTGCCAGAGGTAGAAGTAGAGGCGGGTACAATTTTATCTTTTAAAAAGCATTTAGATAGTTACATGGGTACGATGGGTATAGAGGGATATGGGCCAAATGCGGGCAATTGGGATTAGATCAGGGTTTTTAAAAAAAGGGCAGCATGGACAAGTTGTGCCGAAGGGCCTGTTTCCATACTGTAAACCGCTATGACTCTATGACTCTAAGCCTGGACCAACTCTCAGAAAGAGCATCCCACCTGCACTATCCTCATAACCCCACATGGTGGCACAGTGGTTAGTACTGCTGCCCAACAGTGCCAGGGATCCAGATTCGATTCCTGGCTTGGGTCATTGTCTGAGCAGAGTCTGCACATTCTCCCTATGTCTGCATGGGTTTCCTCCAGGTGCTCAGGTTTCCTCCCACAGACAGAAAGAGTGCTGGTTAGGTGCATTGGCCATGCTAAATTCTCCCTCAGTGTACCCGAACAGGCACCAGAGTGTGGCAACTAGGAGATTTTCACAGTAACTTCATTGCAGTGATAATGTAAATCTATTTGTGACTAATAAATAAACTTGAACTTTATAAACCATGGCTAACCTACACATCTTTGGACACTAAGGGGCAGTTTAGCATGGTCAATCCACCCAACCTGCATGTGGACTGTGGGAAGAAACTACAGCACCTGGAGGAAACTCACGCAGACACGGGAAGAATGTATAAACTCCACACAGCCAATCAACCAAGGCCGGAATTGAACACGGGTCCCTGACACAGTGAGGCAGCAGTGCTAACCACTGTGCCGCCATGACCTCAGGGTCCCAAAGCACTCTACAGCCAATTAATTCTTCTGGAGTACTCTCACTGTTGCAATCAGGATTTCATTTCATTTATTTCAGATCTGACAATATGCTTAATTGAAAAGAGGCAGTAAATAGTTTGATTTAATTCACCCTGTGTTTTGGGCTATCAACTACCTGTCTGCACTCCATTAGCACTGGTAAGGTGACAGGAATATAAATTACTATCAAACCTTAAGGTTCTTCAACAGCTTAGACCAAACTTATTTTGATGACGGAAGGCACGGTGGCACAGTGGTTAGCACCGCTGCCTAACAGCGCCAGACACCCAGGTTCTATTATCATTTCAGTTCTTCAGATCTATGGTGGGGCAGCACGGTGGCACAGTGGTTAGCACCGCTGCCTCAAGCGCCAGGGACCCGGGTTCAATTTCTGACTTGGGTCATTGCCTGCACAAGTCTGTACATTCCCCCCATGTCTGTGTGGGTTTCCTCCAGGTGCTCCGGTTTCCTCCCACAGTCCAAAAGACGTGCTGGTTAGGTGCATTGGCCATGCTAAATTCTCCCTCAGTGTACCCGAACAGGCGCCGGAGTGTGGCGACTAGGGGATTTTCACAGTGATTTCATTGAAGTGTTAATGTTAGCCTACTTGTGACTAATAAATAAATAATGCTTCAGTAGCACAGATTAGCAAATGCAGAAATAGTGACCAAATAGAGGCAAAGTTAACACTTCCACCTTAAGAGGCTGTATCGGTTGACACATATTTGCGCATTATCTCATTAACTTAACCAGATTGGCAAGCAGGGTGAGTATGGGGCCAAGCCCCTCTCCACCTCCCCAACAATGGGGATCAAGCACATCCACAAATCAGGACTTAGGCACAAATAGAAGAACAAGGAAGGAAAGGGAAGGGCCTTAAGAGATTAGAAATCTGCAGGGAGGTGTTTCTGAACCGGAGTGTGGCAACTAAGGGATTTTCACAGTAACTTCATTGCAGTGTTAATGTAAGCCTACTTGTGACACTAATAAATAAACATTAAACTTTTTTTATAAATGTTTTCCGGAATGCATTTGAGAAGAAGTCTTCACCAACCAGAAGAGATAGAGCTCTGATTCGAAACTGACCTTTGAATGAGAGATGGAGCTCTGATGGAACAAATACTGTTCAAGCAATCCAGGAACAGCTTTATATTAAAAACAGAAAATCAGTTTGAGAGTGAAACACCTGAACAAAAGAGAGACAACTTAAGGAAGATGTAAGCAGTGAACAATGGAGGAGTTGAATTGGATACTGAGGCTGGAATTTTACCCCCGATCCGGAATCGGGGCGGGTAAGGCTCACAGAACGGAATTCTCCGTTGACCTCAGATGGGATTTTACGGACCTCGCCCAAGCGAGGTCATAAAATTCTGGCCTAAGAGTAGAATCTTCCATTCTGGAGTAGAGGTTTAGTTTAAGTTTAAGCTTATTTATTCGTGTCACAAGTAGGTTTCATTAACACTGCAATGAAGTTACTGTGAAAATCCCCTGGGGGTCATCACACTCTGGCGCCTGATCGGGTACACTGAGGGTGAATTATGGCTCAGGTATGCGAGCACTTGGCTACCACCATGGAAAGGCTAGTGGCCACCTTGCAGACCCAGATCCAGCAGGGAACACAATGGCTGGCAGATTTGCACTCAGACCTGCGCTCCATCGCCCCAGTCCTGGGTGCAATGTAGCAGCGGCTCGGCATGAGGGGATGGGACACCTTCACCTTTCTGCCAGATGCCCCTTCTCCTCAAGGAGTCAGTGAGACACCATTGGGCACTGACAGGAAGGAGAGGCGCCAGCCAGGCACCATCTCAGGAAACTCCAAGCGTGTCCTGCAGCTCTGCCACTCCTTTGTCACTGCCTCCGTGGCCTCCAGCAAATCTGGCCAAGGGAGGGTGCACCTGTACCCATGCAGGACACCATTAGCAGGCCAGAGCTCTCTAAGTCTTTGCCAGAGGGTATCCACCAAAATCGTCACAGTCAACAGGATACCGCAATCAGGCGGCCCTTTGCACCTCAACTGATGACTCAGAATCCTCAGAGGACTCCCATCACAGCATTCACCTGCATCCTCCACCAACACAGAGACATTCACCATGACAGGCACACGGCCTAGACTAGACTCAGGATGTCAGGACTGCACTGAGATGCAATAAGTAGTCTCACAACACCAGGTTAAAGTCCACCAGGTTTATTTGGTAGCACAAGCTTTCGGGGCACTGCCCCTTCATCAGGTGAGTGCAGGATTTGTTTCACCAACAGGGCATATACAGACAAAAACTCAATTACAAAATAATGGTTGGCATGCGAGTCTCAACAGGTAATCAAGTCTTTACAGGTGCAGACAATGCGAGTGGAGAGAGGGTTAAGCACAGGTTAAAGAGGTGTGAATTGTCTCAAGCCAGGACAGTTAGTAAGATTTTGCAAGCCCAAGCAAGTTGTGGGGGTTACAGATAGTGTGACATGAACCCAAGATCCCGGTTGAGGCCGTCCTCATGTGTGCGGAACTTGACTATCGGTTTCTGCTCGGTGATTTTGTGTTGTCGTGTGTCTTGAAGGCCACCTTGGAGAATGCGTACCCGAAGATCAGAGGCCGAATGCCCTTGACTGTTGAAGTGTTCCCCGACAGGAAGGGACCACTCCTGCCTGGTGGTTGTCGAGTGGTGTCCATTCATCCGTGGTTGTAGTGTTTGCATGGTCTCGCCATGGTGCAATGGTAGGAAATGCAATAGTAGGAAAAGAAAGATTAAGGAGTTTTAAAGGGAATTACAGCACTGAAGGAGGACTGCACTGGCAGCAAAACACTCACTCAGATCGAACCAAGGCACAGTCTTCCCTTAGGTGGGTTTAATCACATGCCACTATTCTGAAGGAGAACAGGGGAATTCTCCCCAGTGTTCTAGCTAATATTTATCTCTCAACCGACATCAATGAAAGACAGATTATCCGGCTGTTATTAAATGGCTGTTTGTGGTAGGTGGCTGTGCATAGATCTGCTGCCTTGTTGCCTACGTGCCAATGGTATTTCCATTGACATTGTCTACACTTCCCGCTGCCTCGAAAAGCAGCCAGCATAATTAAGGACCCCACGCACCTCGGACATTCTCTTTTCCACCTTCCTTCCATTGGGAAAAAGATACAAAAGTCCGAGGTCACGTACCAACCGACTCAAGAACAGCTTCTTCCCTGCTGCTGTCAGGCTTTCGAATGGACCTACCCCGCACTAAGTTGATCTTTCTCTACACCCTAGCTATGACTATAGCACTACATTCTGCACTCTCTTGTTTCTTTCTCTATGAACGGTAGGCTTTGTTTGTATAGTACGCAAGAAACAATATTTTTCACTATATGCTAATACATGTGACGATAATAAATTTTTAAAAACAAGTAATTTCTTCCTTGGCTATGAAGTGCTTTGGGACATCTTGAGATTGAGGAAGTTGTGGATGCAAGTTATTTCTCTAACTAGGCCCTATCTGTAGACGGCATGGTGGCACAGTGGTTAGCACTGTTACCTCACAGCACCAGGGACCCAGGTTCGATTCCAGCCTTGGGTCATTGTCTGTGCAGAGTCTGCACGTTCTGCCCGTGTCGGCATGGCCCCGCTAAATTGCCCCTTAATGTCCAAAGATGTGCAGTTTAGATGGATTGGCCATGCTAAATTGCCCCTTAATGTTCCAAGATGTGTAGGTTAGGAGGATTAGAGGGGTAAATATGTGGGGCTGAGACAACTGGATAAAATGCTCTGTTGGAGAGTTGGTGTGAACTCGATGGGTCAAATGACCTTCTTCTGCATAGTCAGGATTCTATGATTCAATGAACACAAGAAACTTGCAACATTCAGCCTCAAAACACATCTTTAAAGTGCAACATCTCTGTTCTAATAATGTACTCTCTGGCTCAATGATGCAAGAATTTTCTCTCCTGAAATTATGGAATGGAATGGAACATAAAGGCTCTTCTGAACTGGTGAATTCATTTAAAATAAATCAAAAACAAAAGCGATTCTGCTTAGAAGTGAAATGCAAAGATGAAATGTTACATCTTCTGATTACAACAGCATGAAAGAAGCTTGAACTTCGCCATAATATCCATTCCCATCACAACAAACCTGATGAGCTTGTTAGATGCAACTAACAATCTGCTGCTGTTCAATTCCTATCACTTCTATCATGAAAGGGCTGACTAGCTACTGAGAGAATCTGATAAGTACTTCGTCATCTCATTTTCTGAATTCAGAATCCACATTTCATCTCTACGTTATTATTCAGTAGTTCCTTTCAATAAAAAGGTTTTGAGCTTTTAACAGTTGAAAATCACCCTGAAAGAATGTGGTCCATAAACTGCCATTACCAATGGCCACCTGGGACACCTGTGCAATCCATCTTTCAGTTGAGATGTTAACCCGAGATCCCCATCTGCCCTTAATGATCCCAAGAGATTATTAAGAGAAAATTTCCTGCCAACACTGATCCCTCAGGCTAAGATCAAGCGTTAGATCAAGCCCAAGATGGGGTGGTATGCCTTATGGGTGGCGCAATGGCGAGCACTGCTGCTTCACAGCACCATGGACCCGGGTTCAATTACAGCCTCAGGTCACTGTCTGTGTGGTGTTTCCACATTCTCCCCGTGTCTGCGTGGGTTTCCTCCGGGTGCTCTGGTTTCTTCCCACAGTCCAAAGATGTGCGAGTTAGGTTGATTGGCCATGCTAAATTGACCCTAGTGTCAGGGGGACTAGCAGGATAAGTATGTGGGGATAGGGCTTGGGTGGGATTGAGGTCGGTGCAGGCTCGATGGACCGAGTGGCCTCCTACTGCACTGTCGCGATTCTATGATTATCTTGTCAGCTTGGATCTTGTCTGTTTTGTGGGGGTCATAAATTAGATTCAATTGGATTATGAATTTGGCTTGGATTCAGATCCCCCAGTCCAATCTGAATACTGGCTTTGTAATTTTAAGGATGGAGTATTTTTTTTAAACATGATCTGGTGATTTGTTTCCTTGTTGATTGTGCCATCTTGCTGTGTTTAAATTGGCTGCAGTGTTACCTTGTACTCCAACAGTGATTACACTTCTGTAATGACCTCACTGAGGTCCACGAAGTTGGCTTCTTGGAGTATGAGCTCCCTGATTGAGGTAATGAGTGTCTGTCCAATCAGGGAGTCGCAGCTGTATATAAATATGGGAGTGCCAGGTATACTGGCACTCCGGATCCTGACTTTGCATCTGCAGCACTCTTAGCAATGGAGATAAGTTTGTAAATGAAGGGAATCTGGTGAAGGGACTCTGGCAACTGAGGTGTTATTTCAACTGCAAGTGTACTTAATTTGCTGTTAAGTACTTTGGGGATGTCTACACTTGTGAAATGTTCTACAGAACCGCATATCTTTATTTCAATTAGTTTTGCAAAGAAGGCAAGCCTGGCATATTGATGGCTGTTGTTGGATCCTCTTTTCTTCATTCAATAGATTTTGTGGGGCCATTTGACACCATCGTGCTTCTTCTGCGGTTTTCGTCAAGCCTCCTTCAGTCCACATCTTTATGTTATCCACCGATCCGATTTCTCTTCTTCCTCTTCTCTTTTTGCATTCAATTTCTCCTTCGATTGTCCTCAGCTAGGGCAAGGTTGTCAGGTCTTCATTTCCAACTTCCACACTTGGTTACCTTTCTCTCTCGAACTGTACTTAGCTACGCTTTGACCCCTGAACTTCTACTCTTGATCTAATCAACTCATGTGTCTTTCAGTCCATCCAGCTAGAATCATCTGTTTACTCATCCTGAAATCAATCCTGTTTACCAGCGAGGAAAGATGGAGCATGAAAGGTGTAAACTAACATATCTATCAAGGCATCATTGAGTTCATGACCGCAGGGAGCAGTTGAAGTGAATAATCTAAATACAGTTATGGGGAAGTTCTATAAGTATTTCAGATAGAAGGGAATAAAGAGTTATGCTGGCAGAGTTAGATGAAGAAGCAAGGGAGTAGACCCATGTGGAGCATAAACACCAGCATGGGTGGGCCAAACGGTCTGTCTGGGGGTTGCAAGTTATATGTTGTTTTATGTAATACATGCTTCAGTCTTAAGTGACCTCATCACTCAGAATCTTAATGAAGTAGCTAACTGGGTAATGGCAAAGCTGAAAAAAAGCCAAGAATCAAGTGTGACCGGGTTCCAGACTTTTATCGATACATTTTTGGATGTGGTTTTCAGCCGCAATGCCTGAATGTATTGCCAAACACTAATTGCCCTTCTTCTGAAGGTGATGGTGAGCTGCCTTCCTGAACAATGCAGTCATTGCTGCTAGACAGGGAATTCTAGGATTTTGACCCAGGGGCACTGAAGGAACAGCGATTAGGGTTCCAAGTCAGAATGGAGAGTGAATCCTGGTGGGGAGAGAGGGTGGTGGTGTGTCTTGGAATTGGTTAGCTAGTTCACAGGAGTGTTATAATGCAAAGTATTGCACCAAGCCACATACAAGAAGAAATTAGAGATGGTGGCCAAATGCTTGGTTGATGCAAAGAAAACAGATGGGCAGAAGGGAGGGCGGCACGGTGGCACAGTGGTTAGCACTGCTGCCTCACAGTGGCAGAGACCCGGGTTCGATTTCCGGCTTGGGTCACTGTCTGTGTGGAGTTTGCACATTCTCCCTGTGCCTGCGTGGGTTTCCTCCGGCTGCTCCGGTTTCCTCCCACCATCCAAAGATGTGCAGGTTGGGTGGATTGGCCATGCTAAAAATTGCCCCTTAGTGTCATGGGAACTAGCTAGGGTAAATGCATGGGGTTATGGGCATAGCGCCTGGGTGGGTCGGTGTAGACTCAATGGGCCGAATGACCTGCTTCTGCACTGTAGGATTTTATCATAGATCGTAGAATCCCGACAGTGCAGAAGGAGGCCAGGGATGGATTTATCTGTGATTGATGCAATTAAAGTAGTGAGCAGTTTGATCCCTAGACCATTTCAGAAGGCAGTTAAGAATCGATCATGTTGGTGTGGGTTCAGAGTCACAAGTATGCCAGACCAGGTAAGGATGGCAGATTTCTTAACCTGTAGGGCAGAGTGAACCATTTGGCCTTCAATGGCAATCCACAAGTTTCATGATTGTTGATACTTAGACTGGCTTTTTATCTGAAGCATTAGTCCAAGTATCTCAATATATTCCTGTCCCTCGACCCTGCCTATCTTCATGAACTCTCCATTTCCCTAAATCAGGCCTCAGCTGCATGCTGCTGTTCCTTCACTCCCCTTATTGGTGCTGGTGCCACTTGTCATCTTGTCCATTTGTTCTGCAATTTCTTCTCTAAACCTTTCCAGCTCTCTTTTCTTCTTTAAGGTTTCAAGGTTTTAAGAATGCAAGAACATAAGCAGCAGGAATTGGAGACGGCCACTCGATCCTTTTGGACTAGCTCCATAATTTATTAAGATTATGGCTGATATTCTATCGGGCACTAATCCAATCCCTTAACTCCCTGGATACCCTTCACCTGTCCCTGAGTCTCCTTTTTTAGTTCAGTGACATTTTTGGTTATGTTCTTACGAAACCTCTGGGGTAATTCCGTACACTAAAGTTGCTATATAAATGCAAGTCTTGCAGTGGTATATGGGTAATACTTAACCATTATTCTTCCTCTTGTTTTTTAAGTTCTAACCTGTAACTCAAGGGAATGGAAGCAGGGGCATCTTGGCAAATACAAGAATAGGATGGGAATGGAGGGATATTTGATTTGATTTGATTTATTATTGTTACATGTACTAACATACAGTGAAAAGTATTGTTTCTTGCGCGCTATACAGACAAAACATACCATTCGTAGAGAAGGAAATGAGAGAGTGCAGAGTGTAGTGTTGCAGTCATAGCTAGGGTGTAGAGAAAGATATGGTCCCCGGAAGGGTAGAGTGTTTTAGTTCAGGTGGGCAGCATGGTCAGTGCAGGCTTGGAGGGCCAAAGGGCCAGTTCCTGTGCTGTAATTTTCTTTGTTCTTTGTTCAAGTCCAGTCAGAGACATCAATATTAGCAGACTTCAAATGGTCATTATTGCAACAAACAATGTTAGTCCTGGAACAATAACTTGCATGTGACTCAGGCCGAGATCCTTTTAGACCACAAGCTTTAATATACATCGACTAATAACAGTATTTTGTTTATTCAACTGTACTGCAGTAGTATACTAAATGACAAACAATTAAAACAACTTGTTCCCTTCACAAAGTCCAAGACGGTCAGATTTGGAAACTTTGTGAGCTACTGTCAAAGCAGTCAGATATCTGACCGTCCCTTGACCTCTAAGTATTGTAGGAACCAGTTTCTCCCTTCCAACCATTCACCTACCATGGGGCGCAGATACACTCAGCAGTATCCTGACATGCTGGTGCCATGGTTAAAGGGTCTGCAGCACCTTCTCATCTCTTCAGCCTCCAATTCTCTCCCACGAGCTTTGTTTATTGTAATAACTTGAAGACCTGAAGTTACAAAAGGATTTACTACCAATGATAAATAGATATACACAAACAAGGGTCGGACAGAATTAAAGAGGTGACTATTCTCCACTCCTCTCTGGCTTCAAATGAGGACCCTTCCCAACTCTGCAAGCGCCCTTGCACCCGATTGGGTCATCTTCCCTCCCCATAGAGCCCAGCCCGATGATGTGGCCCTCAGGGGTCGCTCCCTTAAAGGGACCAACCTTTATTTATTTTTTCTCTTGCCTTTAAAGTACATTAGCAGTGTCGCAGTGACCAGTTACAGCGGTGTGTCTTTACACAGAAAAAAGAAGGAGCTTCCCTTTTTCTCCACATTTATGGCAAAAATGCGAAAGCAAAGCACCCTGGACAACTCGACCATTTAAATCATCCCAAATTATTCTAACATCACCAAAGGCAGCTCTCGGCCTCATTTATCAACACCCACACAGACACTTTGGCAATAATTATATGCAATGGAGGAATCATTGTTTCTTCTAATAATCTTTAAAGTAAATAAAATTGAGATAATGGCCAAGACTTTCCCATTAGAGTTATTTTAAATTCAACTGGAAAATGGAGACAAAGGAACTCTTCAATTAAAACTTGATTGTGACTAGGTATCACAATGAGAACATTTGACAATGTCACACAATAAGATGCATGTTAATAATAAGCTCCCACTTGTACTCTCATTAGATGTTGTTATTTTAATTCAATAGCATAAACCAAATGGCCAAACGAACATAAGCTGTGAGGGTTAGCTAATGGGATATACAGGCATGCGGCGGGATTTTCTGGCTCACCCCAAAACCGGAAAATCCCACCCGAGGTCAACGGACCTTTGCGTGGTCCACCTGCCCGCCCGTCTGATATGATTCCCGTGGCAGGTGGGAAGGAAAAATTCCCACCTCCGCCCTGCCCATGGGATGAGAGGGATAATGCATGTGAAGGGAACAGACAACTAAAGAGGGATTGGGAGTCAGACAGTGAATGAAAGGAGATATTCATGCATATACAAGCACACGGGCCAATTTGTACATGTTTCACACACATGGGTATTCAAGTTAGCAAGATACATAGGCATAAACACACAAAAAAAACAGAGAGGAAGAGACTGAATGAGAAAGATACACATCGTTCATGGAAACAATAAGAGCTCTCTCGGGACAGGTAACAGATGGGAAGGCTGACAAGATGCAGGAATCTGGGAGATGGGAGTGGAGTGCCCAATGTCTTTCTGCCATGCCCTCTTGCAAGCAGTGGAAAAGATTGCAGACTATACTCCCACTGAGAACCCAATTGAACCACTTAAATAGCCAATTAGCCACCTCTCCCCACCTCCATTTGCATTTGACCAAGGGTCGTTTGCCCCTCTGCCATGCAGGGAGAGCAGCAGGTAAACTTGACAGCCTCCCGGCTGGCTTCAGAGGGGGGCTCCTCCTTTAGTGTAGTCCCTCGCTGACCCTTGGAGGGCCTCCAGATAGCAATGGCTGCCCCCAACTGCAACAGCACTATCTGCCTTCACAAACCCTTTTCACACTGTCAGTGCCTGGATGATGGGGCGGCACGGTGGCGCAGTGGTTAGCACTGTCGCCTCACAGCGCCAGGGATCCGGATTCAATTCCGGCCTCGGGTCACTGTGTGGAGTTTGCACGTTCTCTCTGTGTCTGCGTGGGTTTCCTACAGGTGCTCCGGTTTACCTCCACAGTCCAAAGATGTTCAGGATAGGTGGATTGGCCATGCTAGATTGCCCCTCAGTGTCCAAAGAAGTGCCGGCGAGGTGAATATGCAGTGTAACGTGGATAGGGCAGAGGTGAGGGCCTGGGTAAAGATGCACTTTTGAAGAGATGGTGCAGACTCGATGGGCTGAATGGCCTCCTTCTGCACTGTAGGGATTCTATGGTTGATCCCAGTGGTGCCAGATCTCACATGTCTGGTTGTGATGGTACATTTTCATCACGTATCCTCCAGAAGTGGTCATTCTGCAGATACCGCTGAGTTGCCAGTCCTCTGATTGGCCAGCAGTTCTTGGGGGAGGGTGACCATCCTCAGTAGGGACACAGCTACCCTGGCAGCATGTGACCCCTGGGCCTTGTCGATGTGGGTTCAGACCCTGCTATTGGGAAGGCGGAGAAACTTCTGCCGCTATCCCCAATTCCAGCCACAATGCCACTGCTGGGGCCACTCAGTCCATCTGATACCGAAAATCACAGCCGCCCCTTGACCAGATGTCTGAAAGTCTCTAAGACACAAACATTCCAAAAGAACCCAAGTTAACAACACGTCTAATATTCCACACAAAACAAAACTTTGTTAATTTTCTCTTTCTGTTCACCCTTGAGAATTTATTGTTTGTCCGGCATGTATCTTACACCTGCCAACTCCAGCATGATGCCACAACAAAACACATCATCCCCCCACCCTCCCATCCCACTGTCATCATTTCCCCACCACCGCTCCCCCCCCCCCCCCCCCCCCCCCCCCCCCCCCCCCCCCCCCCCCCCCCAGCCCTCCCACCTCCCCACTGTCAGCATTCCACATGGACTGCTCCTTCCGTGACAGGCTAGTCCAATCCTTCATCACCTCCGACTCGTCATCTCCTTCCCACAGCACCTTCCCATGCAACCGCAGAAGGTGCAACACCTGTCCCTTTACTTTCTCCCTCTTCACTGTCCAAGGGTCCAAACACTCCTTTCAGGTTAAACAGCATTTACTTGCACCTCCTTCAATTTGGTCGACTGTATCCACCGTTGCCAATGCGGTCTCCTTGACATTGAGGAGACTAAACGTAGGCTGGGTGACCTCTCTGCGAACGCCTCACTCAGTCTGCAAGAGCGACCCCGATCTTCCTGTTCCTTGCCATTTGAATATCGTGCTCTCAAGCCCACATGTCCATCCTTGACCTGCTGCAATGTTCCAGTGAAATGTGACGCAAACTTCCGATTAGGCACTTTACAGCCTTGTGGGCCCAACACTGAGTTTAATAACTTCAGACCATGAACTATCTCCTCCATCTTGAACCCTTTTTACACACACACACACACGCACACCCATGCACGCGCACACGCACACACATGCACGCGCACACGCAAGCGAACACATGCACGCACACACAGTCACCTATCACTTTTTGTTAAATTTTGCTTTCATGGAGCACCGACACGTGCGTCGCTATTAATGTAGTCTGCTATCTTACCTTAATGCCATTATTACTATCTTCTTTAGTCTTTAACACTACCATTAACACTCCTTTTGTCTTATGCCCATGGCATCTTTGTCAAATCTCTCCTGAGCTCCCATTTATCCCAGACCTTCTATTTGGATCCACCTGCTCCACCCCCTCTTATCCAGTAGAACATCTCAAATATTTCTCCCTCTCTTTTGCTCTGAAGAAGAGTGATATGGACTCGGGAAGTTAACTCTGTTTATCTCTCCCAAATGTTGCCAAATCTGCTGAGTTTCTGCAGCGTTTCTGGTTTTTGTTTCAGCATGTGTCTACCTGAGCAGCACTGTTCCTACACAGTGGGTAGTATGGCAGGTGGAGGCTGCTGACTTTCACAAGCGGGGATTATAGATGGAACTAACAGGACAACCTTGAGCAACTCTGGCCATTGAAGGTCTGGCTTCCAACTACACCACCTCAGTATGGACAGCAGCAGTGTGCACTGGGTTGCGAAGAGCCAACAGCACAAGGGAATTAGCATATTTGCAGTGGTGAAAGCACAATAGCTGCCATAATGAAAGCAGGTTCATGCTCCGTAGGGCCATAGCCACTCCCCTGGGGGTGGGACCTCGGCAATCCTAGTAATCTGCTGGGGCACAGGAGTGCTATGAGACCATGCTAGCCTCTTTTAGCTCTAGTATCCTCAGCAGTTGCTGTCTGAGGCTGCATGGAGCAAAGGCCTGATGTTGCTCTTACCCTTCATAGTGAGGCAGCCTTGGCAAAATCCTGGGTACCTGAAAGCAGAAATGCAGAAGGGGAGAGGGTTGGGGGTCAGGGAAAGGGAGCTGGAAAGCAAGATGATCTGTATGTGCAGCTTGTATTTCATACATGATAGCAGGATGAGGGTGAAGTGGGGTTTGAGAATGGGCATAAGACGCATCGCAACATCAGCCTCAATGCCCTCAGTGATGCCAGATGCGCTGTTGGCAGTCTCAGCCAACCCTATGATGCAAAGTCTCCACCGGGTGGTGCAGGAGATGCAGGCAGATCTGTCCCCCACCACGACAGTGGGGTTTTTTTTTGTTCCATTCATACGGTGTGGACGCTGCTGGCTGGGCCAGAATTTATTACCCATCCCCCAGGGCAATCAAGGGTCAACCATATTGTTAGTCCTGCAAGAGAGAGGGAAGAATGTCCATGCCTTTGCTACACTGTCTTTTGGGTTGATTTGCTTAACTGAATAGCTGGAGCTACGTGAATGCAGTGACAGGTGGACATGGCAGCATTGGTAAGTGTGCAGTGGCGAGATAAAGGGTGGAATTTTCCCAGTCCGCCAGCCGCGGGAATCACAGTGGGCAGGACACAAAATTTGGCGCACCATTGAAAGGTCCGTAGACCTTGGGCAGGAATTTGTGGTCTTGGGGTGGGCATGCCCAGAACATCCCATCCCAAATCTCCGAATGTTAAGATCAGAGACCGGATTGGTGATGTGTGAATGATGGGGGTGTGGTGTATTGAGAAAAGTAAGTGGGCAGTGGTGTGGTGGAGCCTTTGAACTAACATGATGTGGAGATGCCAGTGTTGGACTGGGGTGGACAAGATGGGAGGTCACACAACACCAGGTTATAGTCCAACAGGTTCACCTGAAATCACAAGCTTTTGGAGCACAGCTCCTTTATCAGGAGAAGTGGAGCGACGTTCAAAATATACAAGTGGAGTGACAATGACTCGACACTAACAGGTGAGTATGCAGTGAAAAGCATTGTTTCTTGAACGCTATACTGACAAAGCTTACCGTACATCGAGAAGGAAAGGAGAGAGTGCAGAATGTAATGTTACAGTCATACCTAGGGTGTAGAGAAAGATCAACTTAGTGCGAGGTAGGTCCATTCAAAAGTCTGATGGCAGCAGGAAAGAATCTGTTCTTGAGTTGGTTGGTACGTGTCCTCAGAATTTTGTATCTTTTTCGCAACGGAAGAAGGTGGAAGAGAGTGCGACTGGGTTGCATGGGGTCCCTGATAATGCTGGCTGCTTTTCCAAGGCAGCAGGAAGTGTAGACAGTGTCAATGGATGGGAGGTTGGTTTTGAGTGATGGGCTGGGCTTTGTTCACGACCCTTTGTAGTTTCTTGTGGTCTTGGACAGAGCAGGAACCATACCAAGCTGTGATACAACCAGAAAGAATGCTTGCTATGGTGCACCTATAAAAGTTGGTGAGAGTCATAGCGGACATGCCAAATTTCCTTAGTCTCCTGAGAAGGTAGTGGCATTGGTGGGCTTTCTTAACTATAGTGTCATCATGGAGGGACCAGGACAGGTTGTTGGTGATCTGGACACCTAAATATTTGAAGCCTACTTCATCTCCATTGATGTAGACAGGGGCATGTTATCCACTACGCTTCCTGAGATCGATGACAAGCTCCTTCGTTTGTTGACATTGAGGAAGAGACTTTTGCCATCGCACCACATCTTCAGCACCGCATCTGAAAACACGAGAGCCCTCTCTATAGCTTCTTGCTCAACTTTCTGCCCTCTTCCTACCAGACGCTCCTGTAGCTTGAATGTAGCTTCCCTTTAAGAGAGGCGGGATGCCTTTAAGAGCTGCTGGCTAACTGTGTGATCTTGCACAAAGTTTGCAAGCTACTGTCTTCAATAGGGCCGGATATGATAAATTTCTCTTCACAGTTCCTATGATTGCTATTGGAGTGATGCACGCATGGTGGCACAGTGGTTAGGGGGCAGCACGGTGGCACAGTGGTTAGCACAGCTGCCTCACAGCACTAGGACTCATGTTCAATTCCCGGCTTGGATCACTGTCTGTGCGAAGTCTGCATGTTCTCCCCGTGTCTGCGTGGGTTTCCTCCGGGTGCTCCAGTTTCCTCCCACAGTCCGAAAGACATGCTGGTTCGGTGCGTCGGCCATGCTACATTCTCCCTCAGTGTACCCGAACAGTGTGGTGACTGGGGGATTTTCACGGTAAATTCATTGCAGTGTTAATATAAGTCTATTTGTGACACTAACAAATAAACTTTAAAAAACTCTTTCCACTGATAATTGCACAGTTTCTGTATTATCCTTGGGAAACTACCTGGGAATTCACTATAATTATATTTACTCTGCGCATAAAAAAACAAGTCTGTTAGTAAGGTATCAACTGTCCTTTATTACTTTTACAATAAAGGATACTGGTTTGTGCTTTGCAGAACAATGGAGAGATTTATGCAAAATTCTCCTCAAAACTGCAGTATAAATTGCAGGAACCCACTTAATAAAAACAAGATTTGACTGCTGACATGAAACAATAGACTTGCACCCAATGAATGGTTAAAAGCCAAAGCAACAAGCCTGGAGATTATATATACCAGAAATAATAACTGGTTGAATAATGCGACAGGTGGCTGTGAAGAGTCTGGAAGTGCATGCGGCTTGCTAAACCCTTCAATTATATTGGTTTCCAAGTCAATTTAAATTATACGCCTGTGTACATGTATTCTCTGGTTACCTCTTAGTTCTGTTGTGTAACATTCGACGGCAATTAAGCTCTTCAATTCAGTTCTTTTGTATAACAGCTCCACTCAGCTCCTGACTTCATTGCTGCCTGGGTGAGGGTGACTGCCCTTGATAGAAAGGCAGCACTTGATCGCATGCGGCACAAGGGAGCCCCAGCAAAATCGAGGTCAATTGGAGTCAGGGGGAAAACTCTCCACCGGTTGGAGACGTACCGAGCACAAAGGAACATGGTTATTTTGGTGAAAACCAAACATCTCAGTCCCAATATACTGCGGTAGGAGTTCCACAGGGCAATGACCATGGTCCAATTCCCTTCAGTTGCTTCACCAATGGCCTTCCCTCCATCATAAAGTCAAGTGTTTGCTGATAACTGGGACTCGATTTTACTATCAAGTTGCGCCCATATGCAGGTGCAGAAACTTGGTAAAGTCGGGCGTGAGGTGAGTAGCGCGATCCGCACCCGCCTCTGCACCAGTTCCCCCTTTACCAAGGGCTGAAAATGGCCACTGTCAGGATCGCGATTTAATGGGCTGCACACCCAATCTTGGGGCACCTCCCCCTTTACCAGCGCGTTCGCCTGTCCAGATTCAGCGCAAAACAGATATGGTCCGCAAAGGTCTGATTCGGGCGCTCCAGCTTCTGAGGAGGTAAGGTCAGAGCTTCCAACGGCTCTCTGACTCAGATCGGTAGTGGGTGGGTGGGGTGGGAGGGGGAGGGGAGGTGGAGGGAGGCGGGTCAGATGGCTCTCTGGTGGAAGGAGGGAGGCGGGTCAGATGGCTCTCTGGTTGGGGGGAGGGAGGCAGGTAAGATAGCTCTCTAGTGGGGAGGCAGGGGGATGGGCGGGGTGGGGGCAGGGGAGTGGGGGGCCGCTGCCACTCTGTGTGTGATCAGTGGGGTGCAGAGGCAGTCCGCTGCCACTCTGTATGTGATCAGTTGGGTGCAGGGGGGTCCGCTGCCACTCTGTGTGTGATCAGTGGGGAGGAAGGGGGTGTCCGCTGCCACTCTGTGTGTAATCTGTGGGGAGGTGGGGGGAGGGGCCCACAATCAGTCTGGGTGGCAGGGGTTGTGGGGGGATATGGGGGTCAGTTATATTGTAGGGGTGGGGCAATGTCTGTGGGACCAGGGGGAGGCATTATCCGGCCAGGAGCGATGTGGCAGGGGAGCGTTTCTCTATCCTTTTTTTTCTGCACATGTGCAGTTGGAGGCGCCAATCGAAGCTGCAGGATTTTGGATGCATTAAGCCCCGCTCATAAGATTCTCCAGCATGATTCAAAATCAGTGCTATTTTATCAGGCAGAGTGCGTAAGGGGGTGCCTGAGAACGGGCCTAAAAGTCGGATCTGAAACACTCCCAGTTTCAAGTCCACCCAGCACTAAGAATCAAAATGGTAAAATAGGGCCCATAGTGTTCAATTCCATTTACAATACCACTAATAACGAAATTGTTCATGTTCACATGCAGCAAGACCTGAACTTGGGTTCAAAAGCCATATGGACGCAGTCAAGTACCAGGCAATGACCACCTCCAACACAAGATAATCGAACCATCTCTCCTAGACATACAATCTGATTTATTTGATTTATTATTGTCACATTTAATAGTATTGCTTTTTGCATGCTATACAGACAAAGCATACCATACATAGAGAAGGAAAGGAGAGGGTGCAGAATGTAGTGTTACAGTCATAGCTAGGGTGTCGAGAAAGATCAACTTAAATCCAAAGATGTGCGGGTTAGGTTGATTGGCCATGCTAAATTGACCCTAGTTTCGGGAGATAAGCAGGTTAAATATGTAGGGTTATGGGGATAGGATGGGACAGTTGTTGGTGCAGGCTCGATGGGCCGAATGGCCTCCTTCAGTACTGTAGGGATTCTATGATTCTATTCTATGATTCTAATATGAGGTAAGCCCGTTCAAAAGTCTGACGGCAGCAGGGAAGACGCTGTTCTTGAGTCAGTTGGTACGTGACCTCAGACTTTTGTAACTTTTTCCCGATGGAAGAAGGTGGAAGAGAGAATGTCCAGGGTATGTGGGGTCCTTGATTATGCTGGCTGCTTTTCAGAGGCAGCAGGAAGTGTAGACAGAGTCAATGGATGGGAGGCTGATTTGCATGATGGACTGGGCTTCTTTCACAACCTTTGTACTTTCTTGTGGTCTTGGACAGAGCAGGAGCCATACCAAACTGCGATACAACCAGAAATAATGCTTTATATGGTGCATGATGTTGACGAATGTAAATCTGAAATTGGAGCATGTGCCAAAGCGGCAAAATGTCTGAATACGATTGGCTCCTATTTCTGCCAGTGTGAAAATGGACGTAAAAGTTGGTGGACATGACAAATTTCCTTAGCCCCCTGAGAAAGTAGAGGCATTGGTGGGCTTCCTTAACTATAGCATCAGCGTGAAGGGACCAGGACAAGTTGTTGGTGATCTGGACACCTAGAAACCTGAAGCTCTCGGCCATTTCCATTTCATCCCCATTGAGGTGGCTAGAGGCATGTCCTCTACTACACATCCTGAAGTTGATAACTATCTCCTTTGTTTTGCAGACATTGAGGGAGAGATTATTGTCGTTGCACCAATTCACCAGGTTCTCTATCTCTTTCCTGTACTCCATCTCATCATTGTTTAGATTCGACACACTATGATGGCATCATCAGCAAACTTGAAAGTTGAGTTGGAGGGGAATTTGGGCACACAGTCATAGGTGCATAAGTATAGTAAGGGGCTGAGGTCACAGCCTTGTGGGGCACCGGTGTTGAGGATGATTGTAGAGGAAGTGTTGTTGCCTTTCCTTATTGATTATGGTCTGTCAGTTAGGAAGTCGAGGATCCAGTCACAGAGGGAGGAGCCGAGCCCAAGCCAGTTTGGAGATGAGTTTTGTAGAAATAATGGTGTTGAAGTCTGAGCTGTAGTCAATAAATAAGAGTATATACAAGACAACTGCATTACATTGCAGGATGTGGTCACCATTGACCAGAAACTTAACTGGAAGAGCCTCATAATATTGGGCTTACGAGAATAAGTCAGCACCAATTTGGACAGAGCAGCAACTTGACTGGCACCGCACCCAGCGTCTTAAGCATTCATCCCTCCACCATTGGTGCACAGTAGCAGCAGTGTGCACCTTCAACAAGATGCACAAGGGTCCTTCGACAGATCTTTCCAAATCCACAACCTAT
The DNA here is from genome assembly GCF_964213995.1 of Mustelus asterias. NCBI lineage: Eukaryota > Metazoa > Chordata > Chondrichthyes > Carcharhiniformes > Triakidae > Mustelus > Mustelus asterias. Next base: position 135,626,479 of record NC_135804.1, read on the forward strand.
ACCACCCAGAAGGACAAAAGGCAACAGACACATGGAAACACCACCACCTGAAAGCTCCCTTTGGGGCATCCTCCATCCCGACTCATATCACTGTTCCTTCACAGTTGCTGGATCAAAATTTTGAAATTCCCTTCATGCCAACATTGTGGAGTATCCAACTACACACACTGCAATGGTTCAAGAAATCAACTCCCCACTCCCTCCGCAAAGGTATTTAGGGATGGTCCTGCCAGCAATGGCCTCATCTTTTATAAAATTCTTTCATAGAATGCCAGGATGGTGTGGAGGGGAGGTGGCACGGTGGCACAGTGGTTAGCATTGTTGACTCACAGTGCCAACGACCTGGGTTTGATCCCCGACTTGGGTCACTCTCTGTGGGAGTTTGCATGTTCTCCCTGTGTTTACATGGGTTTCCTCCGGGTGCTCCAGTTTCCTCCCACAGTCCAAAAGACGTGCTGGTTAGGTGCATTGGCCACGCTAAATTGTCCCTCAGTGTACCCGAACAGGCGCCGGAGTGTGGCGGCAAGGGAATTTTCACAGTAACTTCCTACTTGTGACAAAAATAAATCAACTTTAAACTTAGCTCCTGGTTGAAGATGTTTGTAAGTACATCAGGCTTGTCTTTTGCATTGATAGTCTGAGCTCCCCCATCATTGAGAATTGGGATGTTTGTATCACCTCCTCCTCCGGTCGAACAGGACACACCCAGGGATGGTGATGGTGGTTGGGTATGATTCCGTGAGTATGACCATGTCAGGCTATTGCTTGACTAGTCTGTGAGGCAGCTCTCCCAATAGGTGCACAAGCCGCCAGATATTAGTATGGAGGACTTTGCAGGGATGATGGGGCTGGGTGTGCTATTTCTGATGCCTTGGTCAATACCTGGTGGCCCATTCGGTTTCATTTCATTTTGACTTTGTGGCAGTTTGGTACAACTGAGCACTTGCTGGGCTATTTCAGAGGGCAGTGCAGGATCAATCACACTATTGGGGGCCTGGAGCCACATGTAGGCCAGGCCAGGTAAGGATGGCAGATTTCCTTCCCGAAAGGATCAGATGGATTTTTTGACAACTGATGATGGTTTTATGGTCACCTTTACTGACACTTCCAGCTTTCAATTCCAGATGTTATTCATCAATTGAATTTAAATATCACCAGCATGAACGGTTTGCTCTGTCTGTATAGCACACAAGAAACAATACTTTTCACTGTATACTAATATATGTGATAATAATAAATCAAATCAAATCAAACCAAAACTCATTAGTCCTGGCCTCTAGTCCAGTGACATTACTGCTAGGCCACCACCTCCCCCGATGTACCATCTCACGAACGGATAAACAGTAATAGTTGGTAACAATATCTGTCACTGTTACTAGGGTGACATTACAATGTGGCAATCTTCCTTTCAAATAAATTATATAATTGGACTATTTGTAGCCCAACCATCTAAGCAGAAGGAAAGATCTGTTTACTGGCAATCTATTTGTTTGCCTCTCAGAGCTCTACAACACAATAATACCAGTCAAGCTTAATGAATACGGCAATAGCTTATATAACACTGCCAGGTGTTCTATTCAGTCATTTGCTCTTACTTAATAAAACTACTTGTTTATTCCTGCTCTCTCTCTCTCACGCTTCATTTCCAGAAGGGTTTTTAATAGGCAGAGACGCGAGCTGTTTGTTGATCTTGATATCATTAATGGCAGGGCAGGTAATTTAAATCGGCAAGGTAAATGAATTGATGGGGATGCGATCTGGCTATTCCGCTGCTCACCCAAACCCACACTGTGTTTCTAATGAGACGTTGCACCCACCCCCCTGTGCCCCTTCTGAATATCCAGATCCCATGGCACTCTATTGAAAACAAGCTGGGGAACATTTCCCCTGGCGTGGTGGCTAACACTTATCTCTGATCCAGCAGGTCTGATAAAGAACTCAGCTGGCCATTATTGCTGTTTAGGTGAACGTGCTGTGTGCGAGCTGCATCGTTTCCTGACATTGCACTAATGATGACACTTCAAAAGCAAATTATAGGCGGTAAAGCACACTGGGGCACCCTGAGGTGGATGAAAGCACTAAAAATAAATGCAAATTCATTCATTTACTCTTTAATGTTGGGTGTCAGTGCCCTGGACACTCGTGTCTTGTGGAGGCAAAGCAAAGGACATTTGCCACACCAAAGCCAATACGGTAACCAAGACTGCCGGTTAGCAAGACTGGATAAATTTTTTTTATTATCATTCATTTGTGGGACATGGGCGTCACTAGCTGGCCAGCATTTATTGCCCATCTCAAGTGGCCCTTGAGAAGGTGGTGATGAGCTGCCTTCTTGAATCGTTGCAGTCCATGTGCTGTGGGTTGACTCACAATGCCGTTAGGGAAGAAATTCCAGGATTTTGACCCAACGACTGCGAAGGAACAGCGATATATTTCCAAGTCAGGATGGTGAGTGACTTGGAGGGGAACTTGCAGGTGGTGGTTTTCCCATTTATCTGCTGCCCTTGTCCTTCGAGATGGAAGTGGTCGTGGGTTTGGAAGCTGCTGTCTAAGGATCTTTGGTGAATTGATGCAGTGCATCTTGTAGATAGTACACACTGCTGCTACTGAGCGTCGGTGGTGGAGGGAGTGGATGTTTATTGATGGGGTACCAATCAAGCAGGCTGCTCTGTGTTGGATGGTGTCAAGCTTCAAGAGTGTTGTTGGAGCTGCACCCATCCTGGCAAGTGAGGAGTAGTCCATCACACTCGGGCCTTAATAATCCAACAAGGTTACTTGAAAGGGGGAAACATAGAATCATAGAAAGATTTCTGGAACAAAAGGTTATTTGGTTCATTGTGTCCTTACTATCCGAGCATGTGTTACCCAATGAGATCTCACATTCCAGCTCTTAGTTCATAGTCCTTTAGGTTAAATCACTTCATGCATGTCTAAGTACTTCTGAACTGTGATGAGAGCTTCTGCTTCTATCGCACTTTCAGTGAGTCCCGGACCCCCACCTCCCTCCAGGTGAATACGATTCTCCTCAGTACCCCTCTAAGTTAAATTTAAGTTTATTAATTAGTGGCACAAGTAGGTTTACATTAACACTGCAATGAAGTCACTGTGAAAATCCCCTAGTCGCCACACTCCGGGGCCTGTTTGGGTACACTGAAGGAGAATTTAGCACGGCCAATGCACCTAACCAGTATGTCTTTTGGACTGTGGGAGGAAACCGGAGCACCCGGAGGAAACCCACCTAGACACGGGGAGAACATGCAGACTCCGCACAGACAATGACCCAAGCCGGGAATCAAACCCAGGTCCATGACGCTGTGTGGAGTCTGCACGTTCTCCCCATATCGGCGTGGGTTTCCTCTGGGTGCTCCGGTGAAGTAGCAATGTGAGCCACTGTGCCACCACGCTGCCCCTCTAACCAATTCTAACCCTTTTACCAACTACTTTAAATCTATTCTCTCCAGTTATTGGCCATCTCTTGTCATGGCAACACTAACTCAATACTCCAGCTGCGGCCTAACCAGAGCCTTCCTTCCTGCTCTAGCATAAGCAACCTGCTCTCATATTCTATTGGTTACTGCTAGCCTCTGGCCTCCAACATCAGTAACAGCACAATGAATCTAATTTAAAATTAAGTATGAATAAATAGTAATTAAAAAAAATAAAATGCTGGATATATGCAGCAGGACTGGCAGCATCTGTGGAGAGAGAAGCAGAGTTAACATTTCAGGTCATCAGAACGGCCATCAGAATGGCCATGACCTGAAACATTGGCAGGGATTTCCTGGCACCATCTGAAGATAACGGAGCGTTGGCTGGTCGGTTAAATATGACATCTCGCCCGTGGCAATTCCTGCCACACTCGGGATCGGAAGGTCCAGCTATTAACTCTGTTTCTTTCTCCGCTGATGTTGCCAAACCTGCTGTATATTTGCAGCATTTCCTGATTTTATTTGGTACTTGTGGATAGATAGTAAATGGTGTGACTTGAATTCTAATATTACTCCGGTCTATTCTTCATTCTGCACCAGCAGAGAGTGTTTCACTCTGTTTACGGCATTAGACCCTAACACCTTGAACAGGTCAGTCAGGTAGTCCCTCAATCCCTTATATTCAAGGCACAGTGGTTAGCACTGCTGCCTCACAGTGCCAGGGACCCAGGTTCAATTCTGGCCTCGGGTCACTGTCTGTCTGGAGTTTGCACCTTCTCCTGAGCCTGCATGAGTTTCCTCCAGGTGCTCCGGTTTCCTCCCACAGTCCAAAGATGTGTGGGTGAGGTTGATTGGCCATGCTAAATTGCCCCTTAGTGTCAGGGGGACTAGCTGGGTAAATACATGGGGTTATGGGGATAGGGCTGGGTGGGATTATGGTCGGTGCAGTCTCGATGGGCCAAATGGCCTCCTTGCGCACTGTAGGGATTCTATCATTCTATGAAAATATATAGGTTAAGGGAATTAGTGGGGTAAATTTCTGGGGTTACAGGGATCTGCTGTCTGTGTGGAGTCTGCACATTCTCCCCGTGTCTGCGTGGGTTTCCTCCGGATGCTCCGATTTCCTCCCACAGGTGGCTAGGTGGATTGGCCATGCTAAATTCTCCTTCAGTCTACTCGAATAGGCCCCAGAGTTTGGCGACTAAGGGATTTTCACGGTAACTTCATTGCAGTGTGAATGCAAGCCTACTTATGATTAATAAATAAACTTTACTGATCTGGGTGGGATGTTCTTTCGGATACTCAGTGCAAACTCAATGGGCCAAATGGCCTCCTTCTGCACTGTAGGGATTCTATAATACAGGCAGTTTTAGTATCAATTTTAAAATTGTGTTAAGTTTTATTTGAAGTGTAGAAAGAGGAGAGGTTGTAATTTCTCTCATCCTTCTTTGCTTTCAATGTTCTGAGGCTATGTTTCCTGCCTGTCTTTCTATAAACTTCAACTGGAATATGGAAACTTGTAGCTTCTTCAGAAAATGTTCCATTATTTCATAAGATTATACAACAAGAAACAAGGTCATTTTGCTCTTCATTACTGTCTGTCTCCTAAAAGAGCTATCCAGTTTGATTTACCAACCTCTCCTATCCCCCAAAGCCCCATAACATTTTCCTCTTAAAGTGCGTATTACATTTCTTTTTGAATATTACTATTGAACATAACCTCCAGCACCACTTTCAGGCAATGTATTCCAGATCACAAGAATTCACTGCGTCAAAACATCTCTTCCCATTTCCCCCGATCTGTTAGTCAATTGTTTGAAACCTGTATACTTTGGTTACTAGCTCCCCTGCGAGTGGAAACCACTCAATACCATTTTATTAAATGTATGAAATGTTCAGAATTTTGAATCCTTGAAGTGCAGAAACAGGCCATTCAGTCCATCGAGCCTGCACTGACAACAATCCAATGATGTGCGGGATGTGTTGATTGGCCATGCTAAATTGACCCTAGTTTCGGGGATATTTTTAGAGTAAATGTGTGGGGTTACGGGGATAGGATGGGATTGTTCTTGGTGCAGGCTCGATAGGCCCGAATGGCCTCCTTCACTACTGCAGGGATTCTATGATTCTATGAATCCCACCCAGGTCCTGCCCCCCATAACCCCATGTATTTACCCTGCTAACCCCCCTGACACTTGGCAATTTAGCATGGCCAATCAACTTAACCCACACATCTTTGGAGTGTGGGAGGAAACCGGAGCACCCGGAGAAAATCCACACAGACAGTGGCCCGAGGTCCGAGTTGAACCCTGGCGCTGTGAGGCAGCAATGCTAACCACTGTGCCACCGTGCTGCCCTAATTATCTTCTCTTAGTTCTGTGTTCCCAAAGGAGAACAATCCCGGATATCAGACAAATGAAGTTCTTCATTCCCGCGATAGAAAGAGTGTGCTGGATAAACCCAGGAGGTCTGGCAACATCTGGAGAGAGAGCGTTAATGAGCGGGATTTTATGACCTCGTTCATCCCGAAACCACAAAATACCACCTGAGGTCAATGGACCTTCCTGTTGTCCACCCCTCGCCAATTCCGATGCCTGTGGCAAGCGGAGTGGTAAAATTCCACCCAATGTATTGAGCCAAATCGTCTTCAGAACTTCTTCTACTCTTTGTGACCCCCTGTAGGTGCTCCCAATCTGCTGAGTATTTCCAGATCTTTCACGTTTTATTTCAGATTTTCAACATCTGCGGTATTTTGATTTTATTCTTCATTCCTGACCCCATTCTAATAATTCTCCTCTTTACCCTCTTCAAGGTCTCAATGTCCTTCCTCAAGTGTCACATAAATTTTATTCATATTAAACTTTTCGCACAATAAAAAATCCCACAGTGCTTCATAATATAAACTATAGCTCTCCGGGGCGGGGGAGTTAACATTGACCAGAAACTGAACTGGACCAGCCATATAAATATTGTGACTAAAGAGCAGGTCAGGGACTAGGAATTATGTAACTCACCTCCTGTTTCCCCGAAGCCTGTCCACCAACTACAGGGCACAAGTCAGGAGTGCGATGGAATGCTCCCTACTTGCCTGGATGAGTGCAACTCCAACAACACTCAAGAAGCTCAACACCATCCAGGACAATGCAGCCTGTTTGATTGACACCCCAACTACCACCTTTAATATGCATTCCATCTACCACTGGCACACAGTGGCACAATGGCACAGTGGTTAGCGTTACTGCCTCAGAGTGCCAGGGACCTGAGTTCAATTCCCAGCTCGGGGGAATGTTTGTGCAGAGTCTCCACCTTCTCCTCGTGTCTGCGTGGGTTTCCTCCGGGTGCTCCCACAATCCAAAAGACATGCTGACGAGATGTATTGGCCATGCTAAATTCTCCCTCAGTGTACCTGAACAGGCATCAAGGGGATTTTCACAGTAACTTCATTGCAGTATTAATGTAAGCCTACTTGTGACACTAATAAATAAACTTTAAACAGTGGCAGGAGCATGTACCATCTACAAGATGAATTGCAACAACTTGCCAAGCATCCTTCGACAGAACCTTCCGGACCCATGACTTCTATCATCTAGAAAGACAAGGGATCAGACGGATGGAAACAGCTCCAACTGCAAGCTCCCTTCAAAATCTCACATCAATCTGACTTGAAACCATAACCCCGTTCCTTTACTGGTCACTGGGTCAAAGATTCTCTCCCTAACAGCATTGTGGATGTACCTACACCACATGGACTGCAGCAGTTCAAGAAGGCAGCTCACCACCACCTTCTCATGGGCAAATAGGGATTGGCAATAAATGCTGGCCGAGGCAGTGAGGCCCACATCATTGAATGAATGAAAACAGGGATGCTAAGCAGATTTAAAAGGAGTCACTTTAAAACATAGTCAAAGTGACAAACTTTTAAGAGGGTTGTAAGAGATGGGAAGAGTGATAAGAAAGCGGAAGGAGGAAAGGTTATAAAGTTTCAACAGAAGCACAAGTGAACCCAGGTTGGTGTGGAGCATAAACACTGGCATAATCCTGTTGGGTCGAACGGCATGTTCCTATGCTGTAAGCACTGTGTAGTATTATATGTAATTGTCATATAATGTCATATATGTAATTGCCAATTGTCGGCAAAACCCATCTGGTTCACTAATGTCCTTTAGGGAAGGAAATCTGCCGTCCTTACCCGGTCTGGCCTACATGTGACTCCAGAGCCACAGCAATGTGGTTGACTCTCACTGCCCTCTGAAATGGCCTAGGAAGCCACTCAGTTCAAGGGCGACTAAGGATGGGCAATAAATGCTGGCCAGCCAGTGACACCCATGTCCCACATATCCCCCTGGTCTGGCCTACATGTGACTCCAGACCCACAGCAATGTGGTCGCATCTTAACTGCCCTCTGAAATGGAGGGAAATTAGGGATGGGCAATAAATGCTGGCCCAGCCACATCCCATGAATAAAAAAAAAATTTGAAGAAGTATTTCTGTTTTTTAACCTTTCATTTTTTTTTATTCCTTTGCCATATTTTCTGCTCATTCTTCATCTCATTAATTTTTATTTTTTTCATCTCTTAAATGGCCAGAGCTCTTAATCTCTCCTGACCTTTGGTCAAAATCGGTTGTGGGCGGTGATCAGCACTTGCATTTCCTATCTGCCAATTTTTAAAATTGTTCTATTTTGCTAGCAGATAACGAGGCAGGGTATTAGTAAATAGCTCGGTTATACACTACTGGCATATCTTTCCATAATTAAACTGTTCTATGAATAGTTTACCATAAGATAAAGAAACTAATTCTGTGAGGGAGATAGCTCAGCTCACAATTCCATGATATTTCTCATGGTTGTGGAATTTCAGGGGTTTACTCTGGGGTAGACTTTGAACAGTTGCCATGATTGCAATGCTGATAGCACAGTACAGGAGCGCACCAGTATGAAAGCAGTTTAAATTTTCTCCCAGAGGTTAGCCCCTGGATTTTACACTTAAATTGAATTCCCCTTTCTGTTTTAATCCCACCAGCTCAAAGCTTCAAAGTGGAATGCCAACTGGGCTCCGTGTAAGGCTCATGTGTGTTAATCCTCTTCTACGACAGGATGAGACTGTTGATCAAATCAAGTTGTTATTTTTATCCGATGATTCACGCATCTTTGAGACTCTAATCTCCAGAGATCTGTAAAGTTGCTAATGTGTTACATTCCATCCTGTTTCAACTGAGTGGTGAGAAAAGCTTCAGGAAAGCATCAGATGTCATTGAACTCAGTCAGAACGTCATTGTGGTCCAGTCGGAGATTGCCGACAAATCTATCGCTTGACCAATCTGGAAGACCCAACACCACTGACTGTATCTGCCACTCAAAGCTTCATTATGTAAATCTCACAACATCAAGTCAAAATACAACATGTTTACTTGGTATCACGAGCTTTCGGAACGCTGCTCCTTCATCAGGTGAATGGACCTCACACCTGATGAAGGAGCAGTGCTCCGAAAGCTCGTGATACCAAATAAATCTGTTGGACTTTAACCTGGTGTTGTGAGACTTCTTATTGTGCCCACCCCAGTCCAACCCTGGCAACTCCACATCATCATTATTTAAAGGCACACCTTTGCCATCTGTATGTGGATGATGCAAATAAAGACAAGTTATTGTCTGGCTGTTAGGATCACCATTGTTCAAACATCAACCCTCCAACATATCCTTTATGAAATTATGGGACAGGTTTCCAGAAATGCCAACCACCACCATCTCATAAATCAAATGGTTTGGCATAAAAATCATGAGTTGCCATTTTTTCCCAATAATAATTGGCAGTTGGTTCATAAACCTCATTAATTATAGAGTCCCTACAGTGCAGAATGAGGTAATTCAGCCCATCAATCCTGCACTGACAACTATCCCACCCAGGCCCTAACCCCGTAACCTCACAAATCCCTTGACACTAAGGGGCAATTTAGCGTGGCCAACCCACCTAACCTGCACATTTTTGGACTGTGGAAGTATACCTGAGCACCCGGAGGAAACCCACGCAGACACAGTGAGAACGTGCAAACTCCACACAGACAGTGACCCAAGGTCAAATCAAACCTGGGTCCCTGCCGCTGTGAGGCAGGAATGCTAACCACTGTGCTTACTTAATGTCCAACAGATCACAGCTCTTTAAACAAACTATATTTTACTCTTGAAGCTCCGAGCTGTTATCCAGGTATGATCATGGCCCCAATTGAGGAGGAGGCTTTCTGCCACATTCTCTTTTCAGTAAGTCTGCTGAATCCAGAACTCAAGCCTCACAGCTGTTGATGCAAGGCGGGGAGAGGAGAGGGCTCATCATGATTTGGGCAATGCCATACCAAGGCAATGCCACAGCTATAGAAACTAAAGAAGTCTGGGGACATGAGTTACCCAAGGTAATCTCATGCACCATGTAGCCTTTGGTGTTCAGAGTGCTTGATTTGATTTGATTTGATTTATTATTGTCACATATATTGGTATACAGTGAAAAGTATTGTTTCTTGAGTGCCATACAGACAAAGCATACCATTCATAGAGAAGGAAAGGAGAGAGTGCAGAATGTAGTGTTACAGTCATAGCTAAGATGTAGAGAAAGATCAAGTTAATGTGAGGTAGGTCCATTCAAAAGTCTGATGGGAGTAGGGAAGAAGCTGCTCTTGAGTCGGTTGGCTTATGACCTCAGACGTTTGTATCTTTTTCCCGACGGAAGAAGGTGGATTAGAGTCTGTCTGGGGTGCGTGGGGTCCTTGATTATGCTGGCTGCTTTTCTGAGGCAGTGGGAAGTGTAGACAGAGTCAATGGAAGGGAGGCTGATTTTTGTGATAAACTGGGCTAAGTTCACGACCTTTTGTAGTTCCTTGCGGTCTTGGGCAGAGCAGGAGCCATACCAAGCTGTGATGCAACCAGAACGAATGCTTTCTGTGGTGCATCTGTAAAAGTTGGTGAGAGTCGTAGCAGACATGACAAATTTCCTTAGCTATCTGAAAAAGTAAGAGGTAAAAGTAAAAGTAAAAGCACATATGTTCCCTGACTCCTCCAAGGATGAAAGGAGGATTTTCAGTCTGTCCTTTTTGCCCCTTCCTTGTCCTTTTCAACAACATAAAATGTATGGCGGGAAAACCCCTGAGATTCCAAAATTTCTGAAGCAAGATAGCAAACGACACTTAATTTTAGAAAACATGAAGTCTTCTGCAATAACTTCACAATGAGTGGTATGTCTCAGTTCCCTGTATTAAAAAAGTGGCTGTACTTCCAAAGTACTTCATTGGCTGTAAAGTGCTTTCACATGTCCTGGGTAGGTGAGATATACTGCAGAAATGCCTTTGAGTACAGATCATTATTACAAAGAATTTTCTCCTCCTTTTCTCTGGGAGATGGATTTTTCTCATGGGGCAGAAAGCAGTGAATAGGGGTGAGTTATCTCCAAAAAAAAAGTGTAACTGTGCAATGTTGGTATTCTTCCACTTGTGACCTTTGTCTGCCTACAAGAGTAACGTGAAGGATGTTTCCACTTAAAGGATGAATATGATCTTGCAAAAGAAGAAATCCTATTTTTCTTGGCAGCTTTCAGTCCATTAATACTGTCTCTAACAGAGACAATGATCCTGATCAGTCGTGCTAGGGAACGCAGAGGGATTCGCTCAAGTGATAGATTTATAGATGTTCTCTGAACAACCCCCTCCAACATTCTGTCTGAGTCATGTCTGTCCTCCATTTCTATCACAGCACAGCAGTTGGTCTTACTCTGAAGCCTTTCGGGTAGAAATTAGTCTCAAAATTTTCAAGATGCTTAACCTGCTCTATTCTAACTGGAGTGTTGCTCTATTTATTTTCAACTTGTTAACAATTTCGGTAAATTGGCAGAGATGGGAATTTATAAGCACGTTTACTCATTGTGTAATACCTTCACCAAAGATAGCATAACCTTTATGACTGTTAGCTGTAGTTCAGTGGGCAGCAGGCACACTTGCCTCCGAGTCAGAAGATTGTGAGTTTAAATTCCACTGTAGCACTGAGCACAAAAATCCAGGTTGACGGTACGGTGGCACAGTGGTTAGCACTGCTGCCTCACAGCGCCAGGGACCCGGGTTCAATTTTGGCCTCGGGTCACTGCCTGTGTGGAGTTTGCACTCCGTGTCTGTGTGGGTTTCCTCCGGGTGCTCTGGTTTCCTCCCACACTCCAAAGATGTGCAGGTTAGGTGGATTGGTCATGCTAAATTACCCTGTAATGTCAGGGGGACTAGCTAGAGTAAATGTATGGGGTAATGGGGATAGGGCCTGGGTGGGGGTTGTGTTCGTGCAGACTCAATAGGCCAAATGGTCTCTTTCTGTTTCTGGTTTCTGTGGCTATGACTCATCTTTCATTCCCTCACCCTGCAGTATAAATATTCCCCACTTGCTATGCCTTTTAGTTTTGACAAAGGGTTGTCTGGATTCAAAATCTCAGCTCTTTTCTCCCCTTATAGATGCTGCCAGACCAGCTGAGATTTTCCAGCATTTTCTCTTTTGGCCTCCTTCTATGCTGTAGGGATCTGATTTGACATTCCAGTGCTGCACAGAGGGAATGCTGCATTGTTGGAGATGCTGCTTTCAATTGAGACATTAAAGTTTATTGATTTGTGTCACAAGCAGGCTTACACTAACACTGCAATGAAGTTACTGTGAAAATCCCCTAGTCGTCACATTCCAGCGCCTGTTCGGGTACACTGAGGGAGAATTTAACCAATGCACCTAACCAGTATGTCTTTCCGACTGTGAGAGGAAACTGGAGCACCCGGAGGAAACCCACATAGACAGCGACCCAAGCCGGGAATCGGACCCGGATCCCTGGCGCTGTGAGGCAGCGGTGCTAACCACTGTGCCACCTTGCCGCCCTGAGGCTCTATCTGCCTTCTCAGATGGAATGTGAAAGGTCACGTGGCCACTATTTTGAAGATGAGCAGGGAAGATGTCCCCCGTATCCTGGACAATATTTCTCCTTCAATCAAGATAGCAGAAAAGGATCATTCAGTTGTTGTAACATAGATGTCTGTGGGAGTTTGCTGTATGCTAAGTGGCTGCAGCTTTTCCTATATCACAACTGTGAGTGCATTTCAACAATATTTAGAATCATTGAATCCCTTGATTGGCTTTGGGATGCCATGAAAGGTGTTATATAAACTCAAGGTTTTTTTAATGTATATTACCTGTTGTACATTAATGTCTGAGAATTGTGTTTTCTTGTCCTCTCTGTTTGGGAGCTGTACATAAAGTTAGTTCAATAATGCCTGTCTGGATCTGAGCATGTGCAAATTTCATTCAGTGCAATATGCCTTACCCAAGAGAAAGTACATCCGTGTGGAGAGCCAAGTCTTTTTCACACAACTTAACTGAAACAGCTACTTGCGTTGGACAACTTGCCTGACTTACTTTTTTCCCTTGCTCCTGCTTATCGTATCTTTCTTATATCGGATGCTTTCAGGAATCTGATTTTCTGTCACTAATTTTCAAAGGGGTGAACTTAACGCCTCCCCCCTCCCTCTTCTTTTATGAGTTATCACAGGATCGATTAACTTCTAATCTCCATTTGTTTTATTCATTCAAGGGATGCAGCTGTCATTGGTTAGACCAGCATTCATTGCCCAATCCTAATTACCCTTGAGAAGGTGGTGGTGATCTGTCTTCTTGATCTGCTGCAATCCATGTTATGTCGATACACCCACAGTGCTGTTTGAAAAGGAGTTCCAAGATTTTGACGCAGTGACATTTTAGGAACGGTGATATATTTCCAAGTCACGGTGGTGAGTGGTTTGGAGGGGAACTTGGTGGTGTTCCCATGCACCTGTTGCCCTTGTCCTTCTAGATGATTGTAGTTGTGGGTTTGGAAGGTGTTGCCTAAAGTGCCTTGGTGAGTACCTAAAGTGCATCTTGTAGATCGTACACACTGCTGCTACTGTGTGTCGGTGGCGGGGGAATGAATGTTTGTGGATGGAGTGCCGATCAAGTGAGCTACTTTGTCCTGGGTGGTGTTGAGCTTCTTCAGTGCTGTTGGAGCTGCACCCATCCAGGCAAGTGGAGATTATTCCATCACACTCCTGACTTGGGCTTGTAGATGGTGAAAAGGCTTTGGGGGGGTCAGGAGATGAGTTACTCACGGCAAGATCTCTAGCCTCTGACCTGCTCTTGCAGCCACAGTACTTATATGGTTGGTCCAGTTGAGTTTATGGTCAATGGTAACCCCCAGGATGTTAATCGTTAGGGATTCAGCGATGGTAATACCATTGAATGTCAAAGGGTGATGGTTAGATTCTTGCTTGTTTGAGATGGTCATTGCCTGGCATTTGTAAGGCAGTTTGCAGTCAATATGCGCGATCTTCTTGCAGATCCTCTCCACTTGGAGCCGGCAGTTTGCGGCAGTGTCTTTGTGTCCTGTTTGTGATCAGAACTCCCACCCACCTGACGAAGGAACAGCCTGTTCCCGAAAGCTAGTGGCTTTTGCTACCAAATAAACCTGTTGGACTTTAACCTGGTGTTGTTGGACTTCTTAATTTGTAAGGCAGTCCAGAGAAAGTCGATCCCAAATATGGAGAGATTTTCTTATGAGGAGAGGTTGAATAGGTTGGGCCTGCACACACTGGAGTATAGAAAAATGATAAACGACCTTATTGAGATACATAGCATTCTCAGGAAGAACAAAGAACAAAGAACAGTACAGCACAGGAAACAGGCCCTTTGGCCCTCTAAGCCTGTGCCGCTCCTTGGTCCAACTAGACCAATCGTTTGTATCCCTCCATTCCCAGGCTGCTCATGTGACGATCCAGGTAAGTCTTAAACGATGTCAGCGTGCCTGCCTCCACCACCCTACTTGGCAGCGCATTCCAGGCCCCCACCACCCTCTGTGTAAAAAACATCCCTCTAATATCTGAGTTATACTTCGCCCCTCTCACCTTGAGCCTGTGACCCCTCATGATCGTCACTTCTGATCTGGGAAAAAGCTTCCCACCGTTCACCCTATCTATCCCCTTCATAATCTTGTACACCTCTATTAGATCTCCCCTCATTCTCCGTCTTTCCAGGGAGAACAACCCCAGTTTACCCAATCTCTCCTCATAGCATATGGCCCTCCATACCAGGCAACATCCTGGTAAACCTTCTCTGCACTCTCTCTAACGCCTCCACATCCTTCTGGTAGTGCGGCGACCAGAACTGGACGCAGTACTCCAAATGTGGCCTAACCAGCGTTCTATACAGCTGCATCATCAGACTCCAGCTTTTATACTCTATACTCCGTCCTATAAAGGCAAGCATACCATATGCCTTCTTCACCACCTTCTCCACCTGTGTTGCCACCTTCAAGGATTTGTGGACTTGCACACCAAGGTCCCTCTGTGTTTCTATACTCTTGATGGCTCTGCCATTTATTGTATAACTCCTCCCTACATTATTTCTTCCAAAATGTATCACTTCGCATTCATCCGGATTAAATTCCATCTGCCACCTCTCTGCCCAATTTTCCAGCCTATCTATATCCTGCTGTATTGCCCGACAATGCTCTTTGCTATCCGCAAGTCCAGCCATCTTCGTGTCATCTGCAAACTTGCTGAAAACACCAGTTACACCTTCTTCCAAATCATTTATATATATCACAAATAGCAGAGGTCCCAGTACAGAGCCCTGCGGAACACCAGTGGTCACAGACCTCCAGCCGGAAAAAGACCCTTCGACCGCTACCCTCTGTCTCCTATGGCCAAGCCAGTTCTCCACCCATCTAGCCACTTCTCCTTGTATCCCATGAGCCTTAACTTTCTTAACCAACCTGCCATGTGGGACTTTGTCCAATGCCTTACTGAAATCCATATAGACGACATCCACGGCCCTTCCTTCATCAACCGTTTTTGTCGCTTCCTCAAAAAACTCCACCAAATTTGTAAAGCACGACCTCCCTCTTACAAAACCATGCTGTCTGTCACTAATGAGATTGTTCCGTTCTAAATGCACATACATCCTGTCTCTAAGAATCCTCTCCAACAACTTCCCTACCACAGACGTCAAGCTCACCGGCCTATAATTTCCTGGGTTATCCCTACTACCCTTCTTAAACAATGGGACCACATTCGCTATCCTCCAATCCTCAGGGACCTCACCTGTGTCCAAAGAAGCGACAAAGATTTCCGTCAGAGTCCCAGCAATTTCATCTCTCATCTCCCTGAGCAGTCTAGGATAGATGCCATCAGGCCCTGGGGCTTTGTCAGTTTTAATGTTCCCTAAAAAACCTAACACTTCCTCCCTTGTAATGGAGATTTTCTCTAACGGGTCAACACCTCCCTCCGAGACACTCCCAGTTAACACATCCCTCTCCTTCGTGAATACCAATGCAAAGTATTCATTTAGGATCTCCCCTATTCCCTTGGGTTCTAAGCATAATTCCCCTCCTTTGTCCCTGAGAGGTCCGATTTTCTCCCTGACAACTCTTTTGTTCCTAACGTATGAATAGAATGCCTTAGAATTCTCCTTAATCCTGCCTGCCAAGAACATCTCGTGACCTCTTTTTGCCCTTCTAACTCCCCTTTTGAGTTCTTTCCTATTCTCTCTGTATTCCTCCAGAGCTCCATCTGTTTTCAGTTGCCTGGACTTAACGTACGCCTCCCTTTTCATTTTAATCAGATCCTCAATTTCCCTGGTTATCCACGGCTCTCGAATCCTACCTTTCCTATCTTTCCTTTTTACAGGCACATGCCTATCCTGCAGCCTTATCAATTGTTCCTTAAAAGTCTCCCACATGCCAGATGTGGACTTACCCTTGAACATCCTCTCCCAATCAACGTCCACCAATTCCTGCCTAATCCGGCTATAGTTAGCCTTCCCCCAATTTAGCACCCTGCCCGTAGGACAGTACTCATCCTTGTCCATTACTATCCTAAAGTTAACAGAGTTGTGGTCACTATTTGCCACATGTTCCCCTACCGAAACTTTGACGACCTGACCGGGCTAATTTCCCAGTACTAGGTCCAGTATAGCTACCTCTCTAGTCGGGCTATCTACATACTGTTCCAAAGAACCTTCCAGTATGCATTTTACAAATTCCTCCCCATCTGGAACCCCAGCTCTAAGCACTTTCCAGTCTATACCAGGGAAATTAAAGTCCCCCACTACAACAACCCTATTTTTTCTGCACCTATCCAGAATCTCCTGACATATCCTTTCCTCCACTTCCCGTGGGTTTGGCGGGGTCGATGCTGAGAGGTTGCTTCCTCTCGTGGGAGAATCTAGGACCAGAGGACATAATTTCAGAGTGAGGGTTTGCCCATTTAAGACAGAGATGAGGAGGAATTTCTTCTCTCAGAGGGTAGTGAAGCTGCGGAATTCTTTATATCGCAGAGAGCTGTGGAAGTTGTGTTGTTAAATATGTTTAAGGCTGAGATAGGTTTTTAATCAGTAAGGGAATCAAAGGTTATGAGGATAAGGCAGGAAAGTGAAGTTGAGGATTATCGTATCAGGTCAGTTATGGTCCCATTGAATGGTGGTGCAGACTTGATGGGCAGAATGGCCTACAACTGATCCTACGTCTTACGGTCTTCTGGGATGTTACTTGCCACTTGTCAGCCCAAGCCTGGATATTGTTCAGGTGTTGCTGCATTTGGATATGGACTGCTTCAGTATCTGAGGAGTCACAAATAATGCTAAACATTGCGGAGTCATCAACGACCATTCCCACTTTTGAGCTTATGATGGAAGGAAGCTCATTGCTGAAGCAGCTGAAGATGATTGGGCCCAGGACATTAACCTGGTGCTGAGATGACAGACTGACAACAACCACCGCCTTTGTGCTCAATATGAGTCCAAACAGCGGAGTGTTTTGCCCTGATTCCTGCTGGATTGCTGACTGGTCAACATGTTGACTGCTGACCTCTGGTCAATGAGAAGCTGGAAGGTATTCAAGTCCGATAGTTTTCCACAGGCTACTCCACTATCCAGATTTATTTAGAAATGACATATTTCCCAGAAATGGGGAAATAACTGGTACTTAGTAACACAAGTGGCCATTTATAATACAAGCAATTCCGATCACATGAATTTCAAACAAATTTGTTTTCATTTTGCAGCTTCTGGTAAAATCTTGGAAAGGGAACATCTCTGGTGGTTAAAATTTAAGTGTAGCTTATGGAACTCGACACAACCTTCTACATATTGGCCGGAATTTTACTGGCCTGTCCGCCACGGGAATCGGAGCGGGTGAGGGGCGGAGCATGGGAAGGTCCGTTGACCTCGGCGGGGTTTTACAGTTTCAGGATGAGCGAGACCATAAAATCCCTCCCCCTGTGTCAAATGTGGCTAAGCAGGCAGAATTTCTGTCACGCCGTAGGATTGGGTACATGATCTAGCTTGAGACTTCATCTGGGACACATCCTGAGGTACTAATGTCGGGAAGAATTGGAATTTCCTGGTCAATATTTATTCTTCAGCACTAAAATTTTTATTATCTGGTGTTGTCACATTGACAGCTGTACTTTTTAAGACGACGTTAAATCCATTAGACACCAAATAGACACTGAAATGATCATTGAAATCAGTTTGTATCCGTGCTTTGAGTGAATTAGTTGGTGTTTTGGTTGGTATGTTGGTATTGCTGGTATGTGTGTACTTGTTCTTTTTTCTGTGTCTTGCAGTCACCTTTAACTAACAATTTTTTTTGTTCCTTGTAAACTTTCCATTAGGGCGGCACAGTGACGCAGTGGTTAGCACTGGTGCCTCACAGCGCCAGGGACCCGGGTTCAATTCCCTCATTCCGCACCAGCAGAAAGTGTTTCACTCCATTTATGGCATCAAACCCTTCACTATGAACAGGTCAGTCAGATAGTCCCTCACTCCCTTATATTCAAAGAATTCCCACTCACCTGAAGAAGGGGCTTGCAGCTCCGAAAGCTTGTGTGGCTTTTGCTACCAAATAAACCTGTTGGACTTTAACCTGGTGTTGTTGAACTTCTTACTGTGTCTCATAGCGCCAGGGATCCAGGTTCAATTCCCAGCTTCGATCACTGTCTGTGCAGAGTTTGCACATTGTCCCCATATCTGCGTGGGTTTCCTCCGGGCACTCCGGTTTCCTCCCACAGTCTAAAAGATGTGCTGGTTAGATGCATTGGCCATGCTAAATTCTCCCTCAGTGTACCCGGAGTGTGGCGACTGGGGGATTTTCACAGTAACTTCATTGCACTGGTAATGTAAGCCAACTTGTGACACTAATGAATAAACTTTACACTTAAACACCAAGCGTGATTGATTTGTGTGAGATGTAAGACCTTGTAATCACATAGATTGCGTGTTCATTCCTTTAAAATTCATTTGCGATTTGGGCGTTGTTGGCAAGACAACATTTATTACTGATCGCCAATTGCCCTTGAGAGGGCGGTAGTGAGCTGGCCTCTTGAAACTTAGTAAGAAGTTTAACAACACCAGGTTAAAGTCCAACAGGTTTATTTGGTAGCAAAAGCCACACAAGCTTTCGAGGCTCTGAGCCCCTTCTTCAGGTGAGTGGGAATTCTGTTCACAAACAGAACTTATAAGACACAGACTCAATTTACATGAATAATGGTTGGAATGCGAATACTTACAACTAATCCAGTCTTTAAGAAACAAAACAATGGGAGTGGAGAGAGCATCAAGACAGGCTAAAAAGATGTGTATTGTCTCCAGACAAGACAGCCAGTGAAACTCTGCAGGTCCACGCAACTGTGGGAGTTACAAATAGTGTGACATAAATTCTGATTCTAGGATCGCATGATAAAGACACAATGGAGTCCAACGCCGGCATCTCCACCTCTTGAAACTTGGCAATCTATGTGGTGTTAGTACACCCACATTGCTGTTAGGGAGTGTGTTCCAGGATTTCGAACAAACACCAATTCCAAGTCAATTTTCCCGCCTTTCTGGCCCCGGCTCACAGAATGGAATTCTCCGTTGGTCTCGGGCAGGATTTTACGAGCCTCGCCCGAGCAAGGTTGTAAAATCCTGCAAGATGTGTAATTTGGTGGGAAATTTGAATCGGAATAACAAGCTGGTTATGTTACGGGACCAGGAAGCCAGAGACCTGGACGAATGATCAGAGATACGAGTTCTTAATCCCACCGTGGGATTTAAATTCATTTATCTGAATAAAATTCTGAAATAAAAATCTAATCTCAGTAATGGCCACTTTGGAACTTCTAGATTATCAGGGTGGAGGAGCGTTGGAGGAGTGGAGGGTTGACTCAATGCCTGTATGTGTGTAGGGGTGGCGAAGTGGGGGTGGGGTTGCCCCATTCCTTGGGGAGTGGGTCAGAATTTCCCCAATGTTTGTAGGGGGGGAAGGGGGTTGGTGAAAATATATTTTCAATGCAGTTTGGAGTATGCTTTAAATGTGGCGCCCCAAACACAATGGAGTTGGCCTGGTCAGCTTCATCAGATCCAACCCCATCAGAGTGAGGGTGGAAACCATGTCCCCCGATTCTCTGTGTACTAAGCATCAGAGAATCTGGAGAGAAAACTCAGCTCTGCAACTGGAGAGCCACACACCAATTTTATAACTGAAAGTGACACTTTGACAAATTATAGGAAGATTCCATCTATATGTGTCTCCAGACCCACAGCATTGTGGTTAACTCACAGCCGCCCTGAGTTAATCTACTTAGGTGCAAGCCGTTTTGTTTTATTCAAGGCAGTGGCTCACCACCACCTTTTCAAGGGCAATTAAGGCTGAGCAATAAAAGCTGGAGTCGACAGCAATGCCCACATCCAGTTAATGAATAAAACAAGTGATTGTAACCCTGTGCTTCTAGATAACAGAGGTCACATTCTCCACGAGTCTGCATGGGTTTCCTTCTGGTGCTCCAGTTTCCTCCCACAGTCCAGAGGTGTGCAGGTTAGGTTGATTGGCTATGCTAAATTGCCCCTGGGTGTCCCAAGATGTGTGAGTTGGGGGATTAGCAAGGTAAATACGTGGATTTACGTGGCTGGGACCTGGATAGGATGGTCTGTCGCAGAGTCAGTGCAGACGCGATCGGCAGAATGGCCTCGTTCTGCACTGTAGGGATTCTAGGATTTTCTGGCCGGAATTTTACTAGCTCGTCCGCCCTGGCTCGCAGAACGGAAATCTCCGCTGGCCTTGGGCGATATTTTATGATCTCGCCCGAGTGAGGTGTAAAATCCTGCCCTATGTGCTTGGGATTTGATTTAATTTATTATTGTCACATGTATTAGCATACAGTGAAAAGTATTGTTTCTTGCACGCTATACAGACAGAGCATACCGTTCATAGAGAAGGAAACAAGAGTGCAGAATGTAGTGTTACAGTCATAACTAGGGCGTAGAGAAAGATCAACTTAATGCAAGGTAAGTCCATTCAAAAGTCTGACAGCAGCAGGGAAGAAGCTGTTCTTGAGTCGGTTGGTATGTGACCTCAGACTTTTGCATCTTTTTCCGTAAGAAGGTGGAAGAGAGAATGTCCGGGGTGCATGGGGTCCTTAATTATGCTGGCTGCTTTGCTGAGGCAGCGGGAAGTGTAGACAAAGTCAATGGATGGGAGTCAAAAGAGAAAATGCTGGAAAATCTCAGCTGGTCTGGCAGGTATCTGCAAGGAGAGAAAAGAGCTGATGTTTCAAGTCCAGACGATCCTTTGTCAAAGTGCCCTTTGTCAATGGATAGGAGGCTGGTTTGTGTGATGGATTGGGCTACGTTCATGACCTTTTGTAGTTCCTTGTGGTCTTGGGCAGAGCAGGAGCCAAAACAAGCTGTGATACAACCAAAAAGAATGCTTTCTATGGTGCATCTGTAAAAGTTGAGGTGCCATCAAAGGAAATGTAATATATAAGCAGAGTACAAACTGGAGAACAAGGGGACAGCTAATGTCCAAAGAAACTTTAATAATCTGGCACAAGTTTGAACATCATCGTTATTAATGTGATTCATGGCATATTCCATTGTAATCTTAATGCTGGAGCATTGTGTTTAGAATTGTGTTTAGAATAAAAACCACAAACTACAGGTTATACAATGTTTTATTTACCATCTTGGTTGTTGTAACTGTACTTGCCACATTTCATTTTAATTGCACTTTCAAATCTTAGTTTATTTAAATATTTGCTTCTTGAGTGTCTCATTTATATAAACCACAAACAAAGCTGGAAACTAATGACCAGTCACTAAGAAACATCAATGAGCACACAAACACATAACAAAACCTTTAGTTAATTTCACAGGAATTACATTTATTATTCAAGCGACTGCAATATTGAAGATACATTTAATCTCAGAACATTCAGGAAGCATCTGCCCTTGTATTTTGCTACTGATTGTAGAAAAATAGAGGAACATTACAATCATAAAATGGCAACAGCACGGCAGGAGGCTATTCAGCCCGTCATGTCCATGCTGGCTCTCTGCAAGAGTTACACAGCTAGTCCCACTCCCTTGCTTCTCCCCTGTAGCCTTGCATCAAATAATTACCCAATTCCCTCTTAAAAGTCATGATTGGATCTGCCTCCATCACGCTTTCAGGGAAGACATTCTTGATCCTGATCACATACTGCACAGTCAGGAAGAGGAGGTGGATATTCAGCACCTCCTGCGACATTCATAGAATCCCTCCAGTGCAGAATAAGATCATTTGGCCCATTGAGTCTGTACTGACTGTTACCCAGATCCTATCCCCGTATTCCCACGTATTTACCCCGCTAATCCTCCTAATCTATACATCTTGGGACACTAAGGGGCAATTTACCATGGCTAATCCAGCTAACCCGCACATCTTTGGACTGTGGGAGGAAACCGGAGCACCCGGAAGAAACCCATGCAGACATGGGGAGAATGTGCAAACTCCGCACAGTCACCTGAGGCCGGAATTGAACTCGGGTCCCTAGCACTATGAGGGATCAGTGCTAACCGCTGTGCTGCCCCATGATCAGTTGGGTCATGGCTGAAATGCTCCCCATCTCTATTCAGCCACCTTTGCTCCGTGTCCCCTGATATCCTAATTTATTCAGCAGGAATTTATTGATGTCAATCTTGAAGGCCCCAATTGATCCTTCTGTATCCACAGCCCATTGGGGGAAGAGAGAGAGTTCCTGAAACAAAATGACTTACAATAACAAATAAGGGTTAAAAAAAAACGAGGTCACGTTAGTCATTGCAAGAAGGACATGCCGGAGCAAATGATTTGGATTGTGGTGGAAGGAAGGAGAAAAGGCTCAGAATGTATTAAAATACTTAATTTCAGCACTCAAATACTCAAACCTTCATTCAATGCCACATTGCTTCATGAAACTCAATATGGACAAGTATAAGGTATTGGAAGGAGAAATGGGTATCACAATGGATGACATGGAAGGTGTTCTGGAAAGGGATTTGGACCAGTTAAAAAATTCAGTGCTTCAATTTCTGGAGAGAAGCAAGAATGGGAGCACACGCTCAGTTACATTGCTTGAGCAGCAGGGCGCAAGTCCGAGGATGTCAAGGCTAAAACTATATATGCCCCAGTCATCTTAAAGCTCTTGAGGCAAGAGAGAGAAAATGCTCAGAGTTAATGTTCAGAGGATAAAGTATAAACACCAGCACAGCCCAGTTGAGCCAGATGACCGGTTTCTGTGCTGTTCTTTCTACATGAAGATAGTTACTGCACACACGTCAATGCAGACCATGACATGCACCTTTACAAAGCTGCGTAGTGACCGGCATGCGCACAGAGGGCTGGATCCTCTGGCTTCCCAGCCACGCGTTTCTTGTACGCTCGCTGGGATCTTCTAGTCCCACTGCTGTCAATGGGATTTCCCATTCATTCCACTTCATGCCAGGAAAACAGCAGCGGGTGGCGGGGGGCGGGAGGGGGGGGGGGGGGGGTTTGGGGGTGTGCTGTCAGCAAGACTGAAAGATTCTGCTCGCTGGAGAATTCCAGCCAATCAAAGAGTTTGGAGAAACTGGGCTCTTTTACCCTTGAAACAAAGTAAATCTAAGGGAAACTTACAAAACCAAACACCATATTAGATCCTAGGGGAAGTTCACAGTAACTTCATTGCAGTGTTCATGTAAGCTTTACTTGTGACTAATAAATAAACTTTAAGCTTTAACCCCTGAAACTCCTTCCCAAAACCCCTTTGCATCTCTCTCTCTCCTCCATTAATACGCTCCTTAAAACCTATGACTTCGGTCAAGCAATGTCCTAAGGAAGTCCTTGTGTGGTTCAATGTTGAATTTTGTTTGGCAATGTTCCTGTGAAGTGCCTTGGAATGTTTAACTATATTAAAGGTGCTATATAAATGCAAGTTGTTTTACATATGGTTAATTGGACAAGCCAAAAAGAAAAACGAGAACAAGAGACCATGGCGGGGGCGGGGGGGGGGGGGGGGGGAGTTTTCCCATCCCATCCGTCAGGGGAATCATAGCAGGCGGCAGTGGGGGGGGGGGGGGGGGGGGGGGGGGCGGACCATGCAAAGGTCTGTTGACTTTGGGCAGGGATTTCTGGTTTTGGGATGAGCGTGGCCAGAAAATCCCGCCCCGAAAATCCTGCGCCATGGGTTAAAACTGGTGAAAGGACCTTTTACGGCACAAAGGATTTCTTCACGCATAAGAAATCACCCCAAGTACAGTCTTCCTGGTCGCATTGTGAAAGGGACACCAGCACTCAAGAAACAGGTGGAAATCAGGAATCATTCCCCTCAAAAAACTGGGAGTCAATGGAAAATGTCAAAACTGAGACTGATAAGATATTTGTTTGGCAACAGAATTAGGGTCACGGAAGGCAGGCAGACGGAATTAAGATATCACATTGAAACATGGAAGATCATGAGGGGGGCTGGATCAGGTGGAGAGCAGGAGGCTGTTTTCTCCTGCGAGGGGAACTAGAAGTCCAGGACATATTTTAAGAATAAGTGGTCTCCCTTTTAAAACAGCGATGAAGAGAAATCTTTTCTCTTGGAGGCTCATTAGAGTGTGGACTTCTCTTCCCAGTACATCGTGGAGATTGGATCTTTAAATTCAAGGCTGAGTTAGATAGATTTTGGTTAGATAGGGAGTCAAAGGTTATGGGAGGCATACAGCAAAATGGAGTTGAGACCACATTCAGATTAGTCATGATCTGATTGGAAGGTGGACCAGGTTCTAAGGGCTGATTGGCCTACCCCTGCTCCGAAGTCCTACGTTCCTATATTCTGTTTCGCTATTCCTGTCAACCATAACCATGTGGCAGTAAACAGGATTGAGCTGAGTAATCACTTCAATCCCTAGGTTCTTGACACAATGCGGCAACCTAATGTCTCTTTAACTTGGAGGGACGTCTTAAGATGGGTTGAAATGTACTCTGTCATTTGCATCTATCTTGTGAAACTGAAGTTGCTTTACACCAGCATGTAATATACTGTATGTCCACGCTTACTTCAGCCAGGTCCCTCTGTTGTGTGTACCTCCCTCTTTCTTGTGAACTTCCGCTGTAAATATGTACACAGTACAAAGCGCCAAAATGGGCGCTCACCGAACTCGGCTGGACAAGTGCCAAGACTAAATTCTGGTTCTATCTGCAGTCTCAATGAATGGAAATGTAAACAGTGATATCAGCTCTTTATTTGCACCGTTATCCAGTTCAGGACACAGTAAGAAGTCTCACAACACCAGGTTAAAGTCCAACAGGTTTATTTGGAATCATGAGCCTACGGAGCGGCGCTCCTTCATTAGGTGAGTGGCGCCACTCACCTGAGGAAGGAGCAGCGTTCCGAAAGCTCGTGATTCCAAATAAACCTGTTGGACTTTAACCTGGTGTTGTGAGACTTCTTACTGTGCCCACCCCAGTCCAACGCTGGCATCTCCACACCACAGTTCAGGACACACCAGGCAAATTTGCAAAGGAGAGGACAACAATGAGAAGATCAGAACTTTCACCTTATATTAAAGCAGACCTTAATCATTTTAATAAAGAAAGTGGTTTGAGGGAATGTTGGACTATGCAGGGGAAGCTGAGACATTTAGTAATATGCATGAATAATTTAGGTGGAAATAAAGGTTAAACAGGCACAGTTGTTTTATTGAAATTGTCTGGTTAAATTGTACTTATTTGTCAAACACTACTAATTCACCACATTAAATTTAGTTACAGTGAAACCTCAGGGATGGAAACAGTGTACTGCTAATCTGGGCATTCTCTCTTTCTGATCACAGAATACAGTGTCTCTCAGTTCTTATATTTTTCGATTGAGTGGCGCCTGAAGATAGCGGCAATCTAATGTCTCTTTATCTTGGAGGGACATCTTGAGATGTGTCGAAATGTACTCTGTAGATAATTTGGGGCCTGATTCTAATCACAACTCGTTACCTAAACCCACTCAACGCAAACAGGACAGGCTATCGTGAGTTAACGCGGAATAAGCCAGTGCCGAAACCCCTAGCCTTTTAGCTGGTAGGTCGGCCTTCAAAATTACTTCACAGCTTTATCTGAATGATGACACTGAAGCAACAGGTTACATTCAAGCAAGAAAGATTGTGGATCAGTTGAAATGCACTTAACATAGTCCAGTTTTGCGAACTGTATGTAATGCAATTAAGACTTATTAAGGCTAGGGGCATCGACTAGTTACGATTATGTTCAGACAAAAGTCAATTGCACAATTACACTCACGCTACATCTAAACAAAGGTACATGATTCGAATACAGTGTTTTTAAAACATACAGTTCTCAACCAAAACAGTCCTCTATATAATCAGAATGTGCATTAAAAGGCAGAATTTTGCTACTCGATCCTAATCTACATTAGTATATTAAGCCCAACGTTTTTTAAGATGTATGATATAATACTTGACGCAGAATGTGACACATTTTGTCAGTACAGGAAGTTGAAATTATTGCACACCTCCAGATGCTGTGTGCACAAGACATGGATTGTTGCAAAAATAAGATAATAAATATATTTAACTTTGGCTTTATGAGAACACACGAGAAGGAATGTGCAAATTTTCAGGTTAAACTGAATGTTACTGATAATATAATGGGAATCCAAAATCTGACAAGGTGCAAACATGTTCTTCAAGTAAAAAAAACCCAAACGTCCCCAGGCTAAGTGGTCCGTTCTCGTATTAGCTTGTGCTGGACACAATGATTGATGTCCATGGAAGACTAGGTGCTTCTAAAGACCATAAATGCTACGCAACCTTAGTTTTTACATATATTTTAATTTGAGGGAGGTGTGGGGCGGCAGAGTGGATCAGAGCACCATGCTGCAGTGCGAGAGAGTTTAAGCCCTGATCTCAGTTGTGTTACTGCAGGGAGGCACTGAACGCAGATCTCTGGAGTGGAGGGGTGTCAGGCAAGAGACAATCGGAAATTCAAAGTCGCCATAGTCCCAGTTGACAGGCTGACTGGTGGTGATTTAACCCGAGGATCACCACACCTCAGGCGAGGGGCAAGGTTGAGAAGGTTCGTGAATTACCTCAGCCGGTGCGGGAACTGAACCCGCGTTGTTGGCGCCGCTCTGCATCACAAACCGGCCGTCCAGCCAACTGAGCTAAACAGGCCCCCACCGGCAAATTCAAAAGGGGTTGGCTTTTTCTTGTGTGCCTCATTGCAGCTAGTTCATCAAAGTCCTGTTGGACGCTCCGTGAATAAGTCGTAAACCTGCTTTCTTGGTTTCAATTTGTGCATTAAACCAGGAAAAGGAGAGCGGGAAGGAGAGACAGATTTGGTCTTGCATTTAAAAAGAGAGTTACAAAAAAATATTACTTATGTTTGAGTTTTAAGATTAACTCAAAAAAAAAGGCTTGCATGCAAACTTGTACCTCCCCGAGTATTTGTTTTCCTGCCATAAATAATACATTTCCCTCACCATATCCTTTAGGACTGAAGGTCACCATTTTAAACTATTTTGTACTTTGTATATTCCTAGTATATTTTAGCTCGACCCCAGGTTGAGTTAGAACTAGATAAGAAAGCAAAAATAATTTAAAAACCTCTGTTGCTCCATAAATATACATATGATTTAACAAAAATATACATTTTCAAAATAAGGTATTTTGGGATTCAGGCTGTAAAAATAGTCACAAAAATGTACTCAGATTTTAGCACTAAATGCCCTCAATTGATTATATTATCAGTAACATTCTTCACGTAATCCTGACTCTGCACATTCTTCACTAGATGAGATTCCTTTCACCGGACTGCTGCAGTGGACATGAACTTAGAAAAACCTCGCTTGTGTGGTGGCAACACGTGTCCCGGCCACAACACACAGGCAAGCACAGAATCAACCCCAGACCATCAGTCACCGCGGGCAGTTGCGTGACATGAATAAGAGCACACGGCGGATACCATTCAAGCGTTCCTGAAGCGTCGTCATGGCGAGAAAGGGAAGTTGAGCCCGACTTTCCAGCGGGAGGACAGCCAGCAGCCACCAGCACCAACCTGGGCCGTTCGGACTTGCCTGGGGGACAAAGAAAAGCACAAAACAAAAAGGTCAGCAGAAAGGGATCAAAGCCGTGGACGCGGGGAGATCTGAAATTAAAACAGTAGATGTCTGGAAGCACCAGCAGGGTTAAGACACAGAGCTAAGGTTACCAGTCCCATACAACTCCTCATTGGAATGGCACGGTAGCACAGTGGTTAGCACTGCTGCCTCATTGCGCCAGGAACCCGGGTTCGATTCCCGGCTCGGGTCACTGTCTGTGTGGAGTTTGCACATTCTTCTCGTGTCTGCGTGAGCTTCCTCCGGGTGCTCCAGTTTCCTCCCACAGTCCAAAGATGTGCGGGTCAGGTTGATTGGCCATGCTCAATTGCCCGTTTGTGCCAGAGGGATTAGCAGGGTAAATACATTGGGTTACGGGGAGGGATTGCTGTTGGTACAGGCTTGATGGACCAAATGGCCTCCTCCTGCACTGTTGGGATTCTATGAATTAAAGAGAGGCAGAAAATACAATGGATTTTATGCTGTTGAAAAAGCGAAAAGGAACCTTTTTCAACAGGTTAAAACCAGCACATTTCTGCCACTCACCAGTGGAAAGGAGAAATCAAAATAAATTCTAGTCCTGAGTTAACAACCATCCAAGATTGCCCTGGAGCCCCCAGGAATTAAACATTAACCTTTGGGACACTTCTTCAGGCAACAAAGGAGAAAAATCATAGGGCTGTATTATTCAAATCTCACTATAGGTTGGGAGTCTTTTCTCTGGAAGAGAAAGTTGATAGGTGCCCTTGTGGAGATCTTCAAAATGATGAAAGAGCTTGATAGGGCTGATACGGAGATGATGTTTCCACTGGAGGTAAACCAAATCACAAATGCATCTGATGGAGAATTCAGGAGAAAATTCTTGACTTGGAAAATGGGTAAAATGTGCTGTTTCCTCCCAGCAGGAAGAGTGAGGTGAAATAACATAGAAACATGTCAGGGAAGCTATAAAAGCACATGAGAAAGAAAAAGTCTAAAGTTTATTTATTAGTGTCACATGTAGGCTTACTTTAACACTGCAATGAAGTTACTGTGAAAATCCCCTAGTCGCCACACTCCGGTGCCTGTTCGGGTACACTGAAAGAGAATTTAGCATGGCTGATGCACCTAACCAGCACGTCTTTTGGACTGTGAGAGGAAACCGCAGTACCCGGAGGAAACCCACACAGACACGGGGACAATGTGCAGTCTCCACACAGACAGTGACCCAAGCTGGGAATCGAACCCGGGTCCCTGGCGCTGTCAGTCAGCAGGGCTAACCACTGTGTCACCGTGCTGCCTGTAAAGAAATAGAAGATGATGTTGATGAAGTGGAGATGTCGGCATTGGACTGGGGTAGGCACAGTAAGAAGTCTCACAACACCAGGTAAAAGTCCAACAAGTTTATTTGGAATCACGAGCTTTCGAAGCACTGCTCCTTCATCAGGTGAGTGGAGGAAGATTCTTTGCCGTGAGTTCAAAGGAAGAAAATGTCATCGATGTAAGGCAGCTCCACTCACCTGATGAAGGGGCAGTGCTCCGAAAGCTCATGATTCCAAATGAACCTGTTGGACTTTAACCTGGTGTTGTGAGACTTCTTGATGTTGATGAAGATGGCTGAAGAGGGTTGGGAGCATTCTCGTGTGGAGCACCAATGCCAACCAGCCAAACAACCTTTTTCTGTGCTGTAAATACTGTGTGAACTGCTTTTTAAAAAAAAATGATCGTGCTTGTTAAAACCGTTTCTGAAACAAAATAGAACATAGAACATAGAACATTACAGCGCAGTACAGGCCCTTCGGCCCTCGGTGTTGCGCCGACCTGTGAAACCATTCTAAAGCCCATCTAACCTACACTATTCCAATATCATCCATATGTTTATCCAATGACCATATAAATGCCCTTAATGTTGGCGAGTCCACTACTGTTGCAGGCAGGCATTCCACGCCCTTAATACTCTCTGAGTAACGAACCTACCTCTGACATCTGTCCTATATCTATCACCCCTCAATTTAAAGCTATGTTCCCTCGTGCTAGCCATCACCATCCGAGGAAAAAGGCTCTCACCGTCCATCCTATCTAATCCTCTGATCATCTTGTATGCCTCTATTAAGTCACCTCTTAACCTTCTTCTCTCTAACAAAAACAGCCTCAAGTCCCACAGCCTTTCCTCATAAGAGCTTCCCACCATACCAGGCAACATCCTGGTAAATCTCCTCTGCACCCTTTCCAATGCTTCCACATCTTTCCTATAATGCGGTGACCAGAACTGTACACAATACTCCAAGTCCGGCCGCACCAGAGTTTTGTACAGCTGCAATATGACCTCATGGCTCCGAAACTCAATCCCTCTACCAATAAAAGTTAACACACCATATGCCTTCTTAACAACCCTATC
Source organism: Mustelus asterias (assembly GCF_964213995.1). Lineage (NCBI taxonomy): Eukaryota > Metazoa > Chordata > Chondrichthyes > Carcharhiniformes > Triakidae > Mustelus > Mustelus asterias. The sequence continues at coordinate 135,656,719 of NC_135804.1, forward strand.
AACCTGGGTGCCAACTTTCAGGGATCTATGCACATGGACACCAAGATCTCTCTGCTCATCCACACTACCAAGTATCTTACCATTAGCCCAGTACTCTGTATTCCTGTTACTCCTTCCAAAGTGAATCACCTCACACTTTTCCGCATTAAACTCCATTTGCCACCTCTCAACCCAGCTCTGCAGCTTATCTATGTCCCTCTGTAACCTGCAACATCCTTCTGCACTGTCCACAACTCCACCGACTTTAGTGTCATCCGCAAATTTACTAACCCATCCTTCTACGCTCTCATCCAGGTCATTTATAAAAATGACAAACAGCAGTGGCCCCAAAACAGATCCTTGCGGTACACCACTAGTAACTGAACTCCAGGATGAACATTTCCCATCAACCACCACCCTCTGTCTTCTTACAGCTAGCCAATTTCTGATCCAAACCGCTAAATCACCCTCAATCCCATGCCTCCGTATCTTCTGCAATAGCTTACCATGGGTAACCTTATCAAACACTTTACTGAAATCCATATACACCACCTCAACTGCTTTACCCTTATCCGCCTCTTTGGTCACCTTCTCAAAGAACTCAATAAAGTTTGTGAGGCACGACCTACCCTTCACAAAACCATGTTGACTATCCCTAATCAAATTATTCCTTTCTAGATGATTATAAATCCTATCTCTTATAATCCTTTCCAAAACTTTGCCCACAACAGAAGTAAGGCTCACTGGTCTATAATTACCAGGGTTGTCTCTACTCCCCTTCTTGAACACGGGGACAACATTTGTTATCCTCCAGTCTTCTGGCACTATTCCTGTAGACAATGATGACATAAAGATCAAAGCCAAAGGCTCTGCAATCTCCTCCCTAGCCTCCCAGAGAATCCTCGGATAAATTCCATCCGGCCCAGGGGACTTATCTATTTTCACACTTTCCAGAATTGCTCACACCTCATCCTTATGAACCTCAATCCTGTCTAGTCCAATAGCCTGTATCTCAGTATTCTCCTCAACAACATTGTCTTTTTCCTGTGTGAATACTGACGAAAAATATTCATTTAGCGCCTCTTCTATTTCTTCGGACTCCACGCACAACTTCCCACTACTGTCCTGGTACGTGTACAGTCATGAGCTAACACACCTGTATATCTGTATCCTTCCTTGGCATTGGTCCAAAGTGGCTCAGAATTCGAGTCTTCAATACTTGCTTGAGGGAGCTGAACCACATGTACGCTTGATCATACACTAAGTCATGTAGGCGAATGAGCTCAGCATAATCCTCTCCCTCTACCTGTTATGTGGAAAAGTTCATGAGATGACAGAAGAGTTAGTGATACATTGAAGAAATTCCCTGGCTGATGATCAGATAAATGGCATGTGTGTATAGATACACTTACACCACCTCCACCTCCCTCTACTTAATGTCTTCCTCGTATTTGCCAATTGGAAAAACATCCAGAGCAGGATTGAAGAGGAATGTTTAAGAACATAAGAACTAGGAGCAGGAGTAGGCCATCTGGCCCCTCGAGTCTGCTCCGCCATTCAGTAAGATCATGGTTGATTTCCACAGAATATCTTATAATGATCTGGAATGTGCTTTCTGAAAGGGTGGTGGAAGCAGATTCAACAGTAGCTGTCAAAAGCGAATTGGATAAGAGAAAATTCTTGCAGGGCTGTGAGGAACAACTAGACAGTGGGGTCGAATTGGGTCGCTCTCTGAAAGAGCCAGTACAAGGACAATGGACCAAATGGGCTCCTTTGGTACTGTACAATTCTATCAGTTTATTCACAAGTTCTCCTGTGGCACCAGAATCCTGCGGAAAATAAAGTTCAAGTCTAAAAATGGTCTTTCATATTATCTCCATCAATAACCGCCACACAATTGTCAAAGGATCATAAAAGCAAAATGCTGATATTTGACTAAAACAAGAAAATGCTGGCAAAACTCAGCATGTTTAGGCAGCATCTATGGAGACTAGAAACAGTGTTAATGTTTCGAGTCTGTATGACTCTTCTTCAGGGTGGCACAGTGGTTAGCACTGCTGCCTCACAGCGCCAGGGACCTGGGTTCAATTCCGACCTTGGGTGACTGGGTGGAGTTTGTACTTTCTCTCCGTGTCTGTGTGGTTCCTCCAGGTGGTCCGGTTTCCTCCCAACTCCAATGATGTGCAGTTGAGATGGATTGGCCATGGTAAATTGCCGCTTAGTGTCCCAAGATGTGTGGGTTAGGTGAGTAAGCCATGGGAAATGTGCGGGGTTGTGGGGATGGGGTGGAGGGGGGGTGCTGGGTATGATGAGCCTGTGCAGACTTGATGGGCCAAATGGCCTCCTTCTGCACTGTAGGTATTCTATGGCTCGGGCTCTGAAGAATAGTCATACAGGCTTGAAATGTTCATTCTGTTTCTCTGTCAAAAATATATTGATTTTTCAGATGCACGGTATCCTTCGTACAGTTTCACCTTTTTATCTTCAAGGTATTCAATATCTGCAGTGCTGTAGCCATCCTTTTCACTGTGTCGCAACACCTTAAACCTTCGCCTGCCAATAGTGTCCACGACGGAACGACCGTCCGAAAAAAACTCGACACTTCTGACCTCCAGCATACAGCCATAATCAGCAAAACTATGTGGGATAAAATGAACACAGTTATAATATGGGGGGAGCATGGTGGCACAGTGCTTAGCACTACTATCTCACAGCGCCAGGGACCCGGGTTCGATTCCTGGTTTGGGTCATTGTCTGTGCGGACTTTGCATGTTCTCCCCTTTACTGCATGGGTTTCCTCCAGGTGCTCCGGTTTCCTCCCACAGTCCGAAAGAAGTGCTGGTTAGATGCATTGGCCATGCTAAATTCTCCCTCAATGTGCCCGAACAGGTGTTGGAGTGTGACGACTATATATATACCAACTATGAAGAGTTCTAAGTGGCATTAAAGATGTGCGGATTCGGTGGATTGGCCATACTAAGTTGTCCCTTAGTGTCAGGGGGACCAGCAGAGTAAATATGTGGGGTTATGGGGAGAGGGCCTGGGTGAGATTGTTGGTGCAGGCTTGATGGGCCGAATGGCCACCTTCGGCTCTGGAGAAATTCTATGAATCTTGAAGTGGCTCAATGGGTAGTAAAGTCCTTTCTGAGTCAGTATGCTGTGCGTTCAAATATCAATCCAGAGACTTGGAATCATGGATTCCAGCTGTTCCCTTAGTTGAAGGGTCAGTTATGAGGGGTCACAAGTTAAAAGTGAGGGGTGGGAGGTTTAGGAGGGATTTGAGGAAAAATCTTTTTACCCAGAGGGAGGTGGTGGTCTGGAATGTGCTGCCTGGGAGGGTGGTGGAGGCGGGATGCCTCACATCCTTTAAAAAGCACCTGGATGAATACTTGGCATGTCATAACATTCAAGGCTATGGGCCAAGTGCTGGCAAGTGGGATTAGGTGGGGCAGGGCAGAGCCTTTGATGCGTCGGTGCAGACTCGATGGGCCTCTTCTGCACTGCAGTATTCTGCGATTCTATGACTTCAGCACATGATCTAGAGCGACAAGCACGGTGCGGTGCTGAAGGAATGCTGCATCATTGGAGGCTGTTGCCCTTCAGATGCAACTGAGGAAATGTCCACCTTCTCAAGTGTTTGATCTCATGTTGTGCGGGGTTTGCACGTTCTCCCCGTGTCTGTGTGGGTTTCCTCCGGGTGCTCCGGTTTCCTCCCACAGTCTGAGAGGCGTGCTGGTTAGGTGCATTGACCCGAACAGGCGCCGAAGTGTGGCGACTAGGGGAATTTCACAGTAACTTTATTGCAGTGTTAATGTAAGGCTTACTTGTGACTTATGAAATAAACTTTAAAACTTAAACAATCTGAAGAGCAGATGGTCTGGTCTAATTGCTATTTGTGGGAGCTTGCTGCACCTCAATTGGCCATCATGCTTCCCACTTTATAAAATATCTGACACTTCAAAAGTATTTCATCAGCTGTAAAACATGTTGGAACATCCTGAAGTGGTCAACAGCACAATCCAAATGCAAGATCTGTCTTTCAATAATACTGCATCAAAGAGATTCCCAATTTGAAAACATGCATGGCTAGCTTTTTATTTATTTACGGGATGTGTGGAAGATTGGCCACCTCATATTTATTGTTGATCCTTTCTGTTCTTAAGGGTCAAGTGGGCCAGAAATCTCCCGTCCCGCCTGCCACGGGAATTGTAACAGGCGAGACAGAATATTCGACAGACCATGTAAAGACCCGTTGACCTTGGGCGGGAATTTCTGTTTTTTGGGCACGCACAATTGAAGAATCCCGTCCCATTTGTGTAGGACAGGAGTCAAACACTCCTGTTCCTGAAGGACGCCGATGAACCAGTTGGATTTTTACGACACTTCATTCACTTTTATTTCCAGGTACTAGCCTAGAAATTGTTACTGAATTCCATTTCAGAAATTTGGCATGGTCGGATTTGAACTCACGACCTCTATGTTGTTAAACGAGCAACGGAAGTGCTTAGCTACCGCACCCATTGCATGATGCTAAGCTAAAGGGACTTTGACAGCGACTTGGAAAGTTTTCACTTTGGCTCAATATCTTGTACAGCCAAAAAGAGCCAACTGTGAATTTCCACTTCAGAGCTACACATATCTAACAAGAGAGATAACAGCACAAAACAAACTGCACAGTCACTTCCAATATTCCTGATCGAGAAACATTGTGTGTGTCCAATTATATCCAGATCATAAACAGAGCTAATGAGCAAGGAGATTAAATTAAATTAAACAGAGCTAATGAGCAAGGAGATTAACTTTGGTAGGAATAACAGATGTGTTGAGTATAGGGCTAACGGGAGGACTTTGAATAGTGTGGAGGAGCAGAGGGATCTAGGTGTATGTGTGCATAGATCCCTGAAAGTTGGGAATCAAGTAGATAAGGTTGTTAAGAAGGCATATGGTGTCTTGGCGTTTATTGGTAGGGGGATTGAATTTAGGAGTCGTAGCGTTATGTTGCAACTGTACACAACTCTGGTGCGGCCGCACTTGGAGTACTGTGTGCAGTTCTGGTCCCCACATTACAGGAAGGATGTGGAGGCTTTGGAGAGGGTGCAGAGGAGGTTTACCAGGATGTTGCCTGGTATGGAGGGGAGATCCTATGAGGAGAGGCTGAGGGATTTGGGATTGTTTTCGCTGGAAAGGCGGCGGCTAAGAGGGGATCTTATTGAAACATATAAGATGATTAGAGGTTTAGATAGGGTGGATAGTGATAGCCTTTTTCCTCTGATGGAGAAATCCAGCACGAGGGGGCATGGCTTTAAATTGAGGGGGGGTAGTTATAGAACCGATGTCAGGGGTAGGTTCTTTACCCAGAGGGTGGTGAGGGATTGGAATGCCCTGCCAGCATCAGTAGTAAATGCGCCTAGTTTGGGGGCGTTTAAGAGATCCGTAGATAGGTTCATGGACGAAAAGAAATTGGTTTAGGTTGGAGGGTCACAGTTTTTTTTTTTAACTGGTCGGTGCAACATCGTGGGCCGAAGGGCCTGTTCTGCGCTGTAATGTTCTATGTTCTATGTTCTATGTTCTAAATTCCTTCTGTTAACTACTTCTGCTGAAAAGTCAGCATGAATGTAGAGCAGGACTTGCGACTGACCCTGCCTTAGATAGAAGGAAACAGTCCATTCAGCCCAAGTGGTCTATGCAAGTGGTTATGCTTCACGTGAGCCTCCTCTCACTCCTCTTTATCTAACTCCAACTTTCTGTTCCTTTCTCCTGGATACGTTTATCTAATTCCCCCTTAAATGATGGTGTTTTTCAGCTCAGCTTCTCCTTGTTATGGTGAAGGGGATTCTCTGGCCTCCCCATAGTGTGATTCTCGCGGTGGGAGGTGGCGTGCCATTTACTGGAGGTGGGATCCTCTGGTCCCATCGCTGTCAATGGGATTTCCCATTGACTGCACCCCACACCGCTGGGAAACCCACGCCATCGGTGGGACCAGATGATCCCGCTGGTGTGAAGAGCCGGAAAATTCTGGCCAGCGAGTTCCACATTCTTCCCACACTTTTGGATAAATAAGTTTCTCCGGTATTTTCTGCTGGATTTATTAATGACTATCAGCCAGAGAGAGTGAACCTGTGGAATTCACTACCACAGAAAGTAGTTGAGGCCAAAACAGTGAGTTCAAGATGAAATTGGGGCTAAAGGGACCAAGGGATACAGGGGGGGGAAGGGGATCAGGATATTGAATTTGATGATCGGCCATGATCAAAATGAATGACGGAGCAGACTCAAAGGGCCGAATAGCCTACTGCTGCTTCTAGTTTCTACGTTTCCATGACTATCTTATATTTAGGGCCTCTGCATTTGGAATCGTGTTGCCCCCCCCCCCCCCACCTCCCCCCCCCAACAAGTGGAAACATCTTCCCTACATCTGCCAGAACTGTGTACAGTTCTGGTTCTGGTCACCCTATTATAGAAAGGATATTATTAAACTAGAAAGAGTGCAGAAAAAATGTACTAGGATGCTACTGGGATTTGATGGTTTGAGAGGCTGGATAGACTGGGACTTTTTTCTCTGGAGCGTAGAAGGCTGAGGGGTGATCTTATAGAGGTCTATAAAATAATGAGGGGCATAGATCAGCTAGATAGTCAATATCTTTTCCCAAAGGCAGGAGAGTCTAAAACTAGAGGGCATAGGTTTAAGGTGAGAGGGGAGAGATAGAAATGGATCCAGAGGGGCAATTTTTTCACACAGAGGGTGATTCGTGTCTGGAACATGCTGTCAGAGGTAGTAGTAGAGGTGAGTACAATTTTGTCTTTTAAAAAGCAGTTAGACAGTTGCATGGGTAAGATGGGTATAGAGGGATATGGGCCAAATGCAAGGCAATTGGGACTAGTTTAGGGGTTTCAAAAAAAGGGCGGCATGGACAAGTTGGGCCGAAGGGCCTATTTCCACACTGTAAACCTCCACGACTCTAATATTAAAAGAACTCAATTAGCTTGCTGCTCAGTATTCTCTTTTCTTGAGAAAATAAAGAACAAAGAACAAAGAAAATTACAGCACAGGAACAGGCCCTTCGGCTCTCCAAGCCTGCACCGACCATGCTGCCCAACTTAACTAAAACCCCTTACCCTTCCGGGGACCATATCCCTCTATTTCCATCCTATTCATGTACTTGTCAAGACGCCCCTTAAAAGTCACTAATGTATCCTCTTCCACTACCTCCCCCGGCAACGAGTTCCAGGCACCCACTACTCTCTGTGTAAAAATCTGCCTTGTACATGTTCATTAAACCTTACCCCTCGCACTTAAACCTATGCCCCCTAGTAATTGACTCTTCCAGCTGGGAAAAAGCTTCTTACTATCCACTCTGTCCATGCCTCTCATAATCTTGTAGACTTCGATCAGGTCTCCCCTCAACCTCCGTCGCTCCAGTGAGAACAAACCAAGTTTCTCCAACCTCTCCTCGTAGCTAATGCCCTCCAGACCAGGCAACATCCTGGTAAATCTTTTCTGTACTCTCTCCAAAGCCTCCACATCCTTCTGGTAGTGTGGCGACCAGAATTGAACACTATGGGCCCGATTTTACCATTTTCATTCTAAGTGCTGAATCTGGGCGTAATGCAGATCCAACTTAGAAATCTGCTTTCAGGCGCCCCCATACGCTCTCAGCCATCTCCAGTCCCATTCGCGCTGTGGACGGGGCTTAGCACGGCAGAAACGATCGGAGCTCTGAACTGCGCATGCGCAATTTTAAAAAAACTTTTTTAAAAGCGCGCCCGTGTCAGATCGCTCCCGAGCCGCAGAAAGCGGAGAAAGCGGCCCGGGAGCGAAAAGCGGGAGCGATGGTGCACACACACATCACTGTCCCCCTTATCCACCCCTCCCACTACCCACACACATCACTGTCCCCCTTATCCACCCCCCCACTATCCACAGACATCACTGTCCCCCTTATCCACACCCCCCCCTACCCACACACATCACTGTCCCCCTTATCCACCCCCCACTATCCACACACATCACTGTCCCCCTTATCCACCCCCCCTCCACTACCCACACACATCACTGTCCCCCTTATCCACCCCCCCCACTACACACACACATCACTGTCCCCCTTATCCACCCCCCCTACTACCCACACACATCACTGTCCCCCTTATCCATCCCCTCCACTACCCACACACATCAGTGTCCCCCTTATCCACCCCCCCACTATCCACACACATCACTGTCCCCCTTATCCACCCCCCCCCACTACCCACACACATCACTGTCCCCCTTATCCACCCCTCCCACTACCCACACACATCACTGTCCCCCTTATCCACCCCCCACTACCCACACACATCACTGTCCCCCTTATCCACCCCCCACTATCCACACACATCACTGTCCCCCTTATCCACACTCCCCCACTACCCACACATATCGCTGTCCCCCTTATCCCCCCCCCAATACCCACACACCTCACTGTCCCCCTTATCCACCCCCCCACTACCCACACACATCGCTGTCCCCCTTATCCACCTCCCCGCTACCCACACACATCACTGTCCCACTTGTCCACCCCCCCACTACCCACACACATCACTGTCCCCCTTATCCACCCCCCCAATACCCAGACTGATCGTGACCCCTGCCCCCCTCCCCCCCACCGATCACCCGCAGAGTGGCAGCGGACCCCTCTGCCCCCCACCAGAGATCCATCTGCCTTCCCCGCCAGAGATCCATCTGACCCCCCCCACCAGATATCCATCGCCCCCACCCCCCCAACTAGAGATCCATTTTACCCGCCTCACTCCCCCCCCAGACAATGATCTGGCCTCACTCCCCCCCCCCCCCCCACACAGAGAATGGTCTGGCCTCACTCACTGCCCCCCCCACAACGATCTGGCCTCACTCACCGCCCCCCCCTCCAACAACAATCTGGCCTCACTCACCACCCCCCCCCCCTCCCACACAGAGAATGGTCTGGCCTCACTCACTGCCCCCCCCCCCCCCCCGCCCTCCAGACAATGATCTGGCTTCACTCATTCCCCCCCAAGAGAATAGTCTGGCCTCACTCCTCACCTCCCCCCCTGCTCCAGGGAAACATCTGACCCGCCTCCTCCTCCCTCCCCACCGGACAACGATTGGCCGTCACCCCCCCTTCCCCCCACCACAGACACATCTGACCCACCTCCTCCTCCTTCCCCCCGCCCCCCCCCCAAACCAGACAAAAATCTGGCCCCACTCCCTCCCCCCCCCAACCAGAGAATGATCTGACCCACCTCCCTCCTCCCCACCACCACTGATCTGAGTCAGAGAGCCGTTGGAAACACTGAACGCGCCCTTCAGCAGCTGGAGCGCCCGATTCAGACTTTTATTTAGCAGGTCCATTACGGCGCGGTTCCGGATTGGCAAACGCGGTGGTAAAGGGGGAAATGCTGATAAAGTTGGGCGGGCACTTCATTAATTCAATTTAAGTGCATGCAAATGCATTTAAATCTTCGTTGCGCCCGTTTTGGGCACGAATCGAATCGCCACCATTCCTGGGTTTCAGTAAAGTGGCAATCTGCGCGGATGCAGGTGTGGATCGCGTTAATGGCCTCACACCCGACTTTACCACGTTTTCGCGCCCAATGGTAAAATCGGGCCCTATATTCCAAGTGCGGCCTAACTAAGGCTCTATAAAGCTGCAACATGACTTGCCAATTTTTAAACTCAATACCCTGGCCGATGACGGCAAGTATGCCGTATGCCTTCTTGACTACCTTCTCCACCTGCATTGCCACTTTCAGTGACCTGTGTACCTGTACACCCAGATCCCTTTGCCCATCAATACTCTTAAGAGTTCTGCCATTTACTGTATATTTCCTATCTGTATTAGACCTTCCAAAATGCATTACCTCACATTTGTCCGGATTAAACTCCATTTGCCATCTCTCCGCCCAAGACTCCAACTGATCTATATCCTGCTGTATCCTCTGATGGTCCTCATCGCTATCCGCAAATCCACCAACCTTTCTGTCATCCGCAAACTTATGAATCAACCCAGTTACGTTTTCCTCCAAATCATTATATATATTACAAACAGCAAAGGTCCCAGCACTGATCCCGGAGGAACACCACTTGTCACAGCCCTCCATTCAGAAACGCACCCTTCCACTGCTACCCTCTGTCTTCTTTGACCGAGTCAGTTTTGTATCCACCTTGCCAGCTCACCTCTGATCCCATGCGACTTCACCTTCTGCACCAGTCTGCCATGAGGGACTTGTCAAAGGCCTTACTGAAGTCCATGTAGACAACATCCACTACCCTACCCTCATCAATCATCTTCATCACTTCCTCGAAAAACTCGATCAAGTTCATGAGACACGACCTCCCCTTCATAAAACCATGTTGCCTCTCACTAATACGTTCATAATAGTCATAACCAAGATCACTACTTTTAATTCTTTACATACTGTTACCCCGAGATCCCATTGTTCCTTTGCCCTTTTGGGATTCTTATTTTCCAAGGGGTAAATGGCTTCCTTATCCTTCCTACTGAAATACACTTGTATCTATATTGAAATGCACTTGCAAATTTTTACACCCCTTCTGCAAATTTATTAGTGTCTTCTTGTATTTGTTGCAGTCTTCATGAGTATTAACTAAAACCCCCAGTAGAGTACCTCTGTCAGTCAACTAATCGAGAGAAAGAAATTCACCTCATTTCTCACAAGTTGTACAGACATTTATCTCGAACATTAGATAGTTTAAACCAGAAACACATTACATCCTATTTAAGTTAACCAGCTCCAGGACACTGGAGAATTACGGATGGGAATAGGGCATTCAACCCGTTGAGACTAATCATCTTTGCTCAGTTCAGATTTTCCAGTCACTCGATCCCAAATAATAGGTTCTAATAACTTTCCTGCCACAGAGGTCAGACTAATAGGTCTATAGTTTCCTGGCTTCTCTTTCACATCCTTCTTAAATAATGGAAATTCATTGATAATGTTCTAATCCACGCAGATAATAATTAAACCAAGATAGTTTTAGAAGATCATGGCTGGAGCACCTGTAGATTCCTCACCTGCCAAATGCCCCATTTTTGGAGTTAGGCCTCAGATCAACAATGATCTCATTGTATGGTGGAACAGGCCGGAGGGGCTGAATGGCCTACTCCTATGTTCCTACTGCTTGGAATATCCTGGGTTGCAAACCATTAACGTCTGAAGATATATCAACCTTCAGTCTCATCATTTTCTCCTATTCCATTTCTTTATGTCTATTAAAGTCTTTCACTTTGATTTTAGTTTGCCCCAGATCTCTGGTACTTTAAAATGCTCATCCAAAAGATGATATTAACAGGAAATAATAAAATAGAAGCTGTTAGAAATAATGCAGCAAATCAGTCAACATCCCTAAAGAAAAGAGGCAGGTTTAAGTCCATGGGTATTAAGGGGCTGGCACGGTGGCACAGTGGTTAGCACTGCTGCCTCACAGTGCTAGGGAACTGGATTCGATTCCAGACTTGGGTCATTGTCTGTGTGGAATTTGCACGTTCTCCCCGTGTCTGCGTGGGTTTCCTCCGGGTGCTCCGGTTTCCTCCCACAGTCCAAAGATGTGCTGGTTAGGTGCATTGGCCATGCTAAATTCTTCCTCAGTGTACCCGAACAGGCGCCGGAGTGTGGTGACTAGGGGATTTTCACAGTAACTTCACTGCAGTGTGAATGTAAGTCAACTTGTGACTAATAAATAAACGTTAAAACTTTCGAAACATGAAACAGCCTTTTTCTCCACAAGTGCTAACCAATCTGCCTTGTATTTCTGTTCTAATTCCAGATTTAAAACACTTTTTGGGTCAAATTAATAAGATTGGTTCTGTGAGCTTCTTCACAAATAACTCGAGGGATTTCAATAAGATCAGTGAACTCTATAACACAAATTTGAGGAAAAGTAGCAGAGAGTAGGTGAGGAGTTTTTAAAAAAATGTTTCTGTAAATGCAGCATGTTATGTTGATTTAGAATCCATTGCCTGAAAGGGTGGTGGAAGCGTATTCAATCAGATGGAGTGGTGGGTCTAATTAGATAGCTCTTTCGGGGAGCTGGCATAGGCATAATGGGCTGAATAGCCTCCTTCTGTGCTGCATACCATAAAGATAGATCCTCGTTTTCAAGTCCTTCCATGGCCTCACTCTTCCCTAACTCTGTGACCTCGGCCGGCTCTACAAGCTTGAGGTCTCTACACTGCTCCAATTCTAACATCTAGCATTTTAATCAGGTCACCAGTGATGGCAATATTCCCAGCTTCCTCAACCCTAAACTCTGAAATTCTACCCCTAGACTTTTCAACCTTTTGGTTTTCTTTGGTCACTGTCTGTGTGGAGTCTGTGCATTCCATCCCCGGTTCAGACTCCCACAGTCCGAAAGACATGCTAGTTGGTGCTAAATTCTCCCTCAGTGTACTTTGAACGGGCGCCAGAGTGTGGCAACTAGGGGATTTTCACAGCAACTTCACCGCAGTGTTAACGTAAGCCTACTTGTGGCAGAATAAATAAAACATAGAATCATAGAGGTTTACAGTATGGAAACAGGCACTTCGGCCCAACTTGTCCATGCCACCCAGTTTTTAACCACTAAGCTAGTCCCAATTAAAACTTTTCAGTTATTATGTTCTTTGAACCTTGCCTCTTTGGCCAAGCATTTGGTTATGTCTTCGTATCCTATACAGACATACGCATTAGAAGCAGGAGTAGGCCATTCGGTCCATCGAGCCTGCCCTACCTTTCAATAAGATCATGGCTGCTCGGATTGCGGCCTCAGTTCCATGTTCTGCCTACCCCTTCTGTGGCTCGGTGTCAGATTTTGGGCAATTGCGATCCTGTGAAATGTCTTGGGAGATTTGACTATGTCTAAAGTACCATTAAATGAAAATTACTGTTGCTACTCACCCTTTAACTGGATCGCTTAAGCACATTCCGAACTGCTTGTTGCCAGTCTCCATGCATCGTCGAATCATTAGCCGGTAACGAGGTTCGAAGATGTGCAGTGGGCACGGGACAGTGGGATATGCCATAGTGCAGATAAATATTGGCACAGCTTTGTTGAGACTGGAGATAAACAAATATTTCCTAGAATTAATGACTGAATAGTAAGGAACATCATCCACTTATTAGCTTTGTTTATATTTTAATACACGTACATATAGATGGCTCAGTTCGCCTCAATGTGAAATTATCATTACTCCTTGTGTTAAACAATCCAACCATGCCATTTCACAATTATGTTGATCTTCTAAATTATTTTTCAAATTAATCTGATCCATTCCTACATCTTTGTGAGACCCATTCTTAACTTATGATTACGTAGTTACACTGAGCTTGTGACATACCCTTGCCATTTTTGTTGTACGTCTGCCCTCCTTAGACAACATCTTACTACCATGGTCCCTACCCTCCAGAAGGACAAAGGCAGCAGATATATGGGATGACCACCACTCACAAGTTCCCCTCCAAGCCACTCACCATCCTGACTTGGAAATATGTCGCCGTTCCTTCGCTGTCGCTGGGTGGGTCAAAATCCTGGGCCTCCCCCCCTTCCAGCACTGTGGGTGGACCTACACCATGTGGGCTACAGCAGTTGAAGAAGGCAGCTCCTCATTGCCTTCCCAAAGGCAATTAGGGGTGGGCAATAAATGGTGGCCCAGCCAGCGATGCCCACATCCAAAGAATGAAAAGAAAGCCTCTCTTTTGTATGGATGCAAAGTCACTAGATTTGCATGAAAGTTAAACATGCAGGCCGGGATTTTATGAACTCGCTCAGGCGAGGCTCATAAAATCCTACCCGAGGGCAACGGAGAATTCTGTTCTGCGAGCCAGGTCCGCCCTAATTCCGGGGCAAGCGAGGCAGCAGTGTCGATGTGTTCAACACAGACCTTACCGTGGTGGCCTCGGCAAACTTGCCATTTGAACTACGTACATTAATTCATCATTTTGAACCCACTAGCCTTGATTTGAACCCACTGGAAGGCAGCGAACAAAAGAGTTCAAAAAGGTCTACAGAAATTGACCGGCAAGAACAAATGCACAAGAACAAATGCACCGTGCAGCACGGTGGCACAGTGGTTAGCACTGCTGCCTCACAGCGCCAGAGTCCCAGATTTGATTCCCGGCTTGGGTCACTGACTGTGTTGAGTTTGCACATTTTCCCCGTGTCTGCGAGGGTTTCCTCCGGGTGCTCCAGTTTCCTCCCACATTCTGAAAGACGTGCTGGTTAGGTTGCATTGACCCGAACAGGCGCCGGAATGTGGCGACTCGGGGAATTTCACAGTAACTTCATTGCAGTGTTAATGTAAGCCTTACTTGTGACTGATAAATAAACTTTAACTTTAACCTTAACAATAACGTCGAGAATAATTCTTCAATAACTTGATTTCTACACAAATACTGATGGGGAGAGCCCTTTAAAGCCAAATTAATAGTCATTTTCTTGCTATTAGTAATAGAATTGCAAAATGCAACAGGTTTACTGTTGACCTACTTTGACAATTCTGCCATCTCCTCATCATTCACTCTTTTCCGGTCAGCAAGTTCCTCTGGCAGGTAATGTGCAATTAGTTCTTCGATGAGAACAGTTCCATTGTACTTTCTCAGTGCCTGATACTGCAGAAAGGAAGAGCAAGTGTGTCAGCATTTCCATTTACGATGAGAAGCCATTACACTGCATACAATTGGTGCTAATCCACAAATGGAACCACAATAGCAGTGAGAGATTTACTTACAAACTGCACGCCATTCAGAATGCAACAGTTCAGTGCTGGTAGCTTTGATGAGGTTATTAACGGCAGCAAGACAGGTCATTCAGTAAAAAGGTGCATATCAATGTTTATATTCCACACAAGCTTCTTCCGACCTCTCTTTATCCAACCCCATCAACTTAATCTTCTATTCCTTTATTGCTCCCTAATGTGTTATCTTGCTTCCCCTTAGAGGTATCAATATTATTGGCCTTAATTACTCCTTGTGGGAGAAAGTTCCACATTCTAACCATTCTCTGGGTGAAAAGGGTTTCTCCTGAATGGATATATCAGTGACTGTTGTTATTTCTATGACCCTGGGTATGGTTTTGTAAACAAGTCTAAGCATCTTCTCTACATTTATCCAATCAAACTCTTTCATAATCTTAAAGATCACCCTCCTTTATTCAATTTTCACTCACAATTATAACCCTTCAGTTCTGGTTTCTTCCTTGTAAATCCTTTGTGTAAAGTTTTGACCATAAGCTATGTAAAGGCTTGATGTGGAGATGCCGGCGTTGGACTGGGGTGGGCATAGTAAGGATTCTCACAACACCGGGTTAAAGTGTAACGGGTCCAAAGATGTGTGGGTTAGGTTGATTAGCCATGCTAAATTGACCCTAGTGTCAGGGGATTAGCAGGCTAAATATGTGGGGTTATGGGAATAGGGCCAGGATGGGATTGTGGTTACTGCAGACTCGATGGGCCAAATGGCTTCTTTCTGCACTGTAGGGATTCTATGATTCTATGAGGTTTATTTGGAATCACGAGCTTTCGGAGCGCTGCTCCTTCATTCACCTGTTGGACTTTAACCTGGTGTTGTGAGACTTCTAACTATGTAGAGTTTGTTACAACACACAACTGAGAGAGCACTGATCACCATGGCTGGTCTGATATACGACATGGATTTACCTCAGGCAGGACTTCTTTACAGAGAGGGCATTTAGGACTGTGATCCATCGATCGTTCAATACATTTAAGACAAAACGTGTGTCCGCAGGGCGTGGTGATGGGCTCGTAGTACAGCCTAAAAGAAAACAAACGCAAAACAAAAAGCAGACCACAACATCTTGCAAGAGATAAATGACCAAAATTACTATCAGGTGTTACCGCCGCAAATTTAAAACCTTTATTTCATTCTTCATTCAAGGGGCGGCACGGTGGCACAGTGGTTAGCACTGCTGCCTCACAGCACCAGGGACCTGGGTTCGATTCCCGGGTTGGGTCATTGTCCGTGCAGAGTCTGCACATTGTCCGTGTCTGCGTGGGTTTCCTCCGGGTGCTCCAGTTTCCTCCCACAGTCCAAAGATGTGCAGGTTAGGTGGATTGGCCAGCTAAATTGCCCCTTAGTGTCCCGGGATGTGTAGGTTAGATGGATCAGCCATGTGTGGGGTTACAGGAATAGGGCAGGGGAGAGGGCCTGAGTAAGATGCTCTCTCATAGAGTTGGCGCAGATTCGATGGGCCGAACAGCCTCTCCTGCACTGTAGGGATTCCATGATTCTTACCAAGGTGAATGATGTTCGCGTCCAAAGGATGGAAAATTCTCATTTCAGTCATCCAGGGCCCGCATCGAGCAGTCCCAAGTGAGGGGGGAAGCACAGTTAGATTTGGACCAATGCTCCCTGCTACCAGCTCAAGTGAAAACTCCTTGATGCACCACTGAACTTAGTCCTATTGTCTATACCCGAGTTCCAATGGTCTTGCTGTATGAGTGTCAATTCACACAGCACTATGGACATTGTTCAGCCCATGCCTGACAAGACACTGTTCAAACCCACTCTATAGAGGATAATTGCAGCAGAAACAGAGATTTCCATCCTGTCACCTCGGCTGCATCTGAGCCCAAGTCTCAGAAATAAGAATTCACTGTCCAACCCACTGCATCACGCTGTTTTTCTTGAAGGAACACTTCAAAAGAAGCATACACCACTGAAATAGTGTCATACTGCAACGATGCAGTATTACAATAGGCCCTTCTGCAATGTATGACCTGAGCCACTAGTTTTGATCCATGCACTGTCTAGCACTTCAATTCAGATTTGCTGCTGTTTAACCTTGAATTAATAAAGAAGATACGGTGGGAACTAAATGTGAGACATGCAGGACTTTGAAATGATGATATAGATATGTCTGTGTTCCAGCAGAGACAGAACTATATTTTGGCTTCTGATTGTAAACTTCAAATATAACCAAGGCCCGCTTTTTGACCTATTTTTAATATACAAAAAGATTTTTGTATATGAATAAATAGGTCATAAACAGGGGCTTGGTTATATTTAAAGTATACAGTGTAATGTCCCTGCCTCGGAGCCAAAGCTCTGTTCAAGTCCCACCCAGAACAGGGAAGGTGCATTCATAACATGGCCAAACAGGTTGACTATCAACCTGCGAATCCTTCCAACACATGTCAATGGCAAGCGGTAAATGTGGGAGAGATTCCTGGTCAGCCATGTGATAAAGAACATTGGAGTTCCTACTATCACTATCCTTCGCTCCAGACTATGACATGCATGTGCGTGTTGGCACAGCAACTTGGACTTGCCGAATAAACTGTAGCCCACCTATACCACAAAGAGGTCAAGTTAGGACTGAAATTAGAAAGTTCTTTTGGTCACAGACAATTGGCAGTATTAATAGCACAGTGGTTAAATCTCACTTTACTCCTTTCTGTGTAGCATGTGACTGTATTGCAAAGGTGACTAAAGGTTCACCCATCAGTTCGGCAGCAATGATGGAGTTAAACAAATTCACTACATAAGACCATAAGAACAGGAGTCGGCCCTTCAAGCCCACTCCACCATTTAATAAGATCATGGCTGATCTAGTATCCACTACGTCCACTTTCATGCTTGCGTCCACTTTCATGCCTGAGCTCCTTAATCGTATACAAGGTGATTAAAGGTATGGATAAAGTAGACGTGGAGCAGATGCTTCCTCTTGTGGGGCATTCTCCGATCAGAGCTCATAGCTTTAGGATAAGGGGTAGCAAATTTAAAACAGAGTTGAGGAGAAACTGCTTCTCCCAAAGGGTTGTGAACCTGTGGAATTCGCTACCCCGCAAGGGCGGTGGATGCTGGGACAGTGAGTAAATTTAAGGAGGAGTTAGACAGATTTTTAATTGGTAATGGGGGTTGAAGGTTATGGGGGGGAGGCAGGAAAATGGGGATCAGGAGCACATCAGCCATGATCGAATGGCAGAGCAGACTCAATGGGCCGAATGGCCTAATTCTGCTCCTATATCTTATGAACTTATGAACCCTCAATTCCCCTCATAATTAAAAATCTACTGATCTCAGCCTTGAGAATGTTCAAGGACTTGGCCTCCAGAGAGTCCTGCGGTAACGAATTCCAAAGATTCACCATTCTTTCCGAGAAGAAATCCTTCCTCAAATCCATCTTAAATGAGCATCCCCATATTCAGCCTCTACTTCTGTACTCTCCCATGACTGGAAATATCCCCCCAACACTTACCCTTTCTAACCCCCTAATCTGCATGCCTGTGTGGGTTTCCTTCGGGTGCTCCGGTTTCCTCCCACAGTCCAAAGATATGCGGCTTAGATGGATTGGCCATGCTCAATTGCCATTTAGTGTCAGGGGGATTAGCTAGGGTAAATGTATAAGATAATGGGGATAGGGCTGGGTGGGTCGGTGCAGACTCAATGGGCCAAATGGCCTCCATCTGCACTGTATGATTCTAACATGTTTCAGTCACATCATCTCTCATTCCTCTGTGAACTCCAAGGACTACAGACCCAATCTGTTTAACCAAGCCTGTCGATCCTGAACGAGGCAAGCCCTAATGATTATCTGTACTCTTTTCTGTGACAAGTCACTCCTGATGTTGCCTATGTTTCCTTGGACATTCCTCCATCTTGTTCCACCTACCTCTCATGTGCAGGGCAATAATCTAGCTGCTTCCATTCTTCACACCTACCTAAACCATTGCAGTCATTGTTGTTGGCTCTTCTGTAGAAGTGCTCTTTTTTGTCCACGCCAAGTTGGTGTTATATCGTTTACACTATGCAGTATGATTGTAAAACACATATGCTGATATTTTGAATGTATTACTATTGATTTTAAGAAATATTGTTCGCTTTGGCCAAAAGCAATTTATTGCAAGGCATCATGGTAAAAGTCATTAGGGCAAAGCCATATTTCAAGAGAATATTTGGGTCTTGGAAATATGCAAGTTTTATCAGTTAAAGTTTCCATTGGAAAGAATATTTAGAACACTTAATCATATTTTGTGAATAGGGTTTATTCACTGTCTGAACGAGATGGACTGGTGCCCAGACATGGTGTCATGAGATAGTCTGGTTCGACAGTGACTTTAAGGGAACCTGTGAGGACGTTTATTTGAACTCTGGGCTGAGGGTCTTAGGCTACTAAGCATTCAGGGTGTGGAGTCAGCCAAGACAGGAGTTAGCTTCCAATTTCACAGACTAATAAAAGTATCGTTATGCTGAGGAGTGGAATGCGATTGGCCAGAGTATTTGACAGGTATTATTGTTGATTTGTGTATCCTGAAGATGATTGATTTAAAGTTATTGAAAGGCGGGAATGATTGATAAAGAAAAAAACAAATTTGATCTGCATATGTTAAGTTCTTCGGAGAGGTTTTGTTGCTCTATGTCAGAGCTACTTAACCCTTTGATGAACTCTTGGCGGCCGCTGGATTACATAAAGTAACATCTTTATACAGACCTACCTACCTCATGAGTCTTGTATTGTCTAAACTTTGGGCAGCACCGGTCACACCGAGTACCCCCCCAACAGTGCCAGAGCACTTAGAGAATCATAATATGGTTAGGCAGATTAGACACATTCCCTGATATGGAAGTTGCGTTTGAAAAACGTGCTTTTTTGAGGTTATAACTGGCAGAGTATATAAGGAAAACCAAGTGGATGGAATGCATTTGGATTTGCAAAAAGCACTCCATAAGTGCTGTAGGATGCCTTGTGCAGCAATGGAGAGTGTCCCTGTCTCTGAGACAGAAACTGCGTGTAAAGTCCCACCCCAGGACCTGATGACCAAGGAAGGTGTATTCATAACATGGCCAAACTGGTTTGAGTATCAACTTGCAACTCCTGCCAATGGCAGCTGGTAAGAATGGGAGAGATTGCTGGTCATCCATGGGATAGAAAGAAATTGCAGCCACTACCATGACTATCTTTAGCTCCTGTCTGATCCATGTATGTAAAAACTTATGCTGCAACAGCAACTCAAACTCTTGGATGGCTCAGCCATGGGTCAGTTGACAGCCAAAGTGGATCAGATTCCTGGCAATCGCGCAGGGTTCAAGCCCCATTCTAGCCGGGGTGGATTTGGGACTTGTCCTCACCACTGACCAGTGGTGGAGATCACGTACAGGAAGGCAGAGTCCAATTAAAAGATCAGGCGCGACCTTGCTGCATGGCAGAACATGCTCCAAGGGTGAAATTACCTATTTCTACTCCTATTTCTCATATCAATTATGTGATGAACTAACAATGACAATTACCTACACAGGGGCTAATCAGTATGTCCATTTCAGTGAATGAGGGGGAATTACTTTGAGATGTGCTGAAGTCATGAAAGCTGCTCTGTAAAGGAAAGTATTGAGGTCAGTTTAGCTCAGTTGGCTGGATGGCTGGTTTGTGATGCAGAGGATGCCAACAGCCTGGGTTCAATTCCCGTACTGGCTAAGGTTATGAACAAAGAAAATTGCAGCATACGAACAGGCCCTTCAGCCCTCCAAGCCTGCACCGACCAGTCTGCCTGACTTAACTAAAACCCCCTACCCTTCCGGGGACCATATCCCTCTATTCCCATCCTACTCATGTATTTGTCCAGACGCCCCTTAAAACTCACCAACGTATCTGCTTCCACTACCTCTCGCAGCAGCGAGTTCCAGGCACCCACCACCCTCTGTGTAAAAAACATGCCTCATACGTCTCCATTAAACCTTGCACCTTAAACCTATGCCCCCTAGTAATTGACTCTTCCACCCTGGGAAAAAGCTTCTGACTACCCACTCTGTCCATGCCCCTCATAATGTTGTAGACTTCTATCAGGTCGCCCCTGAACCTCTGTCGTTCCAGTGAGAACAAACCAAGTTTCTCCAACTTCTCCTCATAGCTAATGCCTCCATGCCAGGCAACATCCTGGTAAATCTTTTCTGTAGCCTCTCCAAAGCCTCCACATCCTTCTGGTAGTGTGGCGACCAGAATTGAATGCTATATTCCAAGTGTGGTCTCACTAAGGTTCTATAAAGCTGCAATATGACTTGCCAATTTTTAAACTCAATGCCCCGGCCGATGAAGGCAAGCATGCCGTATGCCTTCTTGACTACCTTCTCCACCTGCGTTGCCACTTTCAGTGACCTGTGTACCTGTATCATATTTCAGCTTCTGGGAATTTGCTGTATGCAAATTAGCTACCACATCTCAATAGTGACTACATTTTAGAAGTGTTTAATTTGCTTTAAAGTGTTTTGCTGTGTGGAGGTCATGAAGGGTGCTATAAAAATGCAAGTCATTGGTTAAAAGACTTAATCCAAGTAGCAAGTTAACATTAGCACTATTAGAATAGCAGGAACCACCATGTACCTCATACACAAGGAACACTCCAGGTCAAACGCATCAACGACCTTTGGTAGGACATCATGTTCTCTGCTGGGGCTCAGTGATCTGGCTACATGTTTGAATAAAACATTTTAAGCGACATATATATCAAAATCTGTGGTATTCATCAGAATGGAAATTATTTCATCAAATACTAATCACTGGCAATATTTACAAAAGTCTTTGTTGGTGATATGCTGTGAAATTAAACAGGTTTTACTTTAATTAAAATGAAGAAAATATTGCTATAGGAACAAGAATTTCACCTGCTAACACAGGTAGGAATTGAGAAGGATTAGCAAGAAAAGAGGCCACTGATGAATGGTTTTCATGGATAAATAGATGAATTGGTAGAACATGGTCCTTAAAAAATGCCAGAAAAATTCCTGGAAAATACTATAATGTTGTATTATGAAAAAATAAAATTCGTCTTAGTCAATCTTGTAAATGGAGAGGATTGCTGTGCGCCGTTTCTAACGCAATGGTAAAAATCCAGGTATCAAGAAATAAATAAATGCACTCATTCACACACCCGAACATGCACTCCGCTTCTCTGGATCTGTTTTAATCAATACTGTACCTTGCTTAATGCATTTGTGGTAGCCTTCATTTGTTCCAGGTTTATCTTCTTTAGTAGCATTGCGTTTTGTTTTCAAAGCATTCTTCATTTCGCAAGTAGTCAAGGCTCGTTCAGTGGACAATTTTTTCAGTGTGTCTTGATTATCGCTCATCCCTTGAGCTGGCTTGGTCAAGTTACAGTAGGTGTGGGTCTTCCAATCTTGCTTGGGGTCAATGCCAGCTGTATCAACATTCACCTTTGAGGAAGAAAAGACACATTTCTGAAAATACAGAGGATGAGATTCTCTGACCTCCCCTCAGTGTTTTTCCTCGGTGGCGTGCCACTCGCTGGTGGGGGAATCTTCTGGTCCTGCCACTGTCCATGGGAATTTCCATTGAAGCCCGCCCATGCCTCCGGCAAACCCATGGCAGGCAGTGCACTGCCCGTGGGACCAGAGAATCCCGCCAGCGTGAACGGCTGGAGAATTCCAGCTAGAATCTCACATGGAATGAATAAAGCTCTCCACTGTTCAAACAATACGCAATCGGAACTGTATTTTTATGTACAAGTGCATGCAACTTTCACTTACTTAGCACTCGTTAATCCATCACTGAATTGACACAGCAAGCAAAACACTGCAAATCTAAAGTAAATACTAAAGAAGGCTGGAAATACTCTACAGGTCAGGCAACATCTGTGAAGAGTGAAACAGAGTAAATGTTTCAGGCTGATTACCATTTATCGACCTGAAATGTTAACTGAATTTTACTCTCCACAGAATTATCATGCCAGCTTTGCTTATGAACAATCTTCAGCCAAAAAGACAATTCTTCAGGACCAGTATAACAGGCTTGATAAATGGTTTCGTTTACCAACTCAGTTCAACTGGTCTTTTTTAAAATTCATTCATGGGGCATGGGCGTCGCTGGCTGGCCAGCATTTATTGCCCATCCCTAAGTTGCCCTTGGAGAGCAGTTGAGAGTCAACCACATTGCTGTGGCTCTGGAGTCACATTTAGGCCAGACCAGGTAAGAGTGTCAGATTTCCTTCCCTAAATGACATGAGTGAACCTGATGGGTTTTTCCGACAATCGACAATGGTTTATGGTCATCAGTAGATTCTTCATTCCAGATATATTTTATTGAATTCAAATTCCACCATCTGCCATGGTGGGATTCGAACCTGGGTCCCCACAACATTAGCTGAGTTTCTGGATTAATTGTCCAGCGATAATACCACAAGGCCATTTCCTCCCCTCGTCTTGGGATGTTTTGCCCATTTTTTCACAAAACAAATTTGAAAATATTAATGACATTTAATGGCCCAAGGTCACCATCGCCTTGATTTTAACCTTCGCATTCCTCATCTTCAAGTTGCTCTATGGCATCAACCCTCCCTATCTCTCTGATGCCCTCCAACTGTGCAAACCTCAGATCTCGGCACTCCTCCAATTTCAACCTCGTTTGCGTCCTCCAGCTCCATCGCCCACCATCAGTAGCCATGTTGTCGGCTACCTCAGTCAAGGTTCCAGAATTCTCCAGCCTAAACCTGTCGCCTGTCCCACCTCCTTTCAGATGCTTTTCTTTTATCGTGGAGGCCTTATGGCACTGGACCAGAGGCTCCAGCCTCGAGTCCAACAACAGGACTTGTTCGTCACGGAAGGAGCTCTCAATGTGGTTCAAAGGGCTGATAATCAGCTCAGAAACTCTTCCACCTCTTCCCCTCACTATATAGGGTAAATAATGTGGGTGCTAATTACAACAACCTCCGTTCTCAGGCTTTTCATCACTTGTCCTAGGACCTCCTTTGTTCACATTATATATTAATGATTTGGAAGAGGGAACTGAATGTATTATCTCCAAATTTGCAGATGATACAAAGTTGGATGGGAGGGCGAGCTTTGCGGAGGATGCAGAGATGCTTCAGTGAGGCCAAAACGTTGTCTGATTTCAAGAAGAAATTAGATATTGCTCTGGGGGTAAAGGGATCAAGAGATATGGAGGGAGAGAGGGATCAGGATATTGAATTTGAAGATCAGCCATGATCTAAATGAATGGCGAAGCAGGCTCAAAGGGCCGAATGGCCTACTCCTGCTTCTAGTTTTTATGGGGGCAGCATGGTGGCACAGTGGTTAGCACAGCTGCCTCACAGCGCCAGGGACCCGGGTTCGATTCCCGGCTTGGGTCACTGACTGTGTGGAGTTTGCACGTTCTCCCCGTGTCTGCGTGGGTTGCCTCCGGGTGCTCCGGTTTCCTCCCACAGTCTGAAAGACGAGCTGGTTAAGTGCATTGACCCGAACAGGTGCCGGAAGGTGGTGACTGGGGGAATTTCACAGTAACTTCATTGCAGTGTTAATGTAAGCCTTACTTGTGACCAATAAATAAACTTTAACTTTCTTTGGTTCAGTGTCAATCTTTTGAATATGTTCCTGTGAAACATCTGGGGGATGCTTTAATATGTTAAAGGCACAATCTAAATGCAACTGGCTATCTTAATAGATGTAAAGTGATGAATTGGCTGGGCTGAGGTGCAAAGGAAGTTCAGTCACAGGTCTCGCCTCTAACCTTTCAAGAAAGTATCAACGATATCACAATGTTGTACTGCACATACCTTACATGAATTTTCAAACACATTGCTGGAATTTTTAGAATTCAGTGAGTTCAGGACAGTTCCCTTAATTCGAGAGCATGGAGACATAATTTGCATTATGTTGGATAACCTTTGATGGATGTTTTCTGCAAAGGGCGAAAGTAGATCACACAGGATCTGAAAAAAGCAAAACAAAGGAAAATGGATTTAATGAGACTTATACTTGATTTTTTTTTAAAACATTGTGACATCACATCAGTTTGAGTGCTGTTACTGCCCTGCTTACAAGTTGTTCCAAGACTGAGCATTTCAATTATAAGTTTGGGCGGCACAGTGGTTAGCACTGCTGCCTCACTGCGCCAGGGACCCGGGTTCGATTTCGGCTTTGGGTGACTGTCTGTGGAATTTGCATGTTCTCCCAGTGTCTGTGTGGGTTTCCTCCGGGTGCTCCGGTTTCCTCCCACAGTCCAAAGATGTGCAGTTTAGTTGGATTGGCCATTCAAAATTGACCCACAGTGTCAGGGGATTAGCAAGGTAAATATCTGGGGTAATGGGGATAGGTGGGATTGTTGTCAGTGCAGGCTTGATGGGCCGAGTGGCCTCCTTCTGCAGTGTAAGGATTCTATGATTCTAACCAATTGGAAGATTTCTACCATTACAATTTATCTTGTACATATGAATGTACATACTCCTAAATTAGGAGTGGGCCATTTGGCCCCTTAAGCCCATTCTCCCATTTGATAATATCTTGGCTCTGATTGTAGCCCTTGTGGCCTCAATTCCACATTCCCACCAATACCCTTTGACCTCCTTGTTAGTCAAGAAAGTACCTAGCTCTGCATTTTAAAAATCGTCTCCGTTGGGAAGAGAACTCCACATTCATGATGGTATGAGAGAAAACAAGAAGTCTTGTCTCAATCTTAAATAAGAGACCCTTTATTTTTAAATTGAATGCTCCAATTCTTGTCTCTCCCACAAGGGAAACATTCTTTCAGCATCCACCCTGTCAAGTCCCCTTAGGATCTTATATGTTTCAATAAGATTCCTCTCATTCTTCTAAACTCCAACAGATACAGGCCCAACCTGTCCAACCTTAACTCATAAGATAACCCCCTGGTCCCAGGAATCTGGCGAGTGAACCTTCTCTGAACGTATTCCAATGCAATAATGTCCTTTCTTAGATAAGGAGAACAAAAGACGACAATATCCACTAGATGTGGTCTCAGCAATGCTCTGTGCAAATGTAGTCAATCATCCCATTGCAACAATCAACACTCCATTTGCCTTCCTCTTCATTTCCTGTATCTGCATATTAACTTCTTGTGATCCATGTGCCAGGGCACCCAGATCCCTCTGTACTGCAGTCTGTTCTGTAATACACTACTTTTCTATTCTTCTTGCAAAAAAACATAGGAGTTCACATTTTCCACATTATACCACATTGGCTAAATTTCTTGCCCACTCATTTAACCTATCTGCTGACACCTTTTATCCTCTGCGCAATTCATTCACCATTCCCCACATGAATTCCCCAGACTCGCTCTCCAGAGCTGACTTTATTTCCTATTTTCCTTTTTAAATACCTGTTGAAACTCTTCCTGTGTTGATATTTCGAGCCATCTTTTCTCTCCTACTCTAATTTCTCCCTTCTTATTATTGTAGTTACTCTTTGCTGTTCTTTGAATTCTGTACCTGCCATTGGGCTTTGCAAAATTGTTTGCTTTTTCTTACAATTTAATACTACCTTTAATTTTCTTAGTTAGCCACAAGAGTTTCCTACTCCAATGGTTTTTATTCTCATTGGGATATATTTTTGCTGTGTGTTATGAAATATCTCCTTAAATGTCTGCCACTGCATCTTAACTAACCTATCCCTTAACCTAACTTCCCAGTTCACTTTCATCAGCTCCGTCTTCATTCTTGATTTTTGCAGCACAGGAAGTGGCCATTCGGCCCATCATGTCCACACCAGTCAACAACAATTGGACTACATTCCCATTTCCCAGTGCTTGGCCCATAATCCTGGAGCTTATGGCAGCGCAAGTGAATATCTAAATACTTCTTAAGTGAGTCCCTGACCCAACCACCCTTTCCAGCAGTGAGTGCCAGATTCCCACCAGCCTCTGGGTGGAAAGGTTTCTCCTCAACTCCCGTCTTAGCCTTCTATGTCTTACCTTAAGTCTGTAATGACTTCAATCAGGCCATTGAAGTTGGCCTATTGGAATATGAACTCCCTGACTAAGGAGTCAATGGATGGGCCAATTAGGGAGTCTTTTCCTTGTATTTAACCGGGAGTGTCAGTTCCTCTGGCACTCTTGAAGGTAGCCTGCTGACTGATAGCACTCTGTGTACTGCTGTTGGAATTGTAAATAAAGGGATTTTGGTGAAGGGACTTCTGCCTCCGAGGACTTATTACGATCTATGTGCCCCATGTCATACCCTCATGATTGCCCTTATTTAAGTCTTAGAACCCCCTCTACTCCCCTCAAACTAAATGCAAAATTCAATCATGTTATAATCACTGCTACCTCGGGGTGCCTTCACTATGAGGCTATTAATTAATCCTGCCTCAAGCACATTACCAGATTTCGAACAGTCTGCTCACTGGCTGACTCTAGGACATGCTGCTCTAAGAAACTGCCCTGAAAATACTAAAAAATTTATCTTTGCAAATACAATTTGTCCAATCTATAGATAAAGGCAATATACTGCGGATGCTGTAATCTGAAACAAAGACAGAAAATGCTGGAGAAACTCAACTGGTCTGACAGCATCTGTGGGGACAGAATAGAGCCAATGTTTTGAGTCAGGATGTCCCTTTGTCAGAACTCTGATGAAGGGCCATTCAGACTCAAAACATTGGCTCTATCCGACAGTTACTGTTGGGGGGTGGGGTGGTGGGGGGAGGGGGAGGGGCTATAAACTACTGCCATAAATGACTTCCTTGCTCCGCTGTTTCTCATCTCTACCCAAACTGATTCTACACCTTGATCTTTACAACTAAGGTCATCTCTCTCTAATGTATACGTTTTGTTATTAATTAACAGAGCTACCCCTCCTTTTCCGAGCTTCCTGTCCTTCTGAAATGTCATGTAACCTTGTATATTCAGGTTCCAGCCTGTCATTTTACAGCCATGACTCCGTGATGGCTGTCAGATTATGCATATTTATAAATGTATTTCTACTTGAGCTGTCAATTCATCAATTTTGTCGTACCTGCTATATGCATTCAGATACAGAGCCTTTCGATCAGTTTTTAAAGTTCATTTGATGGACTGTGGGCGTCGCTGGCTAGGCCAGCATTTGTTCCCCATTCTAAGGTGGTCATGAGCTGCCTTCTTGAACCACTGCAGTCCCTGTGGTGTAGGTACACCTACAGTGCTTTTGGGGAGGGAGTTCCAGGATTTTGACCTGGACAATGTGACAATGAAGGAATGGTGATTTACCTCCAGGTCAGGATGGTGAGTGACTTGTCGGGGAACTGTTCCATGTGTCTGCTGCCCTTATCCTTCTAGATGGTAGTGGTCATGGATTTGGAAGGTGCTCCATACGGAGCCTTGGTGAGTTCCTGCAGTGCATCTTGTGGATGGTACACACTGCCGCTACTCTGCTTTGGAGGTGGAGAGCGTGAATGTTTGTGGAGGTGGTGCCAATCAAATGGGCTGCTCTATCCTGGATAGTGTCAAGTTTCTTCAGTGTTGTTGGAGCTGCACTCATCAACACAAGTGGAGAGTATTCCATTACACTCCTGACTTGTGCCTTGTAGATGGTGGACAGACTATGGGGGCGGGGGGGGGGGGGGGGGGCGTCAGGAGGTGAGTTACTTGCTGTAGGATTCCTAACCTCTGACCTGTTCTTGTAGCCACTGATTTTTTTGGGGTCTCTAGCCTTATCTAGTGCTGCACTCTTAAGGTTATATGTTCTATCCCTCCCTGCCATCTCTGATTATCATTCTCTTTCTTTAATTGAGTGCATCTTCCAAAATTTGATCCCTCATCCCCACTATTTAGTTTAAAGCTCTCTACCGTGACTTGCCAGAACATAGGTCCCAGTAGCGTTTAGGAGGAGACTGTCCCAATGGTACAACTCCCGCTTTCCCGAGTACTGATGCCAGTGCCCCACAAATCAAAACCAATTTTTCCCACACCAATGTCTGAGCCACACATTTAACTCTCTAATCTCATTTACCCAAGCCAATTTGCTTGTGGCTCAGGTGGCAATCCAGAGAATGTTACCTTTGCAGTTCTGCTTTTTAATTTATTTACAGCTACTCATACTCCTTAAACAGCGCTGTCCTACCGATTGTATCACTCCAACTGGATCCTCCTGCCCTTCTCACAGCAATTTCCTCTCCATCCCTGGCAGCCAGCAGGCAACACAGCCTTCAGGGCTCTTGCTCTTGGCTGCAGAGAACCATTTCTAGACCCCTGACTATACTATCCCCTCCCAGCACTACATTCCTATCAACTCCCCATTGGACGGTGCCATAGTCAGTTCGCTCATCCTTCCTGCAGCCCCCACTTTCAATGCACAGGCAGCAAGAACCACAGACCTATTGGACAATTGCAAGGGTTGAAGCTCTCCACTTCCATCTTCTCAATCTCCTTACCTGCCTCACACCCTCCTGACCCTGACCGCTGACCAAATTCATAGAAATTGATAGAATCCCTATAGTGCAGGAGGGCACCATTCGGCCCATTGAGCCTGCACCACCAATATTCCCATCCAGGCCCGATCTCCATAACCCCACATATTTATCTCGATAATCCCCCTGACACTAAGGGGCAATTTAGCATGGCCAATCCACCTACCCCACACATCTTTAGACTGTGGGTGGAAACCGGAGCACCCGGAGGGAACCCACACAGACACGGGGAGAATGTACAAACTCCACACAGACAGTCACCCGAGGCTGGAACTGAACCTGGGCCCCTGGCGCTGTGAGGCAGCAGTTGCTAACCACTGTGTCACCATGCTGCCCCCAAATCTCAAGACCCTATCCTAAGACCCTATCCTAAGACTACCTCCTGGGACAAAGTGCCCAGGTGACTTTCCCCCTCCCTGACGCATTGCAGTGTCTGCAGCTCAGCCTCCAACTCAGTGGCTCTGAGGTAAAGCTCCACTAGCTGCAGCACCTTACTGCAGACGTGTTTATTATGTCTAAACTAATTTATTAATTTCTTAATTAATTTATAAACCCTCCAACTCCTACTAAGCTTTGCTATTGCCAGTAAACCTTACTAATGGAACCTTATAACTGCTAATAATTTTAGTTTTGAAAGATAAATTAGCAACATATTTATCAACTAATCACTTACCAGCTTCCCTGTGATGTTACACTTTGATTTTGCTCAGAACAAGGCCAGAGTAAATCTCCTCACTCCTTTCAGCTGGTTCATAGCTCTCTGCATTCTTTAAGCTCTAAGTTAAGGTATTTAGCTGCGTGAACACTACCTCCTACCCCATTGCACTGAAGTCCTTCCCTCACCAAATTCCCAAGCTCAGACACTGTGACTAACTGCTCTTTTCTTACTTTGTGCTCTCAGCAAGATCACCTCTTTTTATACTGGCTGAAATTCTACAGAGGTGAGTCAGCACTGCTTGGTTATCCTCAAGTTGTAAATGCAGATTTAGATTAACTTTGGTCAACCCTTTAATTCCATGACCAGCTGCTCCTTGCTTAATTTTTGCTTAACATGCACTTGCTTAATTTTTACTTTAATAACAATGATAGATTTGGTTAAATTTCATGCTTAAAAGCACCAACTACAATTTGGCAGAAATGCAATCAAAAATGATTTCAATATATTTCTGATAGGAATGTTATTTTGTTAGGGTACTGCTCAGAAAACCCAAGTGAAATTCACTGAATCCCTACAGTGCAGAAGGAGGCCATTTGGCCCATCGAGCCTGCACCGGCTCTCTGACAGAGCATCTTACTCAGGCCCAGCCCTCGAGCCTATCCCCATAATCCCAGGCATTTACCCCGCTAATTCCCCTAACCTATACATAGTGGGACACCAGGGGGCAATTTAGCATGGCCAATCCATGTAACCAAGGCCAAGGTATATTATGAAGCCACACTACACCCTAACAGTTTTTCTATTTCGGCATTAGGGTGAGGATAAGGTGTTTCACTCCAGGTGTGATTCTATTGATAAACTAGGAAGCTTTTATCAAAACAAACTTTATTTAACAATGCAGTTTAACTATAACAAATGAATCAGCTTAACATTTGAACAATACTTAAACATGACAACATACAATTCGTAACTGCTAACCTATCCCTATCAGTACCAATTCAAGCAATATTCCTTTTACAGACTTAAAACCGCTTTTCAAAATCAGTTAGCAAACAATAAAGGCTTATGTGCTTGGACTTGTTAACAGTTCTAGAGCTTGTTGAACACCTTTTGAGTGAGAGAGAGTGAGCAAGCGTGAGCGTGAAAGCGAGCGCAAGAGGAGAGCAAGAGCGAGGGAGAGCGACACCTCTTTTAAAGGGCTCTGGTCAGCAACTGCTCTTGATTTAAAAAATGAAACTAAAACACTTTCTTCCCTGCAAGCTTAGCTCCTCCCATGAATCACATGACTCTGCCAATCAAACTAATCAAAACCATACTCTGAAACCCCAAGAGAAACCTAAGTAAACAAAAATGAATAAACTCTCTTTAACCAAACGCATCCCTAGGTAAAAATCAGTCTTCAGTTATTATCCTGCATTCCCAATATTTGATCTGCCTGTTATCCAGACAAATCGGCACCGTATAAAACAGAGCTGACTTTCAAACATAACCCTTAGAAGAAACATGATAAAAATGTTTCTTAAAGACACAGTATCATCGCGATTTGTACTTAAAAAGGGAATGAAATCCACATCAACCGCATTTTACACCAGGAGTAAAGAAACAATATCCAGCCTGAAAAAAGTGGTCAACATTAACATAGTAAGACTGACACAAGAGATGAGGCTAAAGGAGCATAACCTTAATACTAGTGCAAGACCATTTGTAGCTGATGCCATAGAAACCCTACAGTGCAGAAGGAGGCCATTCAGCCCATCATGACTGTACTGACAACAATCCCACCTCGGCCCTATCCCTGTAACCCCATATATTTACCCCACTAATCCCTCTAACCTGGGACACTAAGGAGCAATTTAACGTGGCCAATGCACCTTACCCACACATCTTTAGACTGTGGGGGGAAACCGGAGCACCCAGAGGAAACCCACGCAGACTGTGGGTGCTCCGGACAGACAGTGACCCAAGCCGGGAATCGAACCCAGGTCCCTGGAGCTGTGAGGCAGCAGTGCTAACCACTGTGCCACCGTGCCTTCCCAATATCAGGAATCACTTTTTCATGCAAAGGACAGTTGAAATCTGTCCCTAAAGGGCTGTTGTTCAATTGAAAGTGTTAAAATGGAAATTTGTAGATTTTCATTACCTAAGCTTATTAAGGGACACAAAAATAAATTAGTAAACAAAGTTGTGATAAAGATCAGCCATCATATAATTGAATGGCAGAACAAATTGAAGAGGCTGAATGGCCTCCTCCTGTTCCTAAGTCGTCTTTGTTTAGGAACTTGATCTTTAGAAATTTCACTTATGAATCTAAACAGTCTTTATTGTTCCAGTTATATAGTACAAATGTTTAATTACCTTTTGGGCCTCCATTTTTGCTGTTTTATTTTCTGAATCCAAAGCGATACAAATTAGATACTCGGTCAAAGCTTTGTCCATTTTTTTCAGGCCAGCGAGTGCTTGTGCTTTTCTTAAGTGACCCTTAAACAAGAAAGCACATCAGGAATTTAAGACATAGATATTACTCATCTTACAACATGACTGGAACTGTTATCGCGATGAATCAAACTGAACAGCGTCGGGCATTTGAGTTGTTTGAAATCTCACTTTAGGCCAGAAAGGTTGGATGCTGCAGGCTGCATTTCCATCGCGTAGTGCATCTTCAAAGCATTTCATACTCGCATTGATCTGCGCACGGTTACTCCACAGCAAATGGTCTTTGGGGGCTGAAAATTAAGCACAAAAGAAATGGAAGCAAAACACTGTCACTCCAATCATTTTATAGCATCTAAAGCTTCCCTGAGATCTGGGCGGCACAGTGGCACAGTGGTTAGCACTGCTGCCTCACAGCTCCAGGGACCCGGGTTCAATACCGACCTCGGGTAACTGTGTTGAGTTTTCACATTCTCCGTGTGTCTGCGTGGGTTTGCTCCAGTTTCCTCCCACATTCTAAAGATGTGCGGGTTAGGTGGATTGGCCGTGCTAAATTGCCCCTTACTGTCAGGGAGATTAGCAAGGTAAATACATGGGGTTATGGGTTAGGGGCTGAATGGGATTGTTGTCACTGCAGGCTTGATGGGCTGAATGGCCTCTTTCTGTACTGTAGGGATTCTACGATATGTTATAGAATAACTCATGTATGTCTGCCTCTAAGTATTATTATCCGTATTTAAGTTTAAAGTTTTAAACTTTATTTATTAGCATCACAAGTAGGCTTAGTGTGTTGAAGTTATAATAATATATAAGAAATAATAAATTCATTAAGCAATGAAGTTACTGTGAAAATCTCCTAGTCGCCACACTCTGGCGCCTGTTCGGGTACACTGAGGGAGAATTTAGCATGGCCAATGCACCTAACCAACACATCTTTTGGACTGTGGTAGGAAACCGGAGCA
The DNA here is from genome assembly GCF_964213995.1 of Mustelus asterias. Classification (NCBI taxonomy): domain Eukaryota; kingdom Metazoa; phylum Chordata; class Chondrichthyes; order Carcharhiniformes; family Triakidae; genus Mustelus; species Mustelus asterias. The sequence goes on from NC_135804.1 coordinate 135,689,902, forward strand.
CCCAGAGGAAACCCACGCAGACATGGCAAGAATGTGCAAACTCCACACAGACAGTGACCCAAGCCGGGAATCAAACCCGGGTCCCTGGCACTGTGAGGTAGCAGTGCTAACCACTGTGCCACCCATTGGTCAGTTTTTCTATTTTGACATTCTTGGTCAGAATAATTCAGCCCTATTCTTTCCACGGATGTTGATGGATCAACTGTGTTTTTCCAGAATTTCATGCTCTTTGTTTAAGGATACCTCTTCTGGATGTTTCATTTGGATGTGGCTCATCACATATTCCTCGGTGCGACCATTTATTCTTAATGGTAAATTGCATTTTCAAAGTAGCTACATTTCAACCTCATTCTCACAAACTCATTGGGACTTGAAAAATAAGCATGATTAACAGGCATCCCGAATGGAATCTTTGCTTCAACTTTATCATAAGATAATAAGACATGAGCAGAACTATATTGCAATAGTGATTTGTGAGAGTTGGTTACATTTTGCCAGCTCTCGATATAGGCACAAAATGGGACATTGTATTCAGCCAAGTGAAGTGAGGAGGCCAATGAGGAATATTCCAGAGTGTTTCTCCTCCTCTTGGCCATGGTTTTTCTCCTGTTACAGGAGATTAAATGGCTATTACTGGAGGGCTGTCTGTAGAAGAAGTCAAAGTTAAGTGCTTCAATATGCTCAGCCATTCTGAATTTTTTGGAGACTTGATGGGCGAGTTGATTCTTTGCTTTATATCCTTTTCTGTAACTTCTGACTTGTCCTCTTCTAACTGATGCTTTCAAAAGGGCAGAACTATAACTACAGCAGTGAGAGAGAAGCATATTTTACTGTATTGCTGACTCATTATTTATTTTGCTTTGGTGGGTTATAATTCTAGTCCCTTTTTAGACCGTACCAAATCAGGCTTACTGCTGTGACAATTACTCTCAACTTCAGGTTAAGAAAGCAGACCCTAAAGGCACTGAATGAGTCTATTCCTACTCTGCCTAAAGGAAAAGAAGCAACTGACAGTATTATCATCCTCCAGATAGCTATTTCATCAGGTTTTAGCTGGATAAATAATAACCCGGATATTGCGAGCATCCAGGAATCTCTCCGCAGTAATTTACTCCACCACAAATTGTATGGATATGGGGTTCGCAAGTTAGGAATACAGAAGATAATGAGAGACAAAATAATTTCTAGACTAAAACAAGTTTATTATGTAACCAAACATGCAATTTCTAGTTTGGTGAGACAGTTAATCGCAACATTAATAATTCGAGCAAAAAAAATAGAAAGTACAATCTTAATTCTAGCAGAGAATCCAATTTTTAAATCCAAATAATATTACAGTAAAAGACTTAAGGCAGATACCCATCAATTATAAATGTAACATGTACCTTAAACCCCAGGTTATTAGAAGACTATAAAGTTAGTGAGATGCTTCTGCCACAGTTGAGGGAAGATTTATCATCATCTTTCTCTTGGTTGTACCTTGACCAGGAGACACTGGAGTGAGCCCAGCAAATCTAAAAGTTTGAACTGTGCTTCCAATATTTACACATTTCTCAAGGATAATTAGGGGTGAGCAACAAATGCTGGCTTCCCAATGATGTCCTCATCCCATGAGAAAATTTTAAAAGGCTATATGACTACTTTTTTTTTAACATGCGGCTAATACAAAAGCAAAATACTGTGATGGCTGTAAATTTGAAAAATACCAGCAGATCTCAAGAGCAGAGAGAAACAGAATCATTTCAAGTCAAAGGTCTTTCACCAGAACTGATGAAAAGTCATCAATCTGAAACTTTAGCTCTGTTTCGATCCACAGATGTTGCCTGACATGCTGAGTATTTCCAGCATCCTTTTTTTCTTACTGTTGTGTTCCAATTCGAAACAAGCCCTGTATCCCTTTCTTTCTCAAGTCAACTTGCACCACTGCTAATTTCCAGCTAAGATTAGACCTTCTTTAATTCCTGAGAAAGTCAGCAGGCTGCAAGGCTCACATTGGTCATAATTTCATGATTCATCAAACTGTGTTTCAAAATTACGTTGAGGTGGGGGGGTGAGGGTAAGTTATAATTTAATTTGTGCTTGGTCAGTTTTGTCATAAATTCAGTTGACTCTAGTTTAACACTATCAGCATAAAATCATCATCTCACATATTATACTTGCCACAGTTAGGAAAACTGTTTTTAACCAATGTTTTACCTTGTGGTAAGCTTCCTGACTTTAAGAGTCATTCCTTCATATCGGAATAATAAAAGCAAAATGTTGTGGGTATTGTTAAAGTTAAGTTTATTTATTAGTCACAAGTAGGCTTGCATTAACACTGCAATGGGTTTACTGTGAAAATCCCCTAGTCACCACACTCCGGCATCTGTTCGGGTACACTGAGGGAGAATTTAGCATGGCCAATGCACCTAACCAGCACGTCTTTCGGACTGTGGGAGGAAACCAGAGCATCTGGAGGAAACCCAGAAATGGAAAGAACATGCAAACTACACACAGACAGTGACCCAAGCCAGGAATTGAACCCGGGTCCCTGGCGCTGTGAGGCAGCGGTGCTAACCACTGTGCCACCATGCTGCCCCACCATAGATCTGAAGATCTGAAATGATAATAGAAAGTGTTGGAAGAACTCAACAGGTCTGGCAACAACTGTGGAAAGAGAAAAACAGTTAACGGCACGGCGCGGTAGCACAGTGGTTAGCACTGCTGCTTGACAGCTCCAGGGACCTGGGTTCGATTCCCGGCTTGGGTCTCTGTCTGTGTGGAGTTTGCACATTCTCCTCGTGTCTGGGTGGGTTTCCTCCGGGTGCTCCGGTTTCCTCCCACAGTCGAAAGATATGCGGGTTAGGTTGATTGGCCATGCTAAAATTGCCCCTTAGTGTCCTGAGATGCGTAGGTTAGCGGGATTAGCGGGTAAATGTGTAGGGATATGGGGGTAGGGCCTGGGTGGGATTGTGGTCGGTGCAGACTCAATGGGCCAAATGGCCTCTTTCTGCACTGTAGGGTATCTATGATTCAATGAACATTTCGAGTCTACTTTGGAACACCAGAGTCATAGCAGTCCCGAAGAAATAATACTCGAAAACTTAATTTGGTGTCTCTCTCGACAGGTGCTGCCAAGTTTTTACCAGCACTGTCTGCTTCCATCAGGAGTTCTCTCTATGGTTCTAAGATGAGCTAAGTTTTTTTTCTAAGGGACCTTTGTTGCTTAGGGAATGAGGTAAGCGATATTAGAAAGATGAACTCTTAACTTCTTACGCTGGATTCCTTTGCATCCAATGCATGAATAAAGGATAAGTATGATCTATAAAAACTTTAAAGTTCGAGACAACTGCAGTTACCAGTCCTTTTGTTTTAAAGTTTATTTATTAGTGTCACAAGTAGGCTTACATTAACACTGCAATGAAGTTACTGTGAAAAATCCCCCAGTCGCCACACTCCGGTGCCTGTTCATGTACACTGAGGGACAATTTAACATGGTCAGTGCATCTAACCAGCACGTCTTTCAGACTGTGGGAGGAAACCAGAGCACCCGGAGGAAACCCATGCAGATACAAGGAGAATGTGCAGACTCCGCACAGACAGTGACCCAAGCCAGGAATCGAACCTGGGTCCCAGGCGCTTGTGAGGCAGCTGTGCCAACCAACTGTGCCACCCCACTGAAAGCTGATTTAAGGGAAGATTTCAAGTTAATGCTACAATACAGCTAATCTTAATCTCTACCTTTTAAATCTTTCTATCTGTATCCATTATTACTTAAAACGCTGCACTGAAACTGAATTGCAAACTTTAAAGCTTCAGATGCGAACGTTTTTTGTTTGACCCAGTTTTTTCCATTAATGTTACACAACAGCTGCTACCTGATGGAAAACCGATGAACCTGTCTTCAATCCTAGAGTTGGCTGCCTGTGTTGGTGTTAGTTGTTCTCAGTCCTCGAACCCAAGAAATAGCCATCTGAAGTTGCGGGGACGGGTTTTCAGCTTGTTACAGGTGTACACACACTCGAGTCCTATTTGCTACAGCAGTCCTCTAACTAAAAGCTAAACGGGATGTTTTTATATTGTAGTTCCAATATGTTCCCACTGCCTTTGAATTCACTATTGACAAGGGCGGCAGGCTGGTTAGCACTGCTGCCTCGCAGCATCAGGGACGCGGGTTCGAATCCGGCCTCTGCTCACTGTCTGTGTGGAGTCTGCATGTTTTCCCCGTGTCTGCGTGGGTTTCCTCCGGATACTTCGGCTTCATAGAATCCTACAGTACAGAAGGAGACCACTTGGATCATCGAGCCTGCACTGACCACGGTCCCACCCAGGCCCTGTCCCCATCACCCCATGCATTTGCCCTGGCTAGTCCCCTTGACACGAGGGAGCAATTTGGCATGGCCAATCTGCCTAACCCGCACATCTTTGGACAGTGGAAGGAGGCCGGAGCACCCGGAGGAAACCCATGCAGACGAGGGGCGAATGTGCAGACTCCACACAGACAGTGACCCAGGGCCTGAATTGAACCCGGGTGCGAGGCAGCAGTGCTAGCCACTGTGCCACCGTTCCAGCCCACACTCCAAAGATGTGCGGGTTGGATATTTGGCCATGCTAAATTGCCCCTTAGTGTCAGGGGGACTGGCCGGCGTGAATGCATGGGGTTACGGGGATGGGGCCTGGATGGAATTGTGGTCAGTGCAGATTCGATGGGCCAAATGGCTGCCTCCTGCACTGTAGGGATTCTATGATTTATTTGCGATTGTCTTGTATTTATTTCCCTGAATTTTAGCCTCCCACACAGGTGTAATTATTGTCTTCATGTTTACTTACCAACCCTTTCATAATGCTAATAATCTCTATCAGGTCCCCCCCACCCCCAGTCTTTTCTTGCTACAGAAAAGAACCTGCATCCTGTTCAATAAATAATCTCTGCTTTTGCAAACGTTGCAAGCACAAGAAAAGTTGGATCTCATTTACTTCCAAGCATAACCAACCAGCAAATATGTCCATTTCAAATGTTCCTGTGCTTTTGTGACCATTAGGTCCCAGTTGCGAAGTTCCAGGAGTTGCGGTACAACGTCGCCCTGATCCTGAAGGAAATGAATGACTTGGAAAAAAGAAGCATTCTCAAAATTCAAGATTAATATATTTCAGAATTTCATTAAAACAAAATTGTAAACCAGGAACTTGCCTATAGCCTTCTATAGGAGACAGTCTTGCTTTATTAAAACTGCTGTGGCCAAATAATTTTTCATTATTTTTAGTACATGTGTTGTCATCCAAGTACTGACTTATGAACTGAGATCTCTGGTGTATCATGGGCTTCTTAAATTGATTCCCAATATTCAACAGCCTTAACATGTCTATATTACAAATCCAACCTGTGTGTCTGTTAACACTGCTGTAACTGGGCCAGATAGATCATCCCAAGTCACACACCCACTTTGCAGCCATCTATTTAAAAGGAGACTTTACATTGGCAGAAGTCTGGCTATTGAGGTGGCAAGGAGAGGGAGACAAAGTGGAACGAAATGAAAGGAAGGATGCAAGAACTGCAATAAACAATGGTAATAATGTATTCATCCAAATTGGCAAATGACTAAAGAATGTGAATCGGGTCATGTTTGAACATGATCAGCCTTTTTAAGTAAGCTCTTGAGTTGAGTGACCTTCAGCTTGTTGTACAATGACAGATTCAGTTTCAAATGTAATATAACTTCAAAAGTTGTATAACTTGTTGTGATATAAAGCAGCATACTTTTGACATTCCATTTTTCAGTCTGGTAAAGACTCTGCCCAGTGCAGAAACTGATCACTGTACTTGGGTCTCCAAACCAGGCCACTGAAAAATCCATCCAGATAGTCAGAGTTTATATCCCATTGTAGAGTAAGTGTACACTATTTATCCTGATCCAAAGGACTTGGATTTCAATAGGAATTAATAGTGTTAAATCTTTAGACTTGTACTGTCAGAACCAGGTCGTTCGTCAATTGGAGCCTAAATTCTTTGGTGTTCGTCTCTCTTCCAAAACTGCTGATGGGAACTGAGATATGGAAAAAATAAAGTATTTGAACATTTTTTTTTCTCTTTCCTTCTCTCTCCCTTTTTATCACTGCTGATCTCATAATAGCTTGAACTCTTGCACAAGGAATATTCCATTGCACCTCTGTCATTTAGCTGAGTCTGCATCGACCACAATTCCACCCAGGCCCTATCCCCTTAACCCCATCTATTTACTCTGCTAGTCCCCCTAACACTAGGGCAATTTAGCATGGCCAATCAACCTAACCTGCATATCTTTGGAGTGTGGAAGGAAACCGGAGTACATGGAGAAAATCCACACAGACACGGGGAAAAACCTGCAAACTCCACACAGAAAGTGACCCAAGGCCAGAACTGAACCTGGCTCCCTGGCACTGTAAGGCAGCAGTGCTAACCACTGTGCCACCATGCCGCTCAATGCGATATACGTTCTTCATGCATAATGGTGTCATTATTCAATCACTGAAATATTGATTTTGACCCATTTGATAACATTCTTGCCTCTAAGTTAGACGGTTCAACATTCCCATCCTAATCCGGACCTAGGCTGTCACGTCAGCGCATTGAGAAGGGAGAGCCAGATCATTGACCCGACTACAAGGAATGTTGAATTGTCCCAGTACCCCGGCTAACATTTCTACCCCAATTGCCATCAGTGCACACTGATTAAGTTGACATTCATCTAACTTGCTATTCATTGTGCGCAGATTGTGATCGCCCATATAAATCTCTCCACTTAGTTTGAATTTATTAGTATATTATCTGCTTTGGGACTTCCAAGAGATATGACATGGTACAGAAATGTGTGTTCTATGCACAACCATTCCTTACAGATCACTTTTGGCTTAGACAATTCAGTTTCAAATGTTATAAAACCTCAAGAGGTTGTATAACTTATTCTATAAGGCATCATACTTTTGGCATTCCATTTTTAGTCTGGTAGTTCCCTTGTCAGGAAATCTAGAACTAAGGGACACCGTTTCAAAATAAGGGGTTTCCCATTTAAGATGATGATGAGGACGAATTTCCTCTGAGGGTTGGTAGTGTTTGAAATCCTCTTCAGCAGCGAACAATGGAGCATTAGTCATTGACCCTTATTTAAAGCTGAGTTAGTCAGATTTTTGATTGGCAAAGGAGTCGGTTTTATATGGGGAGCAGACATGATCTTATGAAATGGTGGAGCAGGATTGAGGGGCCAAATGGCCTCTCACTGATCTTGTTTCCCATGTTAAGAATTAATACTTAAAGTTGCAGAATTCATCTAAATCCCACAGATATTGTGTGCAGTTCTGGTCACCTCACTAGAAGAAGGATGTGGAAGTGCTGGAAAGAGTGCAGAGGGGATTTACCAGGATGCTGCCTGGTTTGGAGGGTAGGTCTTATGAAGAAAGGTTGAGGGAGCTAGAGCTGTTCTCTCTGGAGCGGAGGAGGCTGAGGGGAGACTTAATAGAGGTTTATAAAATGATGAAGGGGATAGATAGAGTGAACGTTCAAAGACTATTTCCTCGGGTGGATAGAGCTATTACAAGGGGACATAACTCTAGGGTTCGTGGTGGGAGATATAGGAAGGATATCAGAGGTAGGTTCTTTACGCAGAGAGTGGTTGGGGTGTGGAATGGACTGCCTGCAGTGATAGTGGAGTCAGACACTTTAGGAACATTTAAGCGGTTATTGGATAGGCACATGGAGCACACCAGGATGATAGGGAGTGGGATAGCTTGATCTTGGTTTCAGATAAAGATCGGCACAACATCGTGGGCCGAAGGGCCTGTTCTGTGCTGTACTGTTCTATGTTCTATGTACCTAACCGGAGGACAAAACGGTCAAAAGGTAGGATCTTACGCAACACGCCCTGAAAACATGTCATCGATTTAACTGTCACCTTCTATAACCCATATCATTCCACCCACTGTCCCCGGAGTGTCTGGAGGGCAGCTCGCTCGCCTGTTACACACAAGTTCTGTCCCACTGCCCTCGTTTCTCACGAAGACATCCCCCCCCCAAAAAACTTTTAAAACTCCCCATCATTCGGGGGTAACTTCACTGCGATGTTAATGTAAGCCTGATTGTGACATGAATAAATAAACCTTAAACTTAAACTTGGCTTTAGAAATTAATTCTGGACACTTTTAAAAAGCACACTTGGTTGCTTTGCAGACTTTTTAAAAGCACTTTTAACTACTTTGCAGACTTTTTAAAATCACACTCAACTACTCTGCAGACAAACACAGGTTTGTTCAATAGCCCAGTTCCACATTTTGCCAAAATACTAGGGAAAAATGAGCAGGTTAAAGAGAAAAGAATAAACAACAGAGAATAATTGCACATTACCTAATGTAATTGCTTGGTGATATTTCTCTAAGGCAGCCAGCGGTTTATTTTTCTTGTACAACACGTTCCCTTCATGTCTAAGAGTTAGGGCTCTGCTTTCTGCTGGGAAGTACTTGCCCATGAAGCTGTTTAGGACCACATTAATTCTATAGGCGCCGGCGGTGGGGAGCTTCTCTCCGCAAAGTTTGCAGGAAGCTCTGGTGCTGTCCGGCTCCTTCTCCAGGCAGCCCCTGCAGTAGCTGTGTCCGCAGCGCAGGGTGACCGGCTCGAACAGGGTGCCGGTGCACTGGCGGCAGCTCAGCAAGCCCCCGCCCGGCGGCTCGCCCTCCTCCCAGCCCGGGCTGCCCCGCAGCCTCTGGGCCAGTTGCCCCAGCAGGAGGTCCAGGTGCTGGGCTCGCAGCCTGCCCCGCCGGGACAGCAGCCGGTACTCCTCCAGCGCTTCGCCCAGCCGCCCCGCCAGTGCCAGGCAGCGGGCTCGCCGCAGCTGCTGCTGGGTCTCCTCCGGCTCGCCGGCTCGCCGGGCCAGCTGCAGCTTCCTCGCCCGGAACGCCTCGGCCGCCAGCTCCAACATCACCTCCACCTCGCTGCCTTCTGGAGAGGAGGAGACAGAGACTGGGGCAGTGGAAGGGATGTCAGCTTCTTCCAACACAAAGCCCAGTAAGCTGCCTCTGCCCAGACTCACACCACTCATTGTGTGTGTATATGTAGGCTGGTGTGTGTGTATATATGAGCTAGTGTGTATATGTGAACTGGTGTGTGTATATATAGGCTGGTGTGTGTATATTTATATGTAGGCTGGTGTATGTATGTGTATATGTGAGCGAGTGTGTGCATATATAGGCTGGTGTGTGTATATATATGTGAGCTAGTGTGTGTATGCATGTATATGTGGGCTGGTGTGTGTGTGTGCGTATCTCTCAATCCCTTTAAACCTCCTCTCCAATTCCGATGGAGCAGTGAAACCCTATCCACAATGGGGAGAAAAAAAATGTGTTACATAAAGCAACATCACATGAGCCTATCCTCCTCCTCCCATTGGCCTGAGTCAGACTGTTACAAAACCAGCAAGTTCTGTAGCGTTTTGTTTATTTTGGAATTGTGTTTTGGAGGAAGAATTGACACACATCTCTGTCTCCATCTCCCTACCTCTGAAACTGTTTCCCCACCAGCAGACTGCAACAAGTCATTTTCAACAAACACCAATGCACACACCCACTTTGCAAGATTTAAATATTTAATGTGCGCTTACAGACAGCCAAATATTGACACAACGCATCCTCACAATCCAGGAACAAGGTGCCACCCCACCCCCCCTCCCAAACATTATATATATATATCAATAACAATGTTCCAACGCTGACCTGTGCCTTTACAATCCCCCTTTGGAAATATTGTTCGAGGGGAAAAAATGTTGTTTTGTCAATTACTCTCAGCAGCTTCATTATTAAAACTGAAACAGAAAATTTCAATGCCCCATAACAAATGTGAACCCCGCTTTGCTATCGTTCTGCTAGTCTGCAATCAAAAGACACACATTTGTCAAATTGTCTCCGTTAATAATCGCCACCGACAATTTTCATCCGGCGAACTTTTATTCACAGAATGTTCTCTCCGTTTGTCGAGTGTGTGTGTGGTGTGTAGATTACATCACCTCTTATATAAGGCATTGACACAGTATCCGTTTACATAAAACGCCTTACTATTGTGCTGGAACTTTTTTTTGGTGGTGGGTACAAGAAAACAAAAGATAACGAGAGACGTGTGAAGGCAAAGAGGTGTTTTTTTTTGTCTCTCCCTCTCCCTCTCTCTGGAAAGATTAGAGAGTTAACAGAGTGCCACAAATTAAAATCAATAAAACCGACATCGTTGACCTGTCGAATTAGTAATCTCAACACGGTTGGAATGGCTACAAGAATGTGTAAATATTCAAAAGTAAGCAGGACGGATTCCCGACAGTTCCTAATAAATCAACAGCTTTGTTGCAATCAAATACGCGATAGTAACAAAAGCAAGGAAACGCAGTTTTAATTTTCCACAATAAAAAGCCTGAAATGATCCAGTCAAAAAAGCTTGACTTTAGAAAATTGGTTACATAATTGTGTTTCTATTTTGGTTTAAGAACTTGTTATCTCTCTTTATCACACACGCAAGGCATCACAGAGAGCTCTTGTATACAGTCATCACCAGAATTATTTAACTAATATGTCAAGGATGTCCAATTTCTGAACTCAAGATGAGTAAAATGGTAATGAGATCCCACAAATTGTATGAAAATGGGAATGTTTCAAGGTTCCTCAGGCAAGGTTCCATAGTTACATGTGTTGTGGTGTCAAGTTCCAACAGACCATTCCATTTCCCCTGGATTTTTTTAATTCATGGGTCATGGGCATGGCTGGCTGGGCCAGCATTTATTGCCCACCACTTGTTGTCCTTGTTCAGAGGGCAGTTGAGAGTTAATCACATTGCTGTGATTGCTGTGAGTCCCATGTAGGCCAGACCAGTTAAGGAAGGCTTATTTCTTCCGGCACGGTAGCACAGTGGTTAGCACTGCTGCTTCACAGCTCCAGGGTCCCGGGTTCGATTCCCGGTTCGGGTCACTGTCTGTGTGGAGTTTGCACATTCTCCTCGTGTCTGCGTGGGTTTCCTCCGGGTGCTCCGGTTTCCTCCCACAGTCCAAAGATGTGCGGGTTAGGTTGATTGGCCAGGTTTTTAAAAATTGCCCCTTAGAGTCCTGGGATGCGTAGGTTAGAGGGATTAGTGGGTAAAATATGTGGGGGTAGGGCCTGGGTGGGATTGTGGTCGGTGCAGACTCGATGGGCCGAATGGCCTCCTTCTGCACTGTAGGGTTTCTATGATTCTTCTATGATTCTTTCCCTAAAGGACATTAGTGAATCAGATGGGCTTTTCCGACAATCGACAACAGTTTCATGGTCATCAGTAGATTCTTAATTCCAGATTTATTTTGTATTGAATTCAAATTCCACCATCTGCCGTGGCGGGATTCGAACCCAGGTCCCCAGAATATTAGCTGAGTTTCTGGATTAATAGTCTAGCGATAATACCACTAAGCCATCGCCTCCCCTGAATTCTCCATAGATACCTCTGCGTGGGATCTTGGCTAGGTAAGTTGATGTTTGTGAGGAAAATGTCAAGAGCTGGGATTTCGATGGCTGATTAAGATTTGATTCTCCAAATATATCCTGTCCATCAGTGCATAGGTAGCAGGGGTAAATCACAGTCAGGCCATTACAGACCCATTACCCAAACATCATCAACAAGTCAAATAATCATTCGAAACAAGGCACTGGGGGAAGAAGATCTTAAAGCAACAAAGTGAGGCAAAACAGCCAGCATTCATTTCAGAAACAGTTCACATAAACCTTTTGGTAAGTTCAGCAAGGCTGCAGACATCAGCAACGACAGAACAGTAGAATCAAACTGGTGGTTGTAGAGTTGTTTTTCAAACTGGAGGCCTGTGACCAGCGGTGTGCCTCAGGGATCAGTGCTGGGCCCACTGTTATTTGTCATTTATATTAATGATTTGGATGAGAATATAGGGGGTATGGTTAGTAAGTTTGCAGATGACACCAAGATTGGTGGCATGGTGGACAGTGAGGAAGGTTATCTCCAATTGCAACGGGATCTTGATCAATTGGGCCAGTGGGCTGACAAATGGCAGATGGAGTTTAATTTAGACAAATGCAAGGTAATGCATTTTGGTAGATTGAACCAGGGCAGGACTTACTCAGTTAATGGTAGGGCGTTGGGGAGAGTTACAGAACAAAGAGATCTAGGGGTACATGTTCATAGCTCCTTGAAAGTGGAGTCACAGGTGGACAGAATGGTGAAGAAGGCATTCGGCATGCTTGGTTTCATCGGTCAGGACATTGAATACAGGAGTTGGGACGTCTTGTTGAAGTTGTACAAGACATTGGTAAGGCCACACTTGGAATACTGTGTGCAATTCTGGTCACTCTATTGTAGAAAGGATATTATTTAACGAGAAAGAGTGCAGAAAAGATTTACTAGGATGCTACCGGGACTTGATGGATTGAGTTATAAGGAGAGGCTGAATAGACTGGGACTTTTTCCTCTGGAGCATAGGAGGCTGAGGAGTGACCTTATAGAGGTCTATAAAATAATGAGGAGCATAGACAAGGTAGATAGTCAATATCTTTTCCCAAAGTCTAAAACTAGAGGGCATAGGTTTAAGGTGAGAGGGGAGAGATACAAAAGTGTCCAGAGGGGAATTGTTTCACACAGAGGGTGGTGAGTGTCTGGAACAAGCCGCCAGAGGTAGTAGTAGAGGCGGGTACAATTTTATCTTTTAAAAAGCATTTAGATAGTTACATGGGTACGATGGGTATAGAGGGATATGGGCCAAATGTGTGCAATTGGGATTAGTTTAGGGGTTTAAAAAAGGGGGGCGGCATGGACAAGTTGGGCCAAAGGACCTGTTTCCATGCTGTAAACCTCTATGACTATGACTCTATGACTTAACAATTTGCAAAAGGATTTATATCAGTAACCTAATTAGACAGAAAAATGGGAGATGGCATATGATAATGACGGATGCTTACTTGGTAGAAGTGTGGGTAGTTGGCAAAACCAGCTGTGTTGTATGGTAACAGTTACGCATCTAAGTCGGAAGGCAGTGGGTTCAACCCCTGCTCCAGAGATTTTCTTACAAATGTATTCATGGGATGTGGATAAACACTGGCAAGGCCAGTATTATTGCCCAAACTTAATTTCCATTGAGAAGGCGGAGGCGAGTTTCCTTTGTAAACCGCTGTAATCTATGTGCTGGTGTATGCAGTTGCTGTTCGAAAGGGTGTTGCAGGATTTTGAGCCAGCAACATTGAATGAACGGCAATACAGTTCCATGTCAGGATGGTGAGTGACTTGGAGGGGGTGCTATTCCCATGCACCTGCTGTTCTTGTCCTTGTCAAGCATTCTTTCTGGTTGTATCACAGCTTGGCATGGTTCCTGCTCTGCCCAAGACAGCAAGGAACTACAAAAGGTCATGAATGTAGCCTAATCCATCTCGCAAACCAGTCTCCCATCCATTGACTCTGTCTACACTTTCTGCTGCCTGGGCAAAGCAGCCAGCATAATGAAGGATCCCACACACCCCAGACATTCTCTTTTCCATCTTCCTTCGGGAAAAAGATACAAAAGTCTGAGGTCAGGTACCAACCGACTCAAGAACAGCTTCTTCTCTGCTGCTATCAGATTTTTGAATGGACTTACTTTGCATTAAGCTGATCTTTCTCTACACCCTAGCTATGACTGTGACACTACATTCTGCACTCTCTCATTTCCTTCTCTATGAACGGTATGTTTTGTCTGTATCGCGCACAAGAAACAATACTTTTCACTGTATGTTAATACATGCGACAATAATAAATCAAATCAAAAATCAAATCAAATGTAAGAGGTAGAAGTTGCAGGAAGGAGCCTTGGAGAGTTCCTGCTGTACATCATGTCGATGATTCACACTGCAGCTACTGTACGTCAATGGTGAGGGGACTAAATGCTTATGGTGGTGGATGGGGGGCTAATCAAGCGGGTTGATTTGTTTTGGATACTGTTGAACCGCTTGGATGTTGTTGGAGCTGCACTCCTCCAGGCAACTGGAGAGTATTTCCACACTCTTGTGCCTTATAGATGGCGGACAGACAATGGGGAGTCAGGAGGTGAGATGGTCACTGCAAATGCCCAGCCTGCGACCTGGTTTTGTTGGCACAGTATTATGTAGCTGGCTCAATTCAGTTTCTGGTCAGTAGTAACCCCCAGGACTTCAACATTGGTAAGGTTGTTGAATGTCAAGTGAAAGTGATGGTAAGACTTTCTCATGTTGGAGGTAAATGTTATTTGCCACTTCTCAATCCAATGTTGTCCAGGTCTTTCTGCATGCAGCACAGATGGAGAGGTGTGAATTAGAAAACTGAAAACTGTCACTGTCAACAAACATCTCTACTTCTAACCTTATGATGGAGGGAAAGTCATTAATGAAGCAACTGAAGATGGTTGGATCGAGGTCACTGCCCTCTGGAAATGCTGCAGTGATATCCTGGAGATGAAATGATTGGCCTCGAACAACCACAGCCATCTTCCTTTGTGTTAGGTATGACTCCAGTCAGTGGAGCTTTCCTCAGGTGTTACGAAACCTCATTGATATTATGTGCGAGCATGTTCCAACCTGAAACACTGGTTTCCGCTGGTTTATTTTTTTTTGGATATCAGTGAGAAATGTTTGTAGAAACAGTGGGTACTCAGGCCTCTCTTTCATTAAACAAGCAAAAGGATTTATTAAAGAAGAAAAATAATAAAACACTACAAAGAACAAGCTTATATTTCCGCAAATGAATCGTAAGCACTTAGTCCCTCAAAGAATGAAAACCCAAAAGCACCTGTTTCCCTCCGTACCTAAACTCTGCTGAGACCCCTGTTTCCCAGACAACAACCATAAACTTGTTGGTCTAATCTGGCCACTGATTACCACATCATACAGTTCAAGTGACCAGGATTTGGAAATGGTCTTCAGTTCACCGAAGAAAACCATCTTTTTCACAAACTGGTTTTTGCCTTCAGCATTCCATCTCCAGCTGTTTTCTGAATATGGCTGCCCCCGTTTCTCTCTCTTGCTGCTGCTTCTTCAACACCTCGTCTGTGTCTGAACTGTTTCCTGGCTCACAGCACTCTTGTCTACTGATCGGATCGATTGCAAAAACACTCTGTTCCCTATTCTTTCCTTTTCCTGCTCATTGTTTACAACAATACATGGCAGTTTGATTTGACCATATATTCGTTTTAATAGCATCCTAACATTTTGTGGCATATGATTCCCATAGCCTTTAATTTTACTCACGATTCCCACTAACTTCAATTTTACTTGGACTCATTGATGTCACACAATTAAATCTGCCTTGATATCAAGGGCAGTCACTTTCACCTCAGCCTCAGAGTTTAGTTATTTTGTCCATCTTCAAACCAAGGCTATAATGAGATCCTGAGCCAAGATTCTGGTTGCGATGATGAGCAGCTTATTAGTAAGTGCCATTTTACAGCACTGTCAATGACACATTCCATCACTTTGCTGATTGAGAGCAAGCTGAAGGAACAGATTGGCCAGATTGGATTTATGTTGCTTTTTGTGAACTTAAACACATAATTCAAGGTGCTACTTCAGTGAAATAGAGTGTTGCCCTGCTGGGGATGCTGTTTTTCAAATGAGACCTTCAAATTAGGCCCAAATTTCCTCTCGGGCGAATGTAAAAGATCCTAGTAAACTGATTACCTGGCTATCGACTTGGGCACAAAAATCAAGGCTGACATGCCCGGTTCTGAGGGAGTGCTATGCTGTCAGAAGTCCTGCCTTTCATACACAATGTAAAATTGATGCTCTATCTATTCTCTCTCATTTTGGCCTAAAAGATCCTATGGCACTCTTTCAAAGGGGAGCACTTACTCTGGCTAACATTTATTGTTCAAACAAAATCAAAAAAACAGATCATGTCAGAAGGTGGTTGCAGAAGGTTGCTTTTCAAACTGGAGGCCTGTGACCTGTGGCATGTCTCAGGGATCAGTGCTGGGTGCACTGTTATTTGTCATTTATATTAATGATTTGGATGAGAATTTAGGAGGCATGGTTAGTAAGTTTGTAGATGACACCAAGATTGGTGGCATAGTGGAAAATGAAGGTTATCTAGGATTGCAACGGAATCTTGATCAATTGGGCCAGTGGGCCGATAAATGGCAGATGGAGTTTAATTCAGATAAATGTGAGGTGATGCATTTTGGTGGATTGAACCAGGGCAGCACTTACTCAGTTAATGGTAGGGCACTGGGGAGAGTTATAGAAAAAGAGCTAGGGATACAGGTTCACAGCTCCTTGAAAATGGAGTCACAGGTGGACAGAGCGGTGAAGAAAGCATTCAGCATGCTTGGTTTCATTGGTCAGAACATTGAGTACAGGAGTTGGGACATCTTGTTGAAGTTGTACAAGACATTGGTAAGGACACACTTGGAATACTGTGTACAGTTCTGTTCACCCTATTATAGAAAGGATATTAAACTAAAAAGGATGCAAAAAAGATTTACTAGGATGCCAGCAGGACTTGATGGTTTGAGTAATAAGGAGAGGCTGGATAAACTGGAACTTTTTTCCCTGGAGCATAGAAGGCTGAGGGGTGATCTTATAGAGGGGGGGTCTTTAAAATAATGAAGGGCATAGATCAGCTAGATAGTCAACAACTTTTCCCAAAGATAGGGGAGTCTAAAACTAGCGAGCATCGGTTTAAGGGGAGAGATACAAAAGGGACCAGAGAGGCAATTTTTTTCACAGAGGGTGGTGAGTGTCTGGAACAAGCTGCCAGTGGTAATGGTAGAGGCAGGTACAATTTTGGCTTTTAAAAAGCATTTACACAGTTACATGGGTAAGATGGGTATAGAGGGATATGGCCCAAACGCGGGCAATTGGGACTAGCTTAGTGGTAAAAATTGGGCAGCATAGACAAGTTGGGCCGGAGGGCCTGTTTTCATGCTGTAAACTTCTATGACTCCGTCAACATTATCACATAGCTATTACTGTGTGCCAATTGGCTGAACTCAATCAAATTGAGTTTTTTTTAAATACAAGTGACTCGTACTTCATCAGCTGTACAGTGCTTTGGAACACTTAGGGGCGTGATGGCCTAGTGGTATTATCACTTGACTATTAATCCAGAAACTCAGCTAATGTTCTGGGGAATCTGGGTTCGAATCCTGCCACGTCAGGTAGTTGAATTTGAATTCAATTTAAAAAAAGCTCTGGAATTAAGAATCTACTGATGATGATGAAACCATTGTGATTGTCAAAAAAACCCATCTGGTTCACTAATGTCCTTTAGGGAAGGAAATCTGCCGTCCTTACCTGGTCTGGCCTACATGTGACTCCAGAGCCACGGCAATGTGGTTGACTCTCAATTGCCCTCATCATAGAAATCATAGAAACCCTACAGTGCAGAAGGAGGCCATTTGGCCTATCGAGTCTGCACCGACCACAATCCCACCCAGGCCCTATCCCCACATATTTACCCACTAATCCCTCTAACCTACGCATCCCAGGACTCTAAGGGGCAATTTTTAACCTGGCCAATCAACCTAACCCGCACATCTTTGGACTGTGGGAGGAAACCGGAGCACCCGGAGGAAACCCACGCAGACACAAGGAGAATGTGCAAACTCCACACAGACAGTGACCCGAGCCGGGAATCGAACCCGGGACCCTGGAGCTGTGAAGCAGCAGTGCTAACCACTGTGCTACCGTGCCGCCCTCATGCTACTAGTGATGGGCAATAAATGCTGGCCAGCCAGCGACGCCCATATCCCACAAATGAATAAAAATAAAATAAGTCCCTATGGTCATAAATGCAAGTTTTCACTTTTGTATTTGAAATGCTTTGAAATGTTTCAAGGAGAGGTCTAAGTTTTTCCTTCAACTCACCTTTTCTTGCCTTGCTTGTTTGCTATGCTCTTTCTCAGTAAAAAGGTTGAAAAAAAAAACCTCGTTCCTGCAATTGACAGCCTTGATACCTGCCATCGAGTCAAAAGAAACGCTGAAAGTTAACCAAAACTTCTAAGTGAATGTGCGAAAGGTGAGTTGCACACTGTTGCAGGAAAATGCGATGAACTCTGCACTCTGCTAAGATACTGAATGGATGAGATTGTAAACACCAGTGCTCTACTAAATGGTACCAAGGTAAGGACAGCCAGAACTAGGTCTTTGTTTACATACATTATTATAGTGTTAGCTATCCAGCTTTTGAACAGTTTATGGATATATTTATTATTCATTCTGTATGACTGCATGAATGGTCAGACAGTTGACAATGATGGGGTAAAAAAAACCAAATGGTTCATTTCAGAATTGACCCAGATACATGGCAGAGTGGGTTAGAACATCTTATCACAATGGTCGCGGAAACAAATATTTTAAGTACCTAATGACCCATTTTGTTTCCCTTCATAGAGCAACTGCTCGATTCTTCCATTACGACATCAGTAGCTCATTCCAAAATACATGCAATCAAATCTTTCGTACCAGCAAATGGGTTGCAAATTTATAGCTATTCATTCTTTTGATCATTTTTGAAAGGCAGCAGTGGTTACTATTTCAAAAGGAAATGGTACTAAAGTGACTCAAACCTGCCAGATAATTCACTGGAACCTGATTATATAATTTTCCAGAATTCTCTTGAAAAGGTGGAGAAAGTCAAATGTGACAGACCTACATAACGTGATAGGTTATAGTTTAGACTTGCTTCAATTATTAAACTGCTAGAGTCTGATATAGCTTTTCATAAGGCATTATGGTGTGACTCCCACACAGGGCAATTAACACAGAGATATCAGCAAATGGGATTAAGCAGAATGTAGCCACAAGCTAATAGGACATATGGTAAAAGGTTACTCACCAGAATGGTGAATAGTCTGCAAGTTGGAGTGACTTGCTTCTGATAATCAAGAAAAGTCCAGACTTGCACTGAATTAGTGAGTCAAAATTTTCTGTTGTGTGACACATATTTGTTAGATTTATCCATTTAGATGGTTCAATGTTTTTGCATGGCTGAAAGTGTGACCAATAAGAACACAGTGGTGGAAAGAAACTACTTTAAAACAAGAAGTTACTGATCCCCAACCAGATAGTGACAAATTGAATTGAGAAGGAAAAACAGAATTAGATTTTATCTTTTCAAAATTCCAAAAATAGCTGGAAAAATTAAACTCTGCATTTCAGTTTCATTGAAAGAGCAGCTGATTTGGTAATTAACACTGACCACATTATTAAAGAGTATTTAGCCTTAATTGGATGAGTTTTATGCTGTCTGGTGTGCAATTGCAGCAATGTCATACCAATGTATTTCAATGTTATGGCAGGCAGCTGGTTTTGCGGAGCTAAGTGGAGTGGCACAACCCAGACAGCAACCTTTGCACATTCATGTTTAACTGCAAACCTGTCTCTCCCAGTCCTGCATAAATAACAGTGGCCACCGTCAGCCTCACCGCTATTTTGACAGCTTATCCTGGCCCATTACTTTACAAAAGCTAGGAACTTGCCTCACTCAGGTAAAGTACTGCATGGAACAATACTGAAATTGTGATGAGGACTATTTAAAAGACTGCAAGGTGGGCCGGTGTGGTTTGATGTACAGAGACCTTTAAAGAATAGGGAAAGGGAATATAGATTAAATATTAAGATTCTATCAAGCATAACAGGTGCAATAGTTATTTCATTATCATACTTTCCTTTTAAAGCTTTGATCTCGAGATGTGCACTATGAGTAATCATTTAAAAATTATAGTGGCTACTGTCTGTAGCCAAGCAATGATTCAGGTTAGTATTGCTGGAGTGCTGACAATTGAGAGTGTGTTCAAGAAAGTAACAGTAGTAAAACATCACAAGCAAATTTCACAAACCATTTGGATAATTAAGGTCAGGCATAAAAATCTGTACATCCAACAATTTATATTTAGCCTCTTGTGAAATATTAAAGTATTTGATAGAACATAGAACAGTACAGCACAGAACAGGCCCTTCGGCCCACGATGTTGTGCCGATCTTTATCTGAAACCAAGATCAAGCTATCCCACTCCCTATCATCCTGGTGTGCTCCATGTGCCTATCCAATAACCGCTTAAATGTTCCTAAAGTGTCTGACTCCACTATCACTGCAGGCAGTCCATTCCACACCCCAACCACTCTCTGCGTAAAGAACCTACCTCTGATATCCTTCCTATATCTCCCACCACGAACCCTATAGTTATGTCCCCTTGTAATAGCTCTATCCACCCGAGGAAATAGTCTTTGAACGTTCACTCTATCTATCCCCTTCATCATTTTATAAACCTCTATTAAGTCTCCCCTCAGCCTCCTCCGCTCCAGAGAGAACAGCTCTAGCTCCCTCAACCTTTCTTCATAAGACCTACCCTCCAAACCAGGCAGCATCCTGGTAAATCCCCTCTGCACTCTTTCCAGCACTTCCACATCCTTCTTCTAGTGAGGTGACCAGAACTGCACACAATATCTGTGGGATTTAGATGAATTCTGCAACTTTAAGTATTAATTCTTAACATGGGAAACAAGATCAGTGAGAGGCCATTTGGCCCCTCAATCCTGCTCCACCATTTCATAAGATCATGTCTGCTCCCCATATAAACCCCTGACTCCTTTGCCAATCAAAAATCTGACTAACTCAGCTTTAAATAAGGGTCAATGACTAATGCTCCATTGTTCGCTGCTGAAGAGGATTTCAAACACTACCAACCCTCAGAGGAAATTCGTCCTCATCATCATCTTAAATGGGAAACCCCTTATTTTGAAACTGTGTCCCTTAGTTCTAGATTTCCTGACAAGGGAACTACCAGACTAAAAATGGAATGCCAAAAGTATGATGCCTTATAGAATAAGTTATACAACCTCTTGAGGTTTTATAACATTTGAAACTGAATTGTCTAAGCCAAAAGTGATCTGTAAGGAATGGTTGTGCATAGAACACACATTTCTGTACCATGTCATATCTCTTGGAAGTCCCAAAGCAGATAATATACTAATAAATTCAAACTAAGTGGAGAGATTTATATGGGCGATCACAATCTGCGCACAATGAATAGCAAGTTAGATGAATGTCAACTTAATCAGTGTGCACTGATGGCAATTGGGGTAGAAATGTTAGCCGGGGTACTGGGACAATTCAACATTCCTTGTAGTCGGGTCAATGATCTAGCTCTCCCTTCTCAATGCGCTGACGTGACAGCCTAGGTCCGGATTAGGATGGGAATGTTGAACCGTCTAACTTAGAGGCAAGAATGTTACCAAATGGGTCAAAATCAATATTTCAGTGATTGAATAATGACACCATTATGCATGAAGAACGTATATCGCATTGAGCGGCATGGTGGCACAGTGGTTAGCACTGCTGCCTTACAGTGCCAGGGAGCCAGGTTCAGTTCTGGCCTCGGGTCACTTTCTGTGTGGAGTTTGCAGGTTTTTCCCCCCGTGTCTGTGTGGGTTTCCTCCATGTATTCCGGTTTCCTTCCACACTCCAAAGATATGCAGGTTAGGTTGATTGGCCATGCTAAATTGCCCTAGTGTTAGGGGGACTAGCAGAGTAAATAGATGAGGTTAAGGGGATAGGGCCTGGGTGGGATTGTGGTCGATGCAGACTCAGCTAAATGACAGAGGTGCAATGGAATATTCCTTGTGCAAGAGTTCAAGCTATTATGAGATCAGCAGTGATAAAAAGGGAGAGAGAAGGAAAGAGAAAAAAAAATGTTCAAATACTTTATTTTTCCCATATCTCAGTTCCCATCAGCAGTTTTGGAAGAGAGACGAACACCAAAGAATTTAGGCTCCAATTGACGAACGACCTGGTTCTGACAGTACAAGTCTAAAGATTTAACACTATTAATTCCTATTGAAATCCAAGTCCTTTGGATCAGGATAAATAGTGTACACTTACTCTACAATGGGATATAAACTCTGACTATCTGGATGGATTTTTCAGTGGCCTGGTTTGGAGACCCAAGTACAGTGATCAGTTTCTGCACTGGGCAGAGTCTTTACCAGACTGAAAAATGGAATGTCAAAAGTATGCTGCTTTATATCACAACAAGTTATACAACTTTTGAAGTTATATTACATTTGAAACTGAATCTGTCATTGTACAACAAGCTGAAGGTCACTCAACTCAAGAGCTTACTTAAAAAGGCTGATCATGTTCAAACATGACCCGATTCACATTCTTTAGTCATTTGCCAATTTGGATGAATACATTATTACCATTGTTCATTGCAGTTCTTGCATCCTTCCTTTCATTTCGTTCCACTTTGTCTCCCTCTCCTTGCCACCTCAATAGCCAGACTTCTGCCAATGTAAAGTCTCCTTTTAAATAGATGGCTGCAAAGTGGGTGTGTGACTTGGGATGATCTATCTGGCCCAGTTACAGCAGTGTTAACAGACACACAGGTTGGATTTGTAATATAGACATGTTAAGGCTGTTGAATATTGGGAATCAATTTAAGAAGCCCATGATACACCAGAGATCTCAGTTCATAAGTCAGGACTTGGATGACAACACATGTACTAAAAATAATGAAAAATTATTTGGCCACAGCAGTTTTAATAAAGCAAGACTGTCTCCTATAGAAGGCTATAGGCAAGTTCCTGGTTTACAATTTTGTTTTAATGAAATTCTGAAATATATTAATCTTGAATTTTGAGAATGCTTCTTTTTTCCAAGTCATTCATTTCCTTCAGGATCAGGGCGACGTTGTACCGCAACTCCTGGAACTTCGCAACTGGGACCTAATGGTCACAAAAGCACAGGAACATTTGAAATGGACATATTTGCTGGTTGGTTATGCTTGGAAGTAAATGAGATCCAACTTTTCTTGTGCTTGCAACGTTTGCAAAAGCAGAGATTATTTATTGAACAGGATGCAGGTTCTTTTCTGTAGCAAGAAAAGACTGGGGGTGGGGGGGACCTGATAGAGATTTTTAGCATTATGAAAGGGTTGGTAAGTAAACATGAAGACAATAATTACACCTGTGTGGGAGGCTAAAATTCAGGGAAATAAATACAAGACAATCGCAAATAAATCATAGAATCCCTACAGTGCAGGAGGCAGCCATTTGGCCCATCGAATCTGCACTGACCACAATTCCATCCAGGCCCTATCCCCGTAACCCCATGCATTTACCCTGGCTAGTCCCCCTGACACTAAGGGGCAATTTAGCATGGCCAAATATCTAACCCGCACATCTTTGGAGTGTGGGCTGGAACGGTGGCACAATGGCTAGCACTGCTGCCTCGCACCCGGGTTCAATTCAGGCCTTGGGTCACTGTCTGTGTGGAGTTTGCACATTCGCCCCTTGTCTGGATGGCTTTCCTCCGGGTGCTCTGGTTTCCTTCCACTGTCCAAAGATGTGCGGGTTAGGCAGATTGGCCATGCTAAATTGCTCCTTCGTGTCAAGGGGACTAGCTAGGGTAAATGCATGGGGTGATGGGGATAGGGCCTGGGTGGGATTGTGGTCGGTGCAGGCTTGATGATCCAAGTGGTCTCCTTCTGTACTGTAGGATTCTATGAAGCCGAAGTATCCGGAAGAAACCCACGCAGACACGGGGAAAACATGCAGACTCCACACAGATAGTGAGCAGAGGCCGGATTCGAACCCGTGTCCCTGATGCTGCGAGGCAACAGTGCCAACCAGCCTGCCGCCCTTGTCAATAGTGAATTCAAAGGCAGTGGGAACATATTGGAACTACAATATAAAAACATCCCATTTAGCTTTTAGTTAGAGGACTGCTGTAGCAAATAGGACTCGAGTGTGTGTACACCTGTAACAAGCTGAAAACCCGTCCCCGCAACTTCAGATGGTTATTTCTTGGGTTCGAGGACTGAGAACAACTAACACCAACACAGGCAGCCAACTCTAGGATTGAAGACAGGTTCATCGGTTTTCCATCATTCTTTCCAGTATCAATAGCTAATCCCACAATGAGATTCTAAAAAGCATTGACGTCAAAAGATCAGCAGCAGTGAAATTAGATGATGAAATGACTGAAAGGATAGTCCTGGCTGGTATTTAATTAGGCAGAAACCAATGGATGTCAGGATACTGCTTTTCAGTTCCCAATCCTGTTAATGACAGGGGGGACTTTCAATTAATACTTGTCACATGCTTGCATCGGGCTGGCGTTTGCCGTATGAGCAGAGACCCAGAAATGCTTTCGCACCATGACCCACACCAAACAATTTTCAGAATCTGCCGGATCACACGGGATGCTATAATTCTTGATGGATTAGCCCTCAAGTGCTCGTGTTCAATCTGAATGACTGATCAATAATTCATCATTTGGAGGAAAACCTGTCTAATGCATCAACCCAGGCACATCTTCACAGTGTTCACCGGGCACTCCAACAATTTGCATTTATACAGTGCCTTTATTGTACAGAGTGTCAATTTAGACATTGGGCCACATGAGCCGTGAGGTCAAGTGTCAAGATGTTTTCCTTTTAAAAAAAAGAGTGTCTTCAGAGGAGGAAAGAGCAAGGTAGAGAGTCTCAGGAAGGGACTTCTAGCACTTAGGGCACCAGGGTAAGTGATGAAAAGTTGGATGCGCAAGAGGTCATAATTCAATCCTACAATAAACAGTGAGAAATCCTTTCATATCACTGCATATTAACAGAACAGTGAGAAGTCTCACAACACCAGGTTAGAATCCAACAGGTTTATTTGGAATCACGAGCTTTTGGAGCGCTGGTCCTTCTTCACTCACCCGAAGGAGCAGCAGCTCCTTCCTGGCTTGGGTCACTGTCTGTGTGAAGTCTGCACGTTCTCACCGTGTCTGCGTGGGTTTCCTCCGGGTGCTCCGGTTTCCTCCCACAGTCCAAAAGATATGCTGGTTAGGTGCATTGGCCATGCTAAATTCTCCCTCAGTGCACCTGAACAGGCACCGGAGTGTGGCAACTAGGGGATTTTCACAGTAACTTCACTGCAGTGTTAATGTTATCCTATTTCTGACACTTAAACTTTAAACAAAGTTACAATGCACTGAAAAATACCTTGCATTTATAAAGCACCTTTAATGCAGCATAACTTGCCAAGCTGCTTCACAGTGCCATAATCAAAAATAATAGTACTGAGCAAAAATACTCAGGTTACCCAAAGCTTGGTCAAGCTGATAGGCTTTAATGAAGGATCCTGAGAGAAAAGATGGAACTAGAGAGGCTCAGGAATTTATGGAGAGGGAATTGCAGAGCAAAGGGCTGAAGTGGCTGAAGGTACAACTGCCAATTGATGAGCGAAGACAGCAGCAGAATGCACAAGAGCCAGAGTCATAGTCGGAAGAATGCCTGGGGTTTGTGGATCTGGATTAAGTTAGAGTTATGGAGAAATGAATCATAGAATCCCTACCTTGCAGAAGGAAGCCATTCAACCCATCAAGCCTGCACCGACAACAATCCCACCCAGACCTTAGCCCCATAACCCCACATATCTACCTTGCTAATCCCTTGACACTGAGGGGCAATTTAGCATGGCCAATCTACCTAACCTGCACATCTTTGGAGTGGGGGAGGAAACTGGAGCATCGGGAGGAAAACTATGCAGACATGGGGAGAACGTGCCTACTCCGCACAGTGACCCGAGGCCAGAATTGAACTCAGGTCCCTGGCGCATGAGGCCAAGAATGGATTTAAGCACAAGGAAAATAATTTTAACCTTGGCACAGCAGGGGTCTGGGAATCAATGTAGGTCAGGAAAGACTTGCTGAGTGAGTGGAACTAGGTATGAGGTGCGGACAAGAGAGATTTGGATGACCTGATGTTTGCAGGGGATATAGGGTAGTTAACCTGTCAGAAAGTATTGCAATAGTCAAATGTGGAGTCATCTTTGCAGATCTTGTTCTTAATGCTCTTTAAGTTTATGGGAGAAAGTTACAATCCAGATTTAACGCTGAGTAAATGTCACAAATGCTACAAGATTAAACAGTTCTGTTTGCAGTTTGCAGCCTTTAATAGAAGTCGGTACACGAATGGGCAACAGACCAAATGTGGTTATATAACGTTTGCAATTGGCAGCAATTCATACTTATATAAGTTTGATGCATCTCAGATTCTAATTACCATTCATTTTCAGCACTGGCCCCTCCCATGTTTACTGATTAACTCAAGTTACAAGCTGATCTTCCAAAAGCCTAACACGGGCAGCAAATTAAGGCCTGCGATTATATCTTGGCAATGTATTCATGGAGCAAAAAAAATGTTTTCGTTCTCTTAACCCTGGAGAAACAAAACTAAAACCCGCAGGCTTCAGTTGTTCAGCCTGCAGAGTCATTGTGTCTTTCCCCCCACTGCAGTGTGTGTGTGTGTGTGCGACATTTCTATATCTGGTTGTACTTTTAGGCCGGGCTTGCCTTCTTGAATTTGGCAGGACTGGCAGTTTGGAAAAGTCTGTTTTCAGCACTCTGATCTCACTGGGATATGTTCTGAACCTGTTATTCATGTAAATTGAGTTTGTGTCTTTATAAGCTCTGTTTGTGAACAGAATTCCCACTCACCTGAAGAAGGGGCTTAGAGCTCCGAAAGCTTGTGTGGCTTTTGCTACCAAATAAACCTGTTGGACTTTAACCTGGTGTTGTTAAACTTCTTATCATGGAACAAAACAGGGAACTCGTCTTTATAGATACACGGACTGCTCTGCTTCAAGATGGTGGCTCACCACCATCTTCCTGGGGGCAATGAGGGATGAGTAACAAATGCCAGGCTTGGCAACAACACCCACATTCCCTTGCATTAGTTTATTTTTAATCATCAAATTCAAGTAAGCATAAAATAAACCCTATTTTTATATTTGTTGAAAATGTATTTGTTCTTGAGATCTGGCTGACATCGAGAGCAATACTTAACAGCCTTGAGGGTAGAGGCAATTAGTGTGTGCATGATTTTGATTTGATTCATTGTCACATGTATTAGTATACAGTGAAAAGTATTGTTTCTTGCGTCCTATACAAAGCATACCATACATAGGGAAGGAAAGGAGAGAGTGCAGAATGTAATGTTACAGTCATAGCTAGGGTGCAGAGAAGGATAAACTTAATGCGAGGTAGGTCCATTCGAAAGTTTGATGGCAGCAGGGAAGAAACTGTTTTTGAGTCGGTTGGTACGTGACCTCAGACTTTTGCACCTTTTTCCTGACAAAAGAAGTGGAAGAGAGTATGTCCGGGGTGTGTGGGGTCCTTGATTATGTTAGCTGCTTTTCCAAGGCAGTGGGACGTGTGGACAGTGTCGATAGATGGGAGGCTGGATTGAGTGATGGACTGGGCTACATTCTGGACCCTTTGTAGCTTCTTGCAGTCTTGGTCACAGCAGGAGCCATGTCAAGCTGTGATACAATCAGAAAGAATGCTTTCTATGGTCAGAATCAGTGTTCCTGGAAGACACAGTGAATCTCTTGGGATTTTATGACAATCCTGCAGCTTTAATGGCAATCTTCTACTGCGAGTCCAGGAATTACCGGATTTACTGAGTTCAGTTTCACCATTTGGCATTGCAAGATTTAAATGCTCGGGATCGTGGTTGTTAATCCTGTGCTTGTGCATCCATACTTAGCAAGATGTTGCTTCTTATTAACTTAGCCTTCACTTTGAAACAGTAAAGAGTTAACTGAAGATGGAGGAGGATTTTAAGGAATACCCTCCTGGCAGGGAGACAATAAATTATTAATCTAATTAGGAACAAGGACTAAAGAGCTGCTGAATCCTGAAGTGCCCCATCATATCTTGGAGAAAATAAACACTAATTTATTTAAGGCTTTGCACAATCTCAAGGTGCCCCAAAATATGTTTCAGCCAACACAATAGTTTTTGAAGCGTAGTCACTATGTAGGGAAGGCAGCAGCCAATTTGTGCACAGCAAGCTCCCACAAACAGCATTATGATGATGATCAGTTAATCTGTTTTCATGATGTTGATTGAGGGATACGTATTGACATCAATAGTGCCATGGGATCCACCTGATTCTCACTGCTGCCTCACAGCACCAAGGACCCAGGTTCAATTCCGGCCTAGGGTGACTGTCTGTGTGGAGTTTACACATTTTTATTTATTTAAAGTTTGTTTATTCATTAGTCACAAGTTGGCTTACGTGAACACGACAATGAAGTTACTGTGAAAATCCCCGAATCGTCACACTCTGGCGCCTGTTCGGCTGCAGTGAGGGAGAATTGAGCACGGCCAATGCACCTAACCAGCATGTCTTTTGGACTGTGGGAGGAAACCGGAGTATCCGGAAGAAACCCACACAGACACGGGGAGAACGTGCAAACTCCACACAGACAGTGACCAAGCCGGGAATTGAACCCAGGTCCCTGGCGCTGTGAGGCAGCAGTGCTAACCATTCTCCCAGTGTCTGCGTAGGTTTCCTCCGGGTGCTCTGGTTTCCTCTCACAGTCCAAAGATGCGTAGGTGAGGTGGATTGACCATGCCAAATTGCCCCTTAGTGTCACAAAATGTGGTTAGATGACTTAACCATGGTAAATGTGGGGGGTTACGGGTATAGGGTGGGGGTGAAGGGCCTGGTACTCTGTCAGAGAGACTTGGTGCAGACTCAATGGACCGAATGAACCTCCTGCATTGTAGGGTTTCTATGATTCAATGAGGGGGCAGGTGGGACCTTGGTTTAATACCTCACCTGAAAGACAGCACCTCCAATAATAGAGCACTCCCTCAGTACTGCACTGGAGTGTCAGCCAAAATATTTGTGCTCAAGTCCAGGAGTGGGACTTGAACCAACAACCTAGTGATTCACAGGTGAGAGTGCTGTCAACTGAGCCACAGCTGATACCTATCGAATGTCTAGAAATCTTACATCCCTTATGAATCAATTTGATGAAGCACGACAGGACCAAACTACAGCATCAACGTTTTATAATAACCAGCTCCAACAATTCTTCCAGGCAACCAGCCAAAGACATGCTGCTAGACAAAGTGCTGCTGAAGTTAGCACCACAAATTGTAGAATGTCACACTCTGCGGAATGCCTCATCTGCGGATTGGAAAGTCTGTAAATGTAGCAGTGATCCTGCCCAAATTCAGTCACCGAGGAAGCGCATGCCATTGCCTCAAGTCAGCTGACGAAACTATACCAAAAAGATATAAATACCTTCCAACGCTACTCACTTCAAAGCGATGAACTTGACCGTTCGCCAGTTTTAATTGCATCAGTATAGCCGGCTGCAGAGCACGGGTCAAGGAACTGCAAACATAAAGTCAATATGAGTGCCAGGGTAGAGGGGAACAATTAATTTTAGCTACCTACTGTATCTAGTCAGGAGCTAGCCACAACCAAAGACTTGCAATTATTTTCTCCCAAAAGCCATAGACGCTGGAGGTCAATTGGAGCTTTCAAAATTGATTTAACTTTTGT
This sequence comes from Mustelus asterias, assembly GCF_964213995.1. Taxonomy (NCBI): domain Eukaryota; kingdom Metazoa; phylum Chordata; class Chondrichthyes; order Carcharhiniformes; family Triakidae; genus Mustelus; species Mustelus asterias. The sequence continues at coordinate 135,719,226 of NC_135804.1, forward strand.
TGCATTTGGGTATCAAGAGAGAAGTGGTAGTTATTAGCCAGAGTCCACAATGGGCCATTAGAGAGAGAAAATGGGTTATGTATAGCTTGAGGGGTACAACTACATAAGCATTGGGGAAGGTGAGGAAGCAGGACTGCATGAACTACACAAGAAGCAAAGATTGGCACAGTGGTTAGCACTGCTGCCTCTTGGCGCCAGGGACCCGGGTTCGATTCCCAGCTTGGGTGACTGTGCGGAGTCTGCACGTTCTCTCCATGTCCACGTGGGTTTCCTCCGGGTGCTCCGGTTTCCTTCCACAGTCCGAAAGACGTGTGCTGGTCAGGTGCACTCCCTCACTGTACCCAAACAGGCGTCAGAGTGTGGCGACTAGGGGATTTTCACAATAACTTCATTGCAGTGTTAATGTAAGCCTACTTGTGACACTAATAAATAAGCTTAAACTTAAAAAACTGAAGTGTAAATCAGCCATGATCTGATTGAATGATGGGGCAGGGACTTGGTGGGATGAACAACTTTCTCCTGTTCCCGATACATTCATGGAGACCACTGACAGGTCAAATAGCAGTCTCGTGAGCTAACCCTTTAGCCTTTACACCCATTTTATTAGCACAGCTTTTAATACCAAATTGTGAATTCATTATGACACAAGTGGGCTTGAGTTCCATACCAGTTACAAATGGCAGGTTTTAAAAAAAATACAAGAATAACTTAGAAGCATTCAGCAACACATTACAGGGCAGTAAGTTCCAAATCCGAACATGACTATATCACATTAGGTTCTTCAGGATAAATCTTTCTGCAGTTCTTCAGTTTACAAACGTCGAAAAATAAATCATGTTGAAAGATTGCAACTGTCATTAAATTAACAGCCTTGTTTGGTTAGTTTCTTTTGAAAGGAATAAAGATGTCTTGCTGCAACTATATAGAGCATTGAGGAGACCACATCTGGAGTGTTCGTACAGTTTTGGTCTCCTTAACTAAGGAAACAAAGAAAATAGGAGCAGGAATAGGCCAATCAGCCCTTCCAGCCTGCTGGAATCCTCCATGATCATTCAATATGATCATAGCTGATCATCCAAGTCAATGACCTGATCCCGCCTTCCCCCATTTCCTTTGGCCCCTTTCACCCCAAGAGCTATATTGGACAACTTCTTGAAAACATACAATGTTTTGAGCTCAACTGCCTTCTCTGGTAGCGAATTCCACAGGCTTCACACTCTCTGGGTGAAGAAATTTAACTTAGTGTCACAAGTAGGTTTATATTAACACTGCAATGAATTCACTGTGAAAATTTCTGCTCATCTCAATCCTTAAAGCTTTACCCCGTATCCTTAGACGCCCTCACCATCGGGAACATCCTTCCTGAAGCTACCCTGTCTAGTCCTATTAGAATTTTATAGGTTTCTACGAGATCCCCTCTCATTCTTCTGAACTCCGGTGAATAAAATCCTAACCGACTCAATCTCTCCTCATATGCAAGTCCCACTATAACAGGATTCAGTCTGGTAAATCTTTGTTGCACTCCCTCTAGAGCAAGAACATCCTACCTCAGATAAGGGGATCAAAACTGCACATAATATTTCAGATGTGGCCTCGCCAAGGCCCAGTATAATGGTAGCAAGACATCCCTGCTCCTGTACTCAAATCCTCTTGTTATGAAAGCCAACATACCATTTGCCTTCTTTATCGCCTGCTGCACCTGCATGTTTACCTTCAACGAATGGTGGACGAGGACACCCAGGTCTCATTGCACATTACCCTCACTTAATTTATTGCTATTTAGCTAATAATCTGTCTTCCTGTTTTTGCTACAAAAGTAGATAACCTCACTTTTATCCACATTATACTGTATCTGTCATGCATTTGCTCACTCACTCAGTTGTCCAAATCACATTGAAGCATCTCTGCATCCTCCTCAAAGCTCACCCGCCCACCCAGCTTTGTGTCATTTGCAAATTTGAAGATATAACATTTACTTCCCTCATCTAAACCATTAATATATATTGTGAATAGCTGGGATCCTTGCACCGATCCTGCAGTACCCCAGCAGTCACTGCCTGATAGTCTTAAAAATACCCGTTTATTCCAACTCTGTTTCCTGTTTGCCAACCAATTTTCTATCCATCTCAATACATTACTCCTAATCCCATGCACTTAATTTTACACACTAATCTCTTATGTGGGATTTTGTTGAAAGCCTTCTGCAAGTCCAAATAAATCATATTCACTGGTTTCCCCCTCATTTCCCCCTTGGGATAATGATGCAGCTATATAAGACCCTCGTCAAACCCCACTTGGAGTACTGTGCTCAGTTCTGGTCGCCTCACTATAGGAAGGATGTGGAAAAGATTGAAAGGGTGCAGAGGAGATTTACAAGGATGTTGCCTGGATTGGTTGGCATGCCTTATGAGGGTAGGCTGAGGGAGCTCGGTCTTTTCTCCTTGGAGAGACGAAGGATGAGAGGAGACCTAATAGAGGTGTATAAGATGTTGAGAGGCATAGATCGGATGGACTCTCAGAGGCTTTTTCCCAGGGTGGAAATGTCTGCTACGAGAGGACACAGGTTTAGGGTGCTGGGGGGTAGGTACAGGGGAGATGCTAGGGGTAAGTTTTTCACACAGAGGGTGGTGGGCGAGTGGAATCGGCTGCCATCAGTGGTGGTGGAGGCGAACTCAATAGGGTCTTTTAAGAGACTCCTGGATGAGTACATGGAGCTTAATAGGATGAAGGGTTATAGGTAGGTCTAGAAGGTAGGGATGTGTTCGGCACAACTTGTGGGCCGAAGGGCCTGTTTGTGCTGTAGTTTTTCTATGTTCTATGTTCAACTGGAAGAATTCCAGTAGATTTCTCAAGCATGATTTCCCTTTCATAAATCCACGTTGACTGTCCGATTCTACCACTGCTTCCCACCTCTCCGCTATTAGATCTTTGATAATGGACTCCAGGATTTTCCCCATTCCTGACATCAGTCTGACAGCTCTACAATTCACTGTTTTCTCTCCACCTCCCTTTTTAAATAAGGAAGGATATATACTTGCCATATGTGGAGTGCAACAAAGCTGCATCAGATTAATTCCTGGGAGGGTGGGATTCTCCTATAAGGCCAGGTTGAGAAAACTGGGCCCGTATACTCTAGAGCTGAGAAAAGTGAGAGGTGATCTCATCGAATCACACAGAATCCTTACAGGTCTCTACAAAGTGGATGCAGGAATGATGAGACTGTGTTCCCTAGGTTAAGGTCGAGAATCTGGGGACAGTCTCAGAATAAGAGGCAGGCCATTTAAGACTGAGATAAGGAGGAATTTCTTCACTCAGCGGGTGGCGAATCTTTGGAATCCTCTACTCCAGAGGACTGTGGAAGCTATCAGTCATTAGCTTATTCAAGACTGATAGATATATTTCTAGACATTAAAGAGCTCGAGAGATATGGGGAAAGTGTGGGAAAATAACATTCTTGTAGAAGAACAGTCCAGATATAATTAAAAGGTGGAGCAGGCTCAAGTAGTCGAATGGCGTACTCTTTCTCCTCTTTCCCATGTTTCCTTGAAAGCAATTTTTCAAATGCTTCTCATCAATTGGATGACAGAGCAAGATTACAGTTACTTACTAGCTGATCAAGGCAGAAATAAATAAAATGGAACAGTGCTAATGCAGTTTAACATGAAAAAATAATAATGCTGACTACATTTTAGGAGCAGATCATTATCTGTAAAATGCTGAGAGAAGTCCTGAGGTCGTGAAGGGTGCTATATAAACACTTGTTCTTTCTTTAACAGTACAATGAAGCAAGGTTACTTAACCTCATTCAACAAAATGAGGAAAATATTATAAGCATATCATAAAAAGCAATGAGCACTTTGTAAATTTCACAGAGATTTTAACAAGCCGTGAACAATGCAGAATGGCATATGAAGCAATGAGTCAGATACTTGACACAAGTCATGACAACTTTTCCCCACGGGGTTTCACATCTCAGTAACCTCCTCCAGCTTCATAACAACTATTCTGTTGTGGGTACTATCTTTGAGATGAAACATTTAACCAAGGCACCATTAGATTCTTAGGTGGATGTAAAAGATCTAGAACATAGAACATAGAACATTACAGCGCAGAACAGGCCCTTCGGCCCACGATGTTGCACCGACCAGTTTAAAAAAAAAACAGTGACCCTCCAACCTAAACCAATTTCTTTTCGTCCATGAACCTATCTACGGATCTCTTAAACGCCCCCAAACTAGGCGCATTTACTACTGATGCTGGCAGGGCATTCCAATCCCTCACCACCCTCTGGGTAAAGAACCTACCCCTGACATCGGTTCTATAACTACCCCCCCTCAATTTAAAGCCATGCCCCCTCGTGCTGGATTTCTCCATCAGAGGAAAAAGGCTATCACTATCCACCCTATCTAAACCTCTAATCATCTTATATGTTTCAATAAGATCCCCTCTTAGCCGCCGCCTTTCCAGCGAAAACAATCCCAAATCCCTCAGCCTCTCCTCATAGGATCTCCCCTCCATACCAGGCAACATCCTGGTAAACCTCCTCTGCACCCTCTCCAAAGCCTCCACATCCTTCCTGTAATGTGGGGACCAGAACTGCACACAGTACTCCAAGTGCGGCCGCACCAGAGTTGTGTACAGTTGCAACATAACGCTACGACTCCTAAATTCAATCCCCCTACCAATAAACGCCAAGACACCATATGCCTTCTTAACAACCTTATCTACTTGATTCCCAACTTTCAGGGATCTATGCACACATACACCTAGATCCCTCTGCTCCTCCAATATACTCTTCTGATGAATAGCAAGTGGGCTAAGATTTTTCCTTCAACATTACAAGAACAGATTATCTGGTCATTATCCCATTGCTGGTTGTGGGAGCTTGTTGTGTGGAAATAGGCTGCTGTGTTTCCTACATGACAACAGTGACTGTCCTTCAACCTTACTGATTGTGAAGTGCTTTGGGATGCTCCCAGGTCATGAAAGGTGCTGCAAAGTTGCAAGTCTTTCTATTTCTCCCTTTAAGACACTCCTTTAAACCTACCTTTTTCTCTTGGCATTTGGTCACCTGCCCCAGCATCCCCCTTCATGGCTTTGTTTTCTTACATTCCTATGAAACACCTCAAGGGGAGGAGATGGCCTCGCGGCACAGTTGCACAGTGATTAGCACTGCTGCCTCACAGCGCCAGGGACCCGGGTTCAATTTTTGGCTTGGGGTCACTGTTGTGTGGAGTTTGCACGTTCTCCCCGTGTCTGCGTGGGTTTCTTTGGGTGCTCAGTCCCACAGTCCAAAGATGCTCGGGTCAGGTGGATTGACAATGCTAAATTGCCCCTTAATGTCAGGGGGACTAGGGCCTGGGTGGGTTTGTGGCCAGTGCAGACTCGATGGGCTGAGTGGTCTCTTTCTGCACTGTAGGATTCTATGATATGATAATCGCTTGGCTATTAACCCAGAAACTCAGCTAATGTTCTGGGGATCCAGATTCGAATCCTGCCACAGCAGATGGTGGAATTTGAATTCAATTTTTAAAAAATCTAGACTTAAGAATTTACTGATGACCATGAAACCATTGTCAATTATCAGAAAACCTATCTGGTTCACTGTTGTCCTCTGGGAAGGAAATCTGCCGTCCTTACCTGGTCTGGCCTACATGTGACTGCAGAGCCACAGGAACATGGTTGACTCTCAACTGTCCTCTGAACAAGGACAATTCGGGGTGGGCAATAAATGCCGCCCAGCCAAAGACGCCCATGTTCCATGAATGAATTTAAAAAGATGTCTTATAATGGTAAAGGTGCTATACAAATGCAAATATGTCATATTGCTGTTGTGCGTCTGCCAGTATCTGCAGGATTCTACACAGGAGGAGCATCAACAGAAGCTCAAGCAAGGGTTACTTGGCCAGAAAATGATGCATGTTGACAGGAGATTCAATCAAAAAAGTTACTTTACCTGGAAGAAATAGCCACATCAACACGCCATCTGAAATCTTGAAGAGTTGGCAATCGAGTCCTGTTTTGCAAAGCTGCAGTCTCCAATACTGACCGCCTTAAATAAAAAAAAACCAAATAGTATTGTAATACTTTGGATCATAACATCATAAGACACTGAGCATGAGTAGGCCATTCAGCCCCTCAAGCCTGCTTTGCTGTTCAATAAAATCATGGCTGATCCGATTGGGACCTTAACTCCATTCTCTTGCCTGCTCCTATAACACAACTCCCTTGCAGATCAAGAATCTAACCCTGCTTTGAATATACTCAATGAACCAGCCCCCACTACCCTTTGGAGCAAGAATTCCAAAAATTAGCAGCCCTCAGAGAAGAAATTTCACCTCATCTTGGTCTTAAATGAGAAATTCCTGATTTTGAAATTATGCTCCCGAGTTCTCGATTTCCCCATGAGAGGTAACACGCTCCCAGCGTCTACCCTGTCGAGCCCCAATTGAATTTTATATATTTCAATAAGATCATCTCTCATTTTCCTAAAGGTCAATGAATGTAGGCCTGACCTGCGTAGCCTTTCCATCCCAGGAATTAGCCTAATGAAATGCCTCAAAATTACAAGTATATCAAGAAAAAAGAATACAGCACAGGAACAGGCCCTTCAGCCCACCAAGCCTATGTTCTCATATGACGTCTCTCCAAACTAAAGACCTTTTGCCTCTATATGGTCCATATCCCCCTATTCCCTGCCTATTCATGTTTCTGTTAAGATGACTCTTAAACGTTGCTATTGTATCTGCTTCTACCACCTCCTCTGGCAGCCCATTCCTGGCACTTACCACTCTCTGTGTAAAAAAACCTGTCTCTTACATCTCCTTTAAATTTGTCCCTTTTACTTTATGCCTCTTAGTAATTGACATTTCTGCCCTGGTAAAAAGATCCACTCTCCATGCTTCTCATAATTTTGTAAATCTCTATCAGGTCGCCCCTCAGCCTCCGATGTTCATGTGAAAACAAACCAAGTTTGTCCAATCTCTCCTCATAGCTAATGCCCTCCGAACCAGGCAACATCTGGGTAAACCTTCTCTGCACCCTCATCAAAGCCTCCACATCCTTCTGGTGGTGTGGTGACCAAACTTGTACGCAATATTCCAGATGTGGTCTAAACAAAGTTCTACACAATTGCAACATGACTTGCCAATTTTTATACTCTATGCCCTGACCGATGAAGGCATATACCATATGCCTTCTTGATCATCTTCTCCTCCCTTAAGTAAGGAGACCAGAACTGTATGTAGTACTCTGGGTATAATCTCACCAAAACCCCATACGGTTACAGCAGGGTTGCCCCACGTTTTGTACTCCATCTTACTTGCAAGCGTTTCTCCAATCACCAAGTCACATTACCATTCAAATATGAGCAGCACTATAACAGGTAACAAAATTCTGTGAGAAGTCAGAAATTTCAGAAACTAGTTTTGACTACTTGCGAGTTTCTGCCCAACTTTCTTTCAACCGCCAGTCTAATGACCGTCAGGTGAATTATATAGAGATTGTAACTCTGAGAAGGCTGTCTGCATTCATCTCTAGTTTCCACAGCAGCATTAGTCCCATTCCCACATCTCTACACTCCCACTCCTTCAGTCACCTTTTCTTAAATGATCTTTGCTTCAATCACTAACTCCAGTAGTGACTGCACGACCTGTGCAAGACTTTCCCCGGTCAGTCCTCAGATTCTGGCATTTAATTTTTTTTGTTCATTTGTGGGACATGGGCATCGTGGGCTGACCATCATTTATTGCCCATCCCTAGTTACCTGACAGTTGAGAGTCAATCACATTGCTGCGGCTCTAGAATCACATGTAGGCCAGAACAGGTAAGGATGGCAGATTTCCTTCCCCTTTCTATTTATTCGTGTCACAAGTAGGTTTACATTAACACTGCAATGAAGTTACTGTGAAAGCCCTTGAGTCGCCACACTCTGGCACCTGTTCAGGCATACTGAGGGAGAATTTAGCATGGTCAATGCACCTAACCAACACGTCTTTCGGACCGTGGGAGGAAACCGGAGCACCCGGAGGAAACCCACACAGACACGGGGAGAACATGCAGACTCCACACAGACAGTGACCCAAACTGGGAATCGAACCCAGGTCCCTGGCGCTGTGAGGCAGCAGTGCTAACCACTGTGCCACCCAATGGACATCAATCAAGGACATCAATTCCTAAAGGACATTAGTAAACCAGATGGATTTTTCTGACAATCAACAATGGTTTCATGGTCATCAGTAGATTCTTCATTCCAGATATTTTTTATTGAATTCAAATTCCACTATCTGCCATGGCGGGATTCGAACCCGGGTCCCCAGAACACTAGCTGAGTTTCTAGATTAATAGCGATATTACCAAGAGGCCATCGCCTCTCCAGAATCTGCAGTGGACCCTGTGCAGACTGCTCAACGGTGTATCACAGCCGAGCCAGATAACACTCTCAACCTGCTATTATGATGTGAAGATGCCGGTGTTGGACTGGGGTGGGCACCGTAAGTAGTCTCACAACACCAGGTTAAAGTCCAACAGGTTTATTTGGTAGCACGAGCTTTTGGAGCGCTGCTCCTTCGCAGCGCTCCGAAAGCTCATGCTACCAAATAAACCTGTTGGACTTTAACCTGGTGTTGTGAGACTACTTACTGAACCTGATATTAGATGAATCCTAGCAGGGGGCGATAGACTGCAATCAATATCTAGCATTTTCAATTCCACTCTGGTTATGAGACCAATTCCTCTAGCACCATCCTGGATATGATTAACTAATTTAGCATTGATTGGTAATCTGGTTTATCACACCCAAACCCTGTGGTTAAGATGCATGCAGTCATAATTCCCAACTAATCTTTTGTACATTCATATATACACTTAGCAATAAAGGAATGCTTAATTGGAAAACAGCAATCAAAGGCAAATTAATTCTAAAGTTAGCCCATGCTCCCTGGGTTAACATATTAGCATCAATAATGAGAATGGGGGTGGTGTACAATTCGACTGTAACTGTGAAACACTATGAAAACATGATTTTGTTAGGGAGAAATGGTAGTATAGTGGTTATGTCAATGGATTATTGAATTATTAAACCGTCTATTTTAGATAGTTACATGGGTAAGATGGGTAGAGAGGGATATGGGCCAAATGAGGGCAATTGGGACTAGCTTAGGGGTTTATAAAAAAAAAGGGTGGCATGGACAAGTTGGGCCGAAGGGCCTGTTTCCAGGATGTAAAACCTCTATGACTCTATTCGTAACCCAGAGGTCCAGATTAATGCTCCGGGACATGGGTTCTGATCTCATCGAGGGAAGTAGAATTTAAATTCAATTAATGTAAGCTGAACTTGAAAGCTTGTTTCAATAATGGTGACCACAAAACCACCGATTGTTGTCAAAGCCCATTTGGCTCACAAATGCGCTTCAGCGAAGGAAAACTGCTGTCCTCATCTCATCTGGCCCACGTGGGATTCCAGACCCACAGCAATATGCTCGACTCATAACAGCCCTCTGAAATGACCTAATAAGCATTTCACAGGCAACAAGGATGGGCAATAAATGCCGGCCTTGCCAATGCCTACATCCCATGGAAGCATACAGAAATGTTCGCAGTCAAGCTGAGAGTGGGCTTACAGGATACAGGATCAATCCCCCAGTCTCAGCAGTAGTACATTTCGTATGTGCGTGCGCGCCCACGCGTGGGGTGTGAGCGTGGGTCTTTGTTGGGGGAGGGGTGTGGGGGTGTGTGTATGTATGTGGGGAGTGAAGGGTGTGGGTGTGCGTGGGGGAGAGGTGCTTGGGTGTGTGTTGCGAGGGGGGGGGGCTGGAGGGGGAAGGGGGGAGGAGGGGTGAGTGTGTGGGGTCTGGGGGCAGAGAGCAATGGATGGACTAAGTGGGAGATGCACAAGGGGCCAGGGTTTGGAGGCATGCCAAGGTCTCAGTGGATTGTCAGGCTGGAAGAAGTTAAGAGTTAGGGAGGGGCAGGGCCATGGAGAAATCCGAACGCTGAATGAGATTTGTTTTTAAATTAGGGTGTCGATGGATAGGGTGTCAGTGCAGATCAGTGATCACAGAGGTAATGGGTGAACAGGACTCGGTGCGAGTCAGCAGAGGTTTGAAGTTTAAGGAGAGTGGACGATGGTGGGCTGGTCAGCGCAGCACTGGACTGGTCACATCTCGAGGCCACTAAAGCATGAACATGTATTTCAGCAACAGATAAGCTGAGAGAGAGGAGCAGACACGGGCAACAACACAGAGACAGCAGTCATTAGTCTTTGCAACGGGAAACCACATGAAGACGGAAACACAGCTCAGAGCCATAAGCGGATGCTGAGATGATTCTCATCCCAGCAGTCAGGATTAGGTTTGGATAGGAGCAGAAGACTCCCTACTCTGGTGTCCCAGCTTACTTTTATTTTCAATTTAACATTTATAAAAACAAAGGTGAAATCCATCAGTTTTGGATCAAATATTCATTGGCACCAAGCATTGCTTCATAGACCATAAATCAATACATGCTAAACACAAAGCCATTACTGTGTTTTCACCACAGAATATCAGCATGTCATTCCAACCAATAACATTTCTAGCCAAACAGTCTGGTTTAAGGCACTTTTCTGTCAGCTGATTAACCATAGTTTATTTAACGTCTGACTAGTTCAAAGCAATGGAATCCCTGTTATAACTCGATTCTTTACAAGACTACAATACGAAGGAAAATAAGCGGCCGCTTGAAGTAATTTAGAACAGTTTCCTGTGGTATTACCAATTACTGTGGCCGGTATCAGTGACATCACAGGAGAAATTAAAATAACCAACCTGCTACCAAACACAACACTCGCAAAGTCAGAAATAAATTCCTCTGGAATCCTGAAATACAGAAGTGTCAGAAAAACAGGTAAGTACCGAAGGTAAAAGGCAGATTCCAAATGTTTACAGTAAAATGCACTCTCCTAGTTGCGGGAAAAGGTTCTAATTTATTTTTATATTCACTTCAGTTACTCCCCCAACAGAGTACAAATCGCTTACAAGAAAACAACTCTTTACAAATGTAAAATACTACAGATTCTGGAAATTAAAACCAAGTGCTGGAAATACTCAGCAGGTCAGAAAAATGAGCCAAAGGCTTCAGATCATTGACCTTTTCATCAGAACTGGTCAGAGAAGGCTTGATTCTATATTGGCGGCATGGTGGCACAGTGGTTAGCACTGCTGCCTCAGAGCGCCAGGGACCAGGGCTCATTTCTGGCCTCGGGTCACTCTTTGTGTGGAGCTTGCACGTTCTCCCCGCGTCTGCGTGGGTTTCTTCCGGGTGCTCCGGTTTCCTCCCACAGTCCAAAGATGTGCGGGTTAGGTGCATAGGCCGTGCTAAATTGTTCCTTAGTGTCAGGGGGATTTGCAAGGTAAATATGTGGGGTTACGAGGATAGGGCCTGGGTGGGACTGTTGTCGGTGCAGGCTTGATGGGCCAAATGACCTGTTCCTGCACTGTAGGGATTCAAAGATGTAATAGGATGCGAGCAAGTAAATGGGGACGTTAGTGATGGGATGGAGTGTAGAAGCATTAAGCATTTCTCTATGATCTGGAATGTATCAAAGGATGGTGGAAGCAAATTCAAGAGTAATTTCAAATGGGAATTGGATAAATTCATAAATGGGAGAAAAACCAAAGTTTCTGGGGAAAGAGCAGTGCTTTATATATGATTGCAGTGATTGACTCTTAACTACTCACTAAAGTGCCGAATGAGACACTCAGTTGTGTAAAACAACTATAAGCAGAAACAGGGGTATAATGATGTGGCGATGCCGGCGTTGGACTGGGGTGAGCACAGTAAGAAGTCTCACAATGCCAGGTTAAAGTCCAACAGGTTTATTTGGTAGCACAAGCTTTCGGAGCTCTGCTCTGACCCAATCTTCTTCAGCAACCTTTTGTAAGGCGTTTGATAAGGTGCCTCACAAAGGTTGCTGAAGAAGATTGGGTCACACGGAGTTGGGGGTAGGGTGTTAGTGTGGATTGGGGATTGGCTATCCGTCAGAAAGCAGAGAGTCGGAATAAATGGGTGCTTTTCTGGTTGGCAGATGGTAACTAGTGGTGTGCCGCAGGGATCGGTACTGGGGCCTCAACTATTTACCATTTATATAGACGATCTGGAGGAGGGGACTGAGTGTAGGGTAACAAAGTTTGCAGACGACACAAAGATAAGTGGAAAAGTGAATCGTGTGGAGGACGTAGAAGGTCTGCAGAGAGATTTGGACAGGCTGAGTGAGTGGGCGAGGATCTGGCAGATGGAGTATAACGTTGACAAATGCGAGGTTATTCACTTTGGAGGAAATAATAGCAAATTGGATTATCTAAATGGAAAAAGATTACAACATGCTACTGTGCAAAGGAACCTGGGGGTCCTTGTGCATGTGACGCAAAAACCCAGTCTGCGGGTGCAACAGGTGATCAAGGCAGCAAATGGGATGTTGGCCTATACGCAAGGGGGATAGAATATAAAAGCAGAGATGTCTTGCTGCATCTGTACAGGGCATTGGTGAGGCCGCAGCTGGAATACTGTGTGCAGTATTGGTCCCTTATTTGTGGAAGGATATATTGGCCTTGGAGGGAGTGCAGAGAAGGTTCACCAAGTTGATACCAGAGATGAGGGGTGTTGATCATGAGGAGAGACTGAGCAGATTGGGTTTGTACTCGTTGGAATTTAGAAGGCTGAAGGGGAATCTTATAGAGACCTATAAGATAATGAAGGCGATGGATAGGGTAGAGGTGGAGAGATTCTTTCCACTTAGAAAGGAAGCTAGAACTAGAGGGCACAGCCTCAAAATAAAGGGGGGTCAGTTTAGGACAGAGTTGAGGAGGAACTTCTCTCAGAGGGTGGTGAGTCTCTGGAATTCTCTGCCCACTGAAGTGGTGGAGGCTACCTCGTTGACTATGTTTAAGTGATGGATAGATGGATTCCCAATCGGTAAGGGAATTAGGGGTTATAGGGATCAGGTGAGTAAGTGGAATTGGTCCACTTCAGATCAGCCATGATCTTATTGAATGGCGGGGCAGGCTCGAGGGGCTAGATGGCCTACTCCTGCTCCTATTTCTTATGTTATGTTCTTATGTTCTCCCAAAGCTCGTGATACCAAATAAACTTGTTGGACTTTAACCGGATACAATGAGGCAGCATTCTCAGGACAAAGGATAACCAATAAATCCTGCACCCGCCACTGACTCCCATTTCCAGAAAATGAATTTTAAAAAATGCAAATCCTCAGAAAATTGTTGCTCCACTTGACAAAATTTTAGCGAGTTTTACTTCATTCAAATCAGCGCTTTAAAAACTTCAAGTACATTTGTCTTGCCTGTCCTAGAATATAGAACATTACAGCGCAGTAAAGACCCTTCGGCCCTCGATGTTGCGCCGACCAGTGGTAGAGCACAGCCAACGTTTTGAGTCTAAATGACCCTTCATCAGAACTCTGGTTCTGACGAAGTCATCTAGACTCGAAATGCTGGCTCTACTCTCTCTCCACAGATGCTGTCAGACCTGCTGAGATTTTCCAGCATTTTTCTGTTTTTGTTTCAGATTCCAGCATCCGCAGTATTTTGCGTTTATCTTAAAACTTACTTAAGGTGTAGAGTGCTTTGAGATATCCTGTAGGCATAAAAGGTGCCATGCAAGTGCAATTCTTTCTTTCTTCCCTCAGAATGGGTGAAAGCACTTCATAATGGACGTATTACTTATGAAGTAAAGGGAAGGTAAGGTTGCCATGATCCCAGATGACCATAGGTTGCTCTCTCCTTTGAGGGGGACAGCTGACTGGTGATGATTTAACCTGAGGATCACCACACCTCAAGCGAGGGGCAAGGTTGAGAAGGTTAATTAGCTCAGCCAGTACAGGAATTGAACACGCGCTGTTGATGTCACTCTGCATCGCTAACCAGCTGTCCAGCTTACTGAGCCAGAAGTACAGTCACTGCCCTTCTGTAGCCAGATGCAATAGCTAATCCATGTCCAACAATGGTCTCACAAACAGTAATGAAATAATGATCAGTTAATCTGTTTATACAAAGCGGAGGCAAATTCTTAAAAGGAAGAAAGTGATCTCATTGCAGGTAATATTTAACTGAAAGGATTACTTAATCTGGAACAGCTCACTAAATGAGGAATACTCTTTGCCGAGAGAAGCTCTGAGACTTAACGTTCATTAGATTAGACACGCTATAAGAGCAGGGTCTTTTTCCTGGTATAACTCAACATACAAACACTGCGGAGGTATCAGACAGATTAGTGCAAGCTCAAAGCTGCGACCAGGAAAATATTTCGCACGCTGGCATTTTAAATCTACACAAGTCCTTACTTTAAAAACTGAAGCAATTTCTAAGTGGCATATCACTTCAAAATGTGAATGCAAACGATAGAGGAACACAAAAGGCACAGAGATTACAGAAACCCTACATAACTGGGACAGATTTACAATAGACGTGTCTTTGTTTCCTTGGGTACAAATTTAAAGAGACCAGAGATGGGAGCGTGAACAATATACATCATCTACACATCATTACTTTCTCAGAAGACTAAGGAGATTTGGCATGTCAGCTACGACTCTCACCAACTTTTACAGATGCACCACAGAAAGCATTCTTTCTGGTTGTATCACAGCTTGGTATGGCTCCTGCTCTTGGTATGGCTCCTGCTCTGCCCAAGACCGCAAGAAACTACAAAAGGTTGTGAATGTAGCCCAATTCATCACGCAAACCAGCCTCCCATCCATTGACTCTGTCCACACTTCCCGCTGCCTCGGGAAAGCAGCCAGCCATAATCAAAGACCCCATGCACCCGGGACATTCTCTCTTCCACCTTCTTCCAATCGGGAAAAAGATACAAAAGTCTGAAGTCACATACCAACCGACTCAAGAACAGCTTCTTCCCTGCTGCTGTCAGACTTTTGAATGGACTTACCTTGCGGAAAGTTGATCTTTCTCTACACCCTAGCTATGACTGTAACACTACATTCTGCACTCTCTCATTTCCTTCTCTATGAACGGTATGCTTTGACTGCATAGCGCGCAAAAAACAATACTTTTCACTATGTTAATACATGTGACAATAATGAATCAAATCAAATCTTTTATCACAGACTCTGTAGAATTCAGGGATCTCAGTAATCAAGGTAGTTGAACATTGACAGCTTGAGTCTTGACAGTGACTTAAAAACTTTCGTGCTCCATATTTGAATGAACATTCTTTCAATTACAATGAAAAAATGGGCAGGATTTTCCGGCTTCTCCATGGCACATTTGCGGCGAGGCTAGCCATTGGTTGGTGGTGGGATCTTCCGGTACCGCCGCTGTCAACGGGTTTTCCCATTGTTTACATCCTCCACCGAAAATCCTGCCCACAGGAACGGCCGGAAAATTTCACGCCAGTGATTTTAAAAAAACATAATGTCAGGAAACCCCAAAGTGCTTTACTACAATTAAGGGTGGCACGGTGGCACAGTGGCTAGCACTGCTGCCTCACAGCGCCAGGGACCCGGGGTCGATTCCGGCCTCGTGTCACTATGTGTGTGGAGTTTGCACATTCTCCCCGTGCCTGCATGGGTTTCCTCCGGGTGCTCCGGTTCCCTCCCACACTCCAAGGTTGTGCAGGTTAGGTTGATTGGCTATGCTAGATTGCCCCTGTAGTGTCAGGATAAATATGTGGGGTTACGGGAATAGGACATGGGAGGGAGTGTTGTCAGTGCAGACGTGATAAGACAAATGGCCTCTTTCTGCACCGTAAGGATTGTATGATTCATCCATGAAGTATTTTTGAAGTGTCGTCAATGCTGTGATGCAGGAGACACAGAAACTAGTTTGTGTAAAGGAAGGTCTCACAGATAGCAATGAGAATGAAAAGTCTGGTGTTGGTTGAAGGAGAGATATTGGCTAGCATTTTTTTTTCAATCCCCCTTAAAATCATAGACCGGCTTTCAACTACATTTTAATCCAAAACATTTTCATTGCTGTGTTCCATGTCGCACTGAATCATAGAAGAATCATAGAATCCCGACAATGCAGAAGAAAGCCATTCAGCCCATTGAGCCTGCATTGCTTATCCCAGAATTCCTCTCTCCCTTTGACCAAGCTTTTGGTTGTATCTCCTTATGTGGCTTGATTTAATGACACTCTTGTGCAGCACTCTGGGACAACTTGCCATGTTCAAGGCGATACATAAATATTAGTTGCTGTTGTTGTTGGAGGGGATAAAATTGCAGGGCTATGGTGACTAACTCTTCCAAAGAGCTGGCACTGACCAGATGGGTCAAATGGCCTTCTGTGCTGTAAGATTCAATGATTAATGAGCAAGATGTTTTTTCAAGCCCCCGAGAAATTATTTTCCTTTGCTAAGTTATAATTGCCTGCTCTCAGGAAGGGGGTGCACCATTATAAAATCTTACTCGCGACTGCAGTACAGCAAACATCTTTGGTAAGCATCATTGTCTAGCTTCTTTCAAATAAAATAATCTTCATTGTTAACCGAGGGCGACAGTACATACGGTACCCCGCTACTTCTGCCATCTGCTGTCACTCTTGGGTAGTACAAATAAGGAACTAAGAATTGAAAAATGACAGCACTATCTGATAGATTTTGTTTCACATATTTTTTCCTCTTGTTCCTTTCACCTCTTTCCTGATTTTACTGCTGATCATTCAGTCCTGACGTCATTAAACTTGTCTTTCTCTCTACAGATACTGAAAACTCTTCCCACAATTCATCGATCTGTGTTTCTATCATTTCTGCTTCATTCCAGAAAACCCAAAGCAGTGATTGTGAAAAACAAATGCAGGTTAACATTTCAAGTGGAGACTCTCTCTCTACCTGTTCCAATTAATCTTTTGGGTGCAGGCATTTTTGTCTTCCTCGATTATTTATTTATTGTCACAAGTAGGCTGACATTAACACTGCAATTAAGTTACTGTGAAAATCCCCTAGTTGTCACACTCCGGCGCCTGTTCGGGTACACTGAGGGAAATTTAGCATGGACAATGCACCTAACCTGCAAGTCTTTCAGACTGTGGGAGGAAACCGGAGCAAACCCACGCAGACACGGGGAGAACGCGCAGACCCTGCACTGAGTGTGACGTGAGCCGGTAATCGAACCTGGCGCTGTGTGAGGCAGCAGTGCTAACCACTGTGCCACCCATCTGTTTACAGATGCCAACAGCTGTTGTGAAACAGAAAATACTGAATGTTGATAAATGAAGTCATTTTATCTGGTGTCTGAGCAGCCTGTGATCACTAAAAATAACCGGTACATCTTTTAGATGCTGATGAGAGGAATAAGGATTCACAGCTTGATTGGTGAATCCTCAACATGTATGCAATTGATAAAATTAGCAACAGAATCTAAAAGAACTGGAAATGACGTGGTTTAGAAATAAAAGCTGTGATTTTTAATTTATTTATTCATGGGATGTTGGTGTCGCTGGCTAGGCCGGCATTTATTGCCCATTCTCAATTGCCCTTGTGAAGGTAGTGCTGAGCCACTGCTGCAATCTGTTGGTGCAAGTGGATTCATAATGCTGTTAGGAATGGAATTCCAGGATTTTGACCCAGTGATGGTGAAAGAATGGTGATCTATTTTCAAGTCAGGATGGTGAGTGGCTTGGAGAGGAACTTGCAGGCGGTGGTGTTCCCTTGTGTCTGCTGTCCCTTGTCCTTCCAGATGGTAGAGGTCGTGGGTTTATAAGCTGCTGTCAAAGCAGCCTTGGTGAGATGCCGCAGCACATCTTGTAGATGGTGCACACGGCTGTCACTGTGCTGTTCAGGATGTAAAGTTCATTGCTGCAGCATAATCTGAGCCGCACTTAAAAAAATCATAATATAATCAGACAAAATCAACATGCTTTTACGAAAGGAAAATTGTCTTTGGCAAATTTATTTTTTGAAGATGTCAATAGTAAGGTCAATAAGGAGGAGCCAGTAGATGTAGGACAGGTCGGTGAGCCTTACGTCAGTGGTACGGAAATTATTGGAGAGGATTCTTCGAGACAGGATTTATTCCCACTTGGAAATAAGTGGGCGTATTAGTGAGAGGCAACACGGTTTTGTGAAGGGGAGGTCGTGTCTCACGAACTTGATCGAGTTTTTCGAGGAAGTGACGAAGATGATTGATGAGGATTGGGCAGTGGATCTTGTCCACATGGACTTCAGTAAGGCCTTTGACAAGGTCCCTCATAGCAGACTGGTGCAGAAAGTGAAGTCGCATGGGATCAGAGGTGAGCTGGCAAGATGGATACAAAACTGACTCGGTCAAAGAAGACAGAGGGTAGCAGTGGAAGGGTGCGTTTCTGAATGGAAGGCTGTGACAAGTGGTGTTCCTCAAGGATCAGTGCTGGGACCTTTGCTGTTTGTAATATATATAAATGATTTGGAGGAAAATGTAACTGGTTTGATTAGTAAGTTTGCGGACGACACAAAGGTTGGTGGATTTGCGGATAGCGATGAGGACCATCAGAGGATACAGCAGGATATAGATCAGTTGGAGGCTTGGGCGGAGAGATGGCAGCTGGAGTTTAATCCGGACAAATGTGAGGTAATGCATTTTGGAAGGTCTAATACGGATAGGAAATATACAGTAAATGGCAGAACCCTTCGAAGTATTGATAGGCAAAGGGATCTGGGTATACAGATACACAAGTCACTGAAAGTGGCAATGCAGGTGGAGAAGGTAGTCAAGAAGGCATACAGCATGCTTGCCTTCATCGGCCGAGGCATTGAGTTTAAAAATTGGCAAGTCATGTTGCAGCTTTATAGAGCCTTAGTTAGGCCGCACTTGGAATATAGTGTTCAATTCTGGTCGCCACACTACCAGAAGGATGTGGAGGCTTTGGGGAGGGTATAGAAAAGATTTACCAGGATGTTGCCTAGTATGGAGGGCATTAGCTATGAGGAGAGGTTGGAGAAACTTGGTTTGCTCTTACTGGAACGATGGAGGTTGAGGGGCGACCGGATAGAAATCTACAAGATTATGAGGGGCCTGGACAGAGTGGATAGTCAGAAGCTTTTTCCCAGGGTAGAAGAGTCAATTACTAGGGGGCACAGGTTTAAAGGAGATGTACGAAGCAGATTTTTTTTTACACAGAGTAGTGGGTGCCTGGAACTCGTTGCCGGGGGAGGTAGTGGAAGCAGATACGGTAGTGACTTTTAAGGGGTATCTGGACAAATACACGAATAGGATGGGAAGGAGGGATATGGAGCCCGGAAGGGTAGGGGGTTTTAGTTCAGTTGGGCAGCATGGTCAGTGCAGGCTTGGAGGGTCGAAGGGCCTATTCCTGTGCTGTAATTTTCTTTGTTCTTTGACAGGATAAAGGTGCCACACACAAAGATTGATAGGCAGGGCAAGGGTACATGCAGTTAGGGTAACATTAGCGTGAAGAATGGATTGGTCAGGGAGCAAAGAGTGGGCATAAACAGAGCATTTTCAAATTGGCAGGTTGTTCTGTGAATAGTGGAGTGCTGCAAGGATCAGTGCTGTGGCCTCAGCTATTCACAATCTAGATTAATGAAGAGACAGAGAGTAATGTAACTAGATTTTATGAAGATACAAAGCTAGGTGGAAATATAGGCTGTGCGGACACAAAAAGGCTGTAAAGAGTTATAGGTAGGCTAAGCGTGAGTACCAAGATGGCATATCGAGTAAAATGTGGGGAAGTGACAGAATATTCACTTTGATCAAAATAATAGAAGAGCAGAGTATTTTTTAAAGTGCAGAAACTGATAAACGTTGATGGTCAGAGACACTTGGGGGGTACTTGTACAAGTTAACATTGGTGCAGCAAGCAATTAGGAAGACAAATTGCATGTTGGCCTTGTTTGGAGCACAAGAATGAGGAGGTTTTGCTACAATTGTATAGGAATTTGGTAAGATCACATCTGGAATACAGTGTGCATATTTGATCTCCATATTTAAGGAAAAATATGCTTACATTGGAGACAGTAAAACAAAGGTTCACCAGATTGATCCTTGAGATGAGAGGCTGGGTAAATTAAAATTTATTTTCATTAGTGTCACAAGTAGGCTTACATTAATGCTGCAATGAAGTTACAGTGAAAATCCCCTAGTCGCCACACTCCGGCACCTGTTCGGGTACACGGAGAGAGAATTTAGCATGGCCCATCCACCCAACCACCATGCCTTTTGGACTGTGGGAGGAAACCGGAGCACCCTGAGGAAACCCACGCAGACATGGGGAGAACATGCAGACTCCGCACAGGCAGTGACCCAAGCCAAGAATTGAACCCGTGTCCCTGGTCCCATGAGGCAACAGTGCTAACCACTGTGCTACCGTGCCACTCTATTAGGCCTATATTCTCTGGAGTTTAAAAGAAAGAGAGGTGATCTCATTGAAACGTACAAGATATGGAAGGAGCTTGACAGAGTAGACGCAGAATGTGTTTCGCTGGCTGGGGAATCTAAAACACATTGGCACAGTCTGAGGAAAAGGAGCTGATCACTTAGGACTGAGATGAGGAGAGGGTTGTGGGTGCTCCATTGTTGAATATCTTTTAGGCTGGGGATAGGCAGGTTTTTGGTCTCTCAGGGAGCTGGCAGGAGAGTGGAGTTGAAGCCCAAGATCAGCCATGATGGCAGAGCAGGCTTGACAGATGGTGTGGTCTCCTGCTCCAATTTCCTGCATTTGATAGCGAGTTAAAAAAACAGTAACATCTCGCATGTATAAAGCACCTTTAATGTAGTAAAATAACCTAAGGTACCTCATAGGAGCAATTATCATGGAATTTGACTGGGGGTGCAGCATAAGGAAACATTAGGGCAAGTGATCTAAAGCTTGGTCAAGTGTTAGGGTTTTAAGGAGTGTCTTACAAGGAGAGAGAGGTGGAGAGCTTTAGGAAGGAATTCTAGAAATTAGGGCCTCAGCATCTGAAGGTGGTGCAACAGCGCTGGTATTTTCACTGGATGAGCAATCCAGAGACCCTGGGTAATGCTCTAGGGATTAGGGCGGCACAGGGATTAGCACTGCTGCCTCACAGCGCCAGAGACCCGAGTGACTGTCTGTGTGGAGTTTGCACGTTCTCCCTGTGTCTGCATAGATTTCCTCCGGGCGCTCCATTTTCCTCCCACAGTCCAAAGATGTGCAGGTTAGGTTGATTGGCCATGCTAAATTGCTCCATAGTGTCATGTGGACTAGCAGGGTAAATACTTGGGTTTAGGGGGATAGGGCCTGGGTGGATTGTGGTCAGTGCAGACTTGATGGGCCGAATAGCCTCCTTCTGTACTGTAGCGATTCTATGATACTATGACTGGAGTTCAAATCCTATCATGACAGTTGGTGAAATTTGAAAAAATCTGGAATTTTAAAAGTCTCATGACCATTGTCGTAAAAACCCACCTGGTTCGCTGATGTCCACTGGGGAAGGAAATCTGCCGTACTTACCTTGTCTGGCCTACATGTGACTCCAGAGCCACAGTAATGTGGTTGATTCAGAAATGACCACTCAGTTCAAGGGCAGTCAATCAGGAATGGGCAATAAATGCTGGCCCAGCCACTGACACCCACATCCAATGAATTAAAAAATATATCAGGGACGTTCAAATGTTGCTATATGCAGACTGGGCCAACTTATTTTCTCATGTGGCAATGCATTGCAGTGAACCCAAACACAGAACTCACATTCAGAACCCCCATCTTTCACTGCAGCAAAAGTAGTGAACATTTCCAAAAGACTCAAAACAGGCTGAACAAGTCTTTTACTTTCTTGTGTGAGGATACTGTGCTTTAAAGAAATGTACTTCTACCACATTTCTCACGAAGGGTATGTTTGCAATTCAGCTGTGTTTACACGGAGCCGATTTGTCTGCACCAGACAGCTCCATGTTGAGAATGCAGGAGAATAACTGATTTTAGCTAATATGGTGTTTGTTTTAATCTGAGTTAATGCATTTTTGTTTATTTTCCTCCCTGGGGCTTCAGAGTAGGGTTTTGATTAGGTTGATTAACAAGAGACAGAGTAATTTGCTAATGGGAGGAGTTAAGCTTACAGGGAAAGAGTTAGTTTCTGCTTGGTTCTGAAAGAAGCAAGAGATGTCTCTCACACTCGCTCTCTCTCACTGGAGTCTGCTATTTGGGATTGCTAGCAGAAATAGGTCTCTTTCTCCAGAGGTGTTCTGGAGGCTTAAGGACCAGAGCCCACGTACCAGCACATAAGCCTTTGTTGTTTGCTAACTGATTTTGAGGAGCCTATGAGGAATATTGCTCAAATTGGAACTAAGAGATAGATTAGCAGTTAAGAATTGTATCTTGTCATGGTAAGTATTTCAATTGGTACAAGTTAAGCTAATTCATTTGTTATTAAATAAAGTTTGTTTCAATAAAAGCTTCCTAGTGGGTCAATAGAATCACACCTGGAGTGAAACACCTTATCCTCACACTAATGCCGAAATAAAGAAATACTGGTGTGATCGAGTCGAGCTTCATAAACTTTGAGGTTTCTGCTCTGGTCCCTAACACTTGGGATTTGCAGTTCCTAGCGATAGGACCAAATAAACTCAATAAAGGAATGTAAAAAAAATACTTTTCATCAATTAATTTCACCTTAAATATATTACCTGAGGTCCCTTAGATCACTCTTAAAAACCTGAAAACAATCAAATCAAAATTATGATTAGAAAATAAGCTCTTCAGTTTATATCAGATCAACAACACTTAGAGAGGAATGCTGCAAACACACGGAGAAGTGGCACATCCTAAAACTGGGTAACCAAAATCTGACACCTTGGTACCGAGACCATGCCGGATTTCAGACACTTGGGTTGGGTGGGGTCATGGGTCATTTGGTTTGACTCAGAGCCCGGGAGCTGGGCAAACACGTCACTGTAAGCAAAGTGACAACTCTGATTGCTAATCCAGTCCATTGCCACTGAGCACGAGTGCCGAGACCAACTGTCCCGGTATTTGGACTACAAGTCCAAATTTTATTCAATCGAGCAGAGTCAGGAAATTGATCATTATCCAATGGAATATTTTCAAAAATGTCAGGTTTTCAGACAGCCAGATTTTTGAACATGTACTGATAGCCGTGAGTGTTTTCATCAAATTTACAGTTCATTTAGTCTGAATTTTTTTCATTCAATGATAAGATTAACCTGAAGAACCTCACCACCTTTCAACGCGCATGTTGCAATTACAGTGGAATGTTCCTATTACTGTCACTGGTTTCATATTTTTGGTTACCATTAACGAGCTCCCATATATGCATAAATCACAGCCACGTGCAGGACTGGATTTATCCACGACAACAGTGTAAGCTCCACTCACCTCTTGCTTGAGGGACGTCTGTGGCAGACGCAGAGCTTCGCTGAGTAGCGTGTACATGCCTGCCAGGATATGACTTAGCTGTTCCTCGGATAGGCTCTCTGTCTCAGCGATGCTCCTCACAGCCTCTCTGGAATCTTTTCCTTCGAGCGAATTAATGACCGCTATGGGAGACAACCATGCTTACCAACGACAGCATCATTTTCATTCAGAAAATTGGCTATTGCTAGAAGGCGTTGGCTGCACACCTTAATTTGCTTAACATTTTAAAAGGTCCTCGTACCAATTGTTTCCTGTTAACATCGTGATGTGCGGACTACACAAATGGCCCCGCTTAGGCTCAGAAAGAATTTTTAATTGCGACAATGCCTTTAAATTTACAAGATTATGAAGGGCACGGACAGAGTGGATAGTCAGAAGCTTTTTCCCAGGGTGGATGAGTCAATTACTAGGGGGCACAGGTTTAAGTTGCGAGGGGCAAGGTTTAAAGGAGATGTATGATGCATGTTTTTTATACAGAGAGTGGTGGGTGTCTGGAACTCGCTGCCGAGGGAGGTAGTGGAAGCAGATACAATAGTGACTTTTAAGGGGCGTCTTGACAAATACATGAATAGGATGGGAATAGAGGGATATGGTCCCTGGAAGGGTAGGGGATTTTAGTTCAGTCAGGCAGCATGGTCAGTGCAGGCTTGGAGGACCGAAGGGCCTGTTCTTGTGCTGTAATTTTCTTTGTTCCAATACATTCCAGAAAGTTAATTTTAAAGAAAAACAGAATCAACATAAAAGCAAAATACTGCAGGTGCTGGAATCGGAAACAAAAACAGAAAATGCTGGAAAATCCCAGCAGGTCTGACAGCAACTGTGGAGAGAGAGTAGAGCGAACGTTTCGAGCACAGTCAGAGCAGCTCTGATGAAGGGTCATCCAGACTCGAAACGTTGGTTCTATTCTCTCGCCACAGATGCTGTCAGACCTGCTGAGATTTTCCAGCATTTTCTGTAAAACAAAATCAAAGCTGAATAAGGTCACCCATGGTGTGAAAACAGTAAGAAACTGAGAGGAAGTGACTACCATGGAGAGGAACAAGAGTTTAAGGAGTCCATGGTTTTGAGGTTCTGGAATGACACGAGAAGGAAGAGGTGTAATTTAGGGTGGGGGGAATGGTGTTGTAGTGGTAATGTCACTGGGCTAGTAATCTGGAGACCTAGCTAATGATCAGGGCACATAATAAATCTGGAATATAAAGCTCGTCTCAGTGTAACTTAACAGACGAACATAACTGAAGAACTAGGAGCAGGAGTAGGCAAAATAGCCCCTCCAGCCTCAACTCCACTTTCCTCCCCTTTCACCACAGCCCTTATGTTGGGTCCATTCATCCATTTGAAGAGAGAGGGGACAACACTAGGTACGAGTTTTAAAATGGGTTTCTTTTATTGAAAAAAAACTTTAAAACATGACAGGAGCAGTAAAAAGCGAATTTGGGGACTGGCTTTTAGCCAGGCCCTGTACTGTACTTAAACACACTGAACTGAAACACTAAAATCCAAACTATATTTCAACCCTTATCTCGTGCTTGGAAGTGTCCTTCACAAGCTGTCTTCGTCTAGAAAAACAATCCTGGCAGCTGCTGTTATGGGACTTGTTTGCCTGCATTCTGTACCCTTCAGGAATGCAGTTGATTTCCAGCTAACCTTTAGCCTTCTGATTCTACATGTAGTCAAGTTAGCAGTCAATATTCCAGCTTAGCAGAGTTAATTAACCCCTACAGTCTATCATTCAACTGCAGTTGTGCACAGGCAGAAATATCTTAAAATGAAGTCTGCATAGACTGAAGCAAACAGGGCTATGCATACACTGGATCTCTCACCTTACTAATTAAAAATCTGATTTTGTAGTAAAAACCCATCTGATTCCCTTCTGGGAAGGAAATCTGCCATCCTTACCTGGTCTGGTCTAAAGTGACTCCAGACCCATAGCAATGTGGTTGACTCTCAACTGTCCTCGGAAATGGCCTCGCCAACCACTCAGATTAAGAGCAATTAGGGATGGGCAATAAATGCTGACCCAGACAGCAATGCCCACACCTGAGAACTTGTAAAAAATGAACCTTGGTCCCAAAACAATAATAGTGGAGAAAGAGATTAAACATAGAAACTAGCAGCAGGAGTAGGCCATTTGGCCCTTCGAGATTGCTTCACCATTCATTTTGATCATGGCTGATCATCGAATTCAATATCTTGATCCCCCTTCCTCCCATATCCCTTGACCCTTTAGCCCCAAGAGCTATATCTAATTTGTTCTTGAAATCAGACAACGTTTTGGCCTCAACTACATTCTGTGGGAGTGAATTCCACACATTCACCACTCTCTGGGTGAAGAAATTTCTCCTCAGCTCAGTTTTAAAAGGTTTACCCCTTATCCTTGATCTATGACCCTTAGTTCTGGACTCCCCCACCATTGGGAATATTCTTTCTGAATCTACCCTGGCTAATCCTGTTAGAATTTTATAAATTTCTATGAGATCCCTCTCACCCTTCTGAACTCCAGTGAATATACTCCTAACCAATTCAGTCTCTCCTCATATGACAGATCTGTCATCTGAGGAATCAGCCTGGTAAACCTTCGCTGTACTCCCTCTACAGCAAGAACATCGTTCCTCAGATAAGGACACGAAAACGGCACACAATACTGGAGTTGTACTCCAGGTGTGGCCTCACCAACGCCTGATATGCCATCAAGCACAAAGAGGAGGGAGGATTCAGAAGAATAGTAATGAGGACAACATGGATGGCATGGTGGCACAGTGCTTAGCACTGCTGCCTCACGACGCCAGGGATCCAGGTTCGATTCCCAGCTTGGGTCACTGTGTGGAGTTTGCACATTCTCCCCGTATCTATGTGGGTTTCCTCCGGGTGCTCCGGTTTCCTCCCACAGTCTAAAGATGTGCAGGTTAGGTGGATTGGCCATGCTAAATCGCCCCTTAGTGTTAAGAGGGGGGGGGGGGGACTACCTAGGGTAAAATGCATGAGGATAGGGCCTGGGTGGGATTGTGGTCGGTGTAGACTCGATGGCCTCCTTTTGCACTGTAGGATTCTATGATTCTATGAACATAGAGGCAGCTGCATTGGAGAGGGGCTGGACAAACCTTTCCCGTAACACACAGTGTGCCAAGTTATTCTTAGGGGTGGATGAGCTTGGGACATTATAAAAAGAGAAAGGATTTTATCTATTTAGCACCTTCCACATCCTCTGGATGTCCCAAAAAGCTTTATATCTGCAGCACTGAGATCAATAATCTGTTTAGGTGACAAAAGCAAGTGGCAGCATCTGCAGAGAAAGAAAGAGATAATGAGTGGGGATTTTCCCTTTAAAAAGGGATCTTTCAAGAGCCTACGTTGTTGGCACCTGCCCCATGTCCGCCAGTATGACATCAGGTGACCCGCCCCTTCACTTCTTTCTTTCAAGTGTTAAAAGGCCAGCAGGACAGCTGGCAGCCTACATTCCACTGTTCCCACCCGAACTGACACATTAAAAATAATGGGAAAATTCCGCC
This sequence comes from Mustelus asterias, assembly GCF_964213995.1. NCBI lineage: Eukaryota > Metazoa > Chordata > Chondrichthyes > Carcharhiniformes > Triakidae > Mustelus > Mustelus asterias. The sequence continues at coordinate 135,746,071 of NC_135804.1, forward strand.
CAATGTTTCAGGTTGGTGACCTTTTATCAGAACTGGAGGATGTTATAGAGATCCAGAGGCTGCCTGACCGGCTTTATGCTTTCCAACATGCTTTATTTTCATTTCACATTTCCAGCATACTGCTTTCATTGCTCTGCATGTTGTTGTTTGAAAAATAGACGCTGGGGATAACTCTCCTGCTTGTCTGTGAAGTAGTGCTGCGGGATCTTTTATGTCAACCCGAGGAGAGAGATGGGACCTCGGTTTGTCGTCCATTTCAAAAGGTGACACCTCTAATGGAACAGCTAGCTCCTGCTTAAAAACTGAAAGTGTCAGCCTGGATTCAGAGATTAAAGCTGTTGGGAGGGAAATCGATATCTGACATTAGCCAGCATCAAGAGCAGCAGGAAAACTGCTCTAACTCCTGGGAGAGAGCTGTGCAAGCATTGGATTCCAGAGACAGAGCGGCGACTCTGTCACTATGGATTCTGGATAAAGACCCGCTACCACCTTGCGCTGAACCCCCAGCCATGCCCCAGCCCCACCCCCCCCTCCACCACAGTCTTGCCCCTGCCCCCCCACCCCCAAACAGCCTCGCCCCCCCAGCTATGCCCTTGGCTCCCCCACAGTCTCACCCCTACCCACCCCCCCAAACAGCCTCGCCCCCGAGCCCCCCCCCTGCCCCAGCCACGCCCCCACAGCCTCGCCCCTGGCTCCCCCCCCCACAGCCTTGTCCCTGCCCCCCCCCACAGCCTTGTCCCTGCCCCCCCCACAGCCTTGTCCCTGCCCCCCCCACAGCTTGTCCCTGCCCCCCCCACAGCCTTGTCCCTGCCCCCCCCACAGCCTTGTCCCTGCCCCCCCCCCCCCCACAGCTTCGCCCCTGCCCCCCCCCCACCCAACAGCCTCACCCCTGGGCAACCCCCCGCACCCAGCCTCGTCCCTGCCGCCGCCCCCCCACAGCCACACCCCTGGGCACCCCCCCCCCTCACCAGCCTCGCCCCTGTCCGTCCCCCCCCCCCCCCCCCCCCCAACAGCCTCACCCCTGGGCACCCCCCCACCCACCCTCGCCCCTGCCCCCTCCCCCCACAGCCTCACCCCCGACCTCCCCCCCACAACAGCCTCGACCCTGACCTCTTCCCCCCTCCCACCCCCACAGCCGAGTTCAAGGGCAGAAAGGAAGACAGCTGCAAGAGGAAATCATCAGCAATTCCAATTCAGTGGAAGTTCCAGGTACCGCCACTTGCTAACAGGGTCTGTCCCGTGTCAAGTTGTAAAAATGTTCAGTACATTGAGGGCTGTTTGTCGTTTGCAAATCTCCATGGATTCAGACTGTCCTTTTCTAGATGTGCCTGTTGAGGTTTTTTTTGATGTGGAGATGCCGGCGTTGGACTCGGGTAAACACAGTAAGAAGTCTCACAACACCAGGTTAAAGTCCAACAGGTTTATTTGTAGCAAACGCCACTAGCTTTCAGAACTGGCTGTTCCTTCGTCAGAACTCCCACCCACCTGACGAAGGAGCAGCCAGTTCCGAAAGCTAGTGGCGTTTGCTACAAATAAACCTGTTGGACTTTAACCTGGTGTTGTGAGACTTCTTACGAGGTTTTTTCTTTGCAAGATGTCTGGCTTTTAAGAGTATCTGTCTGTACAGGTTTCACTGCATAGATTTTGGACATAAATGCAAGAAATATATCATGACATCCAGTTTTTATTTTCGAAGAATTACTAGCCCAAGTGATAAATATTAACACTCACCTTTGAGTATTTTTCGAAAGGTTTCTTTATCTAAATCTTTCAGCTGTTTTACCATCAAGTCAACTTCCATTGGTGTTCTGGCTCCAAGGTAACAACTTCTATGCGACATGCTAAGGCAAATAAGGCAACTGAATTAGAACACTTCCCACAAATAAATTAGCAAGAATAGAATAGGAACTGGAGGCCATTCAGCCCCTCCAGTCTAGTCATGCTATTGTATAGAAGGCTGATCTGTATCTCAATTCCATCTCCCTACCTTGGCTCTATAGCTCTTATATCTTTACCGAACTACAATTCACCAATCTGAGTTTAGAATTTTCCATTGAAAGCCATTCCCAACACCCATTTTTGGAGAAACGAATGCACATTTCCACTACCCCTCGAGCAGGATTTTCCAGCCCTTCCTGCCAGTGGATCTTCCACTCCCGCTGAAGGTGACTACTCCCGCATGGCGCGTTCCCCAGTGGTGGGGTAGGTAAGCCATACAAAACGCCGTAGACTTCAGCAGGACTGGAAGATCCCAACAGCACCAATGGCGAGTCACCGCCGCTAGAAAACACACCATGGGGAGTGGGGGGACTGGGGCAGGGGACAGGTCTGGAAAATCCCAGCGCTTGCGTGCAGAACAGCTTCTTCATATCGCCCCTGACCGGCCTGCCTCCAATGTTATTATGCCCTCTTCTCCTGAATTTCCCACATCAAAGAAAATAACTTCTCTCTATCTACCCTATCAACACCTTTGACCATCTTAAACACATCAACTAAACTACCTTTTAATCCTCTATACACAAGGGGATACATGCCTACACTATGAAACCTCTCCATCATTTATCCTTTTTACCTTTGCCCTCACTCTTGTACATTCTAATGGGTCTTCCAATCCAGCCCATTCCATTTGCTTCAAGTTTTCTGTTGTAAATCTGATCCAAGAAATGTTATATTATATCATTTATATCTGTCTACACTTCCTGCTGCCTCGGCAAAGCAGCCAGCATCATTAAGGGCCCCACGCACAACGGACATACTCTCTTCCACCTTCTTCCATCAGGTAAAAGATACAAAAGTCTGAGGTCATGTACCAACCAACTCAAGAAAAGCTTCTTCCCTGCTGCTGTCAGACTTTTGAATGGACTTACCTTGCACTAAGTTGACCTTTCTCTGCACCCTAGCTATGACTGTAACACGATATTCCACACTCTCTCCCTTCCTTCTTGATGAACTGTATGCTTTGTCAGCATAACGTGCAAGAAACAATACTTTTCACTGTACGCTAATACATGTGGCAATAATAAATCAAATCAAAGACATTGCTGGTTGACCAGCATTTATTGCCCATCTCTCGTGAAATTAAATTGAACCATCCAGTGTTCATTACAATGGTTCGAACAGTTAACTTGAAGGCGTGATCTGCAAGGTATAGGGCAGGTTCACCTTGCCATTCCCAAAGAGATCTATGACTTTTACAATTGCTGAAAGCCTCAGTTAATTCTACCTCCACCACACTTTCCGGAAGCACATTGATTGGCTAAATTGACCCAAGTGTCAGGGGGATTAGCAGTGTAAATGTGTGGTTACGGGAATAGGGCCTGGGTGGGTTTGTGGTCAGTGCAGACTCGATGGGCTGAATGGCCTCCTTCTGTACTGTGGGGATTCTATCCCAGGTCCTAACTACTGTGTGGAAAAAGCTTCTAATGTTGCACTAATTCTTTTGGAAATTACTTTACATCTTTGCACTCTGGCTCTTGATCCTTCCACCAATTAGATTTTTTTGTCCATGTTCACAATGTCCAAAATCCTCATGATTTTGAATTCCTCAATCAAATCTCTCCAGCTTCTCTGCTCCAAGGAGAACCGTCCAAACTTCTCGACTCTATCTCAGAAAGTACAATTCCTCATCACTGGAGCTGTTCTCGTGAATCTTTTCTGTACTCTCTCTAATGCCTTCCTAAAGTGTGGCACCCAGCTCTAAGACTAGCCGAGACCAAACCAGTGTGTTATACAGCTTTACTGTACTACCTTGCTTCTGCGCTCTGTGCACCTACTAATAAAGCCAAGGATGATGAATGCTCCCTCAACCTGTCCTACCACCACTGATGATTTATGCACATATACACTGGCTCCCTCTGTTCCTGCACCCCTTTTGGAATTGTACCCTTCATTTGTCTGTGTTTTTCCCTACGAAAGTGAATCACTTCACACTTCTTGGCATTCAATTTCATCAGCCACCTGTGCCCCTATCCCACCAGCCTGTCTAATGTCTTTCTCAAGTTCTACATCTCCTCCTCATTGTGCAAATCTTAGAAGAATTTTGAACTATCTACAAATTTGGAAACTATGCCCTGTACAGCACCAAGGTCCCCCAACACTGACACTATAGTTAAGAAAGGCCACCAACGCCTCTACTTTCTCAGAAGACTAAGAAAATTTGGCATTTCCGTTACGACTCTCACCAACTTTTACAGATGCACCATAGAAAGCATTCTTTCTGGTTGTATCACAGCTTGGTATGGCTCCTGCTCTGCCCAAGACTGCAAGAAACTACAAACGGTCGTGAATATAGCCCAATCCATTACGCAAACCAACCTGCCATCCACTGACTCTGTCTACACTTCCTGCTGCCTCCGCAAAGCAGCCAGCATAATTAAGGACCCCACGCATACTCTCTTCCATCAGGAAAAAAAACACAACATTCTGAAATCACGTACCAACCAATTCAAGAACAGCGTCTTCCCTGCTGCCATCAGACTTTTGAATCGACCTTGCATTAAGTTGATCTTTCTCTACACCCTAGCTATGACTGTAACACTACATTCTGCACTCTCTCCTTTCCTTCCCTATGAACGGTATGCTTTGTCTGTATAGCACGCAAGAAACAATATTTTTCACTTATACTAATACACGTGACAATAATAAATCAAATCAAAAATGTCTATGTCACACCAGGAAGATCAGGGACCCTGCCACCAACCACTGGGGAACTCCATTCCAAACCTTCCTGCAGCTCTAAAGCAAGAGATAATCACTCCTGTTTCCTGTAACTCAGCCAATTTCATATTCACGTCACGCCTGCCCCTTTTACTCCAAGAGCTCGAGCTTTGCTCACCAGTCTGTTGTGCTACACTTTATCAAATGCTTTCTGGAAGTCAATGCACACCAGATCCACAGCAATGTGGTTAACATTTAACTGCCCTCTAAAGTGGCCTAGGAAAGTCACTGAGCTCTGTTCAGGAAGGCAGCTTACCACCACCTTCAAGAGCAATTAGGGATGGACAGTAAATACAGATCTTGTCAGCTTCACTCATGAATAAAACAACAGTGTAACAGCTCCAAATGCCTGCATCAAAAGTATCTTGAATTGAGTCTGCCATTACCACTCCTAACCTCTTATGGCGAAGAAACTCCATCGACATTACACCTCCAAAAGAATGATCATTATGAGTTGATTATTGGACGTCTGACTATTTCAGACCTCACCTGTCAGTGTCTCAGAATTCCTCATGAGCAGAATGATGAAGGCAGCACGGTGGTTAGCACTGCTGCCTCTCAGCGCCAGGGACCCAGGTTCGATACCCGGCTTGGATCACTGGCCATGTGGAGTTTGTACACTCTCCCTATGGCTGCGTGGGTTTCCTCCGGGTGCTCCAGTTTCCTCCCACAGTCCAAAGATGCGCAGGTTAGGTGGATTGGCCATGCCAAATTGCCCCTTAGTGTCAGAAGGACTAGCTAGGGTAAAGCATGGGTTATGGGGATAGGGCCTGGGTGGGATTGTGGTCGGTGCAGATTCGATGGGCTGAATGGCCTTCTTCTGCACTGTAGGTTTCTATGATTGACAGAACTGAGAACACCACAAGTAAGTGCCTCATCACCAGTCTCTCTACCACAGCATGCACACAAGCTACACAACAATGGACCCAACATTGAGAGAGTTTCAGCAACAGCTGCTTGGTTCTCTGCAACACTATCAGGATGGACAAAGAACACCAGGCTCTGGGCAATCTCTCAAAACAACTTCAATAGTTTAAGATGGTGATTAGATGGCACTCCAACTTTGGGTAAGTCAGGCAACAGTGTCACCTGATGAAAGGTCACAACCAAACATTGCTATTATTAGGTCATCACAAATACCTCAGGACACCCCAAAGAACTTTACAGCCAATGAATTGAAAGAGACAGCACTGGACCAAATTAGAGTTCCAGGCTAGCCACACGAACACCCACCGCTTATGGCAAGGTCTACACGACATTACAGGCGACAAAGTTAAGGTGTGTAGAATTGTCAGCAACAATGCACATCTCCCCAACGAACTCAATGCATTCTATATCCATTTTGAGCAAGAGGTCGGTTAGAGGTCCCCCCGCCCTAGAATCCTCGGTCGAACCAGAATCCGAGGTCATCATCCCAGATGCCAGGTCAACCTTTTTGAAATTTAACCCCTGGAAAGCGACTGGCCCGGATTGGGCACCTGGGTGAGCACTCAGATCCTGCGCGGACCAGCTGGCCAGGGGTATTCGCAGACATCTTTAACTTCTCCTTACTCCAATCTGAGGTCCCTACCTGCTTCAAGAAGACGACCATCATCCCTGTAACAAAGAAAAGCCAGGCAACATGTCTTAATGACTATCGTCTGGTGACTGACATCCATCATCATGAAGTGCTTCGATAGGTTAGTCATGGCTCGCATCAACTCCGGTCTCCCAGATTGCTTGGATCCACTACAGGTTGCCTATTGCCGCAACAGGCCCATAACAGACACCAGCTCCCTGGCACTACATTCAACTCTGGAACACCTAGATAACAAAGACACCTATGTCAGCTCCTATTTATTGACTACAGCTCAGTGTCCAACAACATTATCCTAACAAAACTAATCTCCAAACTCCATGGCCTGGGCCTCAGCTTCTCCCTCTGCAACTGGATCCTAGACTTCCTAAACCGCAGAAGGCAACAACACCTCCGCAAAGTTGTATTCTCAGCCCCTTACTATACTCCTTATACACCCATGACCGCGTGGCTAAATTTCACTCCAACTCCATTTTTAAGTTTGCTAATGACGCCACTGGAATAGGACGGATCTCAAACAATGACCAGAGTACAGGAAAGAGATAGAGAATCTGGTGAGCTGGCGCAACGACAACAATCTCTCCCTCAATGTCAGTAAAATGAAGGAGATTGTCATCGACTTCAGGAAGCGTAGGGGAGCACATGCCCCTGTCTACATCAACGGGGACGAAGTGGAAATGTTTGAGAGCTTAGAATTTCTAGGTTTCCAGATCGCCAACAACCTGTCCTGGTCTCTCCATGCTGACTCTACAGTTAAGAAAGCACACCAACACCACTGCTTTCTCAGGAGGCTAAGGAAATTCAGCATGTCGGCAAGGACGCCCTCCAATTTTTACAGATGCGCCATAGAAAGCATCCTTTTTTGGATGTGTCACAGCTTAGTATGGCTCCTGCTCTGCCCAAGACCGCAATAAATGACAAAGGGTTATGAACATAGTCCAGTCCATCACAAACCAGCCTCCCATAAGTTGGCTCCGTCCATACTTCCTGCTGCCTCAGAAAAGCAGCCAGCGTAATCAAGCACCCCTCCCTCGCACCCTGGACATTCTCTCTTCCACTGGGAAAAAGACACAAAAGTCTGAGATCACGAATCAACCGACTCAAGAACAGCTTCTTCCCTGCTGCCATCAGAATTTTAAATGGACCGACCATGTAATCTGATCTTTCGCTTACACCCTCGCTATGACTGTAACACTATATTCTGCACCCTCTCCTTTCCTTCTCCTCAATGTACTCTATGAATAGTATGCCTGCGTAGCTCGCCAGAAACAATACTTTTCATTGACTCCCAATACATGTAACAATAATAATAAATCAAATCACAATAGTTCTGAAATATCGTTAAAGTTTTAAAGTAGGTAACACAGTAGACTATTAGCACATTGCAAGTTGTCACAAACTGCACTGCAATGAAGACTAGATCATTTTATCCCTCAATCAACATCAAAAATATTGAGCAGCACACCAGGGATAACCTGCCTGATCTTCAAAATAGTGCCCAAGGACTCACCTCTGGCAGTGCAACCCTCCCTCAGTACTGGATTTCCAATCTTAATTTTTCCACTCACGCTCAAAAGTGGGATTTGAAGCAACTGAATCAGCGGGAAGAGTGTTACAGGCGGCCTTCAAACAACCGCACAACCTCAAACAGACCATTGTCCGCAGCAAACTACCCAGCCTTCAGGAGAACAGTGACCACGACACCACACAACCCTGCCACAGCAACCTCTGCAAGACGTGCCGGATCATCGACACGGATGCCATCATCTCACGTGAGAACACCATCCACCAGGTACACGGTACATACTCTTGCAACTCGGCCAACATTCTCTACCTGATACGCTGCAGGAAAGGATGTCCCGAGGCATGGTACATTGGGGAGACCATGCAGACGCTACGACAACGGATGAATGAACACCGCTCGACAATCACCAGGCAAGACTGTTCTCTTCCTGTTGGGGCGCACTTCAGCGGTCACGGGCATTCGGCCTCTGATATTCGGGTAAGCGTTCTCCAAGGCGGCCTTCACCACACACGACGGCGCAGAGCAGAAACTGATAGTCAAGTTCCACACACATGAGGACGGCCTCAACCAGGATATTGGGTTCATGTCACACTATCTGTAATCCCCACAGCTTGCCTGGACCTGCAGAGTCTCACTGGCTGTCCTGTCTGGAGACAATACACATCTCTTTAACCTGTCTTAATGCTCTTTCCACTCACATTGTTTGTATCTTAAAAACTTGATTAGCTGTAAGTATTCGCATTCCAACCATTATTCATGTAAATTGAGTTTGTGTCTTTATATGCCCTGTTTGTGGACAGAATTCCCACTCACCTGAAAAAGGGGCTTAAGGCTCCGAAAGCTTGTGGCTTTTGCTACCAAATAAACCTGCTGGACTTTAACCTGGTGTTGTTAAACTTCTTACTGTGTTTACCCCAGTCCAACGCCGGCATCTCCACATCATGACCTCACAGTGCCAGAGACCTGGGTTCAATTCCGGCCTTGGGCAACCATCTGTTTGGAGTTTGCATGATCTCCCCGTGTCTGCGTGTTTCCTCCAGGTGCTCCGGTTTCCTCCCATACTCCAAAGATGTGCGAATTGGGTGGGTTGGTTATGCTAAATTGCCCTTAGTGTTAGGGGGATTAGCAGGGTAAATATATGGGGCTACGGGGATAGGGCCTGGGTGGGGTTGCAGTCAAAAAACAAGTACAGCACAGGAACAGGCCCTTCAGCCCTCCAACCCAGTGCCGATTATGATGCCCTAACTGAAATACAAAGAAAAACCTCTGCCCTTCTTCAGACCGCATCCCTCTATTCCCTTCCTATTCATGCCCCCATCCAGATGCCTCTTAAATGTTGCTAATGTGCCTGCTTCCACCACCTCCACTGGCAGCGCGTTTCAGGCACCCACCACATTCTATAACGATAAAATCTCTCTTAAACTTTCCCCCTCTCACCTTGAACCTGCGTCCCCTTGTAATTGACACTTCTCCCCTGGGGAAAAAGTCTCTGACTATCCACCCTGCCTATGCCTCTCATAATTTTGTAGATCGCGATTAGGTCTCCCTTCAGTCTCCATCTTGCCGGTGAAAACAATCCTAGTTTATTCAATAAAGGCGAAAGCAAAATACTGCGGTTGCTGGAATCTGAAACAAAAACAGAAAATGCTGGAAAATCTCAGCAGGTCTGACAGCATCTGTGAGGAGAGAGAATAGAGCCAACGTTTCGAGTCTGGATGACCCTTTTGTCAGAGCTTGAAAGCTCACCCTGGTTCGAAACGTTGGCTCCACTCTCTCCCCACAGATGCTGTCAGACCTGCTGAGATTTTCCAGCATTTTCTGTTTGTGTCCGAGTTTACTCAACCTCTCCCCATAACCAACACACTCGAGACCAGGCACCATCCTGCTGAAAACCTTCTTCCCACTCTCTCCAAAGCGTCCACATCCTTCTGGTAGTGTGGTTGGGACAGGCTGGATGGGCTGAATGGCCTCTTCCTGCACTGTGGGGATTCTATTCTATTACAAACTGAGCCCCAGGTTCAAACTGCTCTTGCTAAAGGACCAGAACCACTATTCTCAACGTTAACCCTGCAGCAGGCAGACACACACAGGCCACTTCTCTGGGCACGGTGATCCCAGGGGGGGATGAGAGACAAAACCAACCTCAGCCCCAAGCCAGACACTCAACTTACTCAGCTCGCCCTCACCACCCACTGACTTCACATCCGCCCCGCTCGCTACCTCACATCCGCTCCCCAGCCCCTCATCATTGACGAACCTTCCGCCCCGCCGATGACCTCACATCCGCTCCCCAGCCCCTCACTCATTGACAGAACGTCCGCCCCGCGGATGACTTCATATCCGTTCCTCAGCCCGCCCCCCCTCCCCAATCGACAAACTGATGTCACATCCGATCCGCGCGTTACCTCACATCCGTTCCTTGCCCAGCCAAAGACGTCACATCCGCTCAATAACACCTGGTGGGAGATGTTTATTGAGGTCTCAGAGATGGTTTTGATTATTAATTGCTGATATTGCGCTAATGATTGTTTCAGAGCTGTTGTCATGTTTGAATTGACGATTATTCCCGCATTGAGGGTTTCTCTGCTGCCCCGAGAGAGCGGAAGTGAGGGAGGCGGAAGTGACGTAACGAGAACGCTGGCTGGAGAGAAACAGAGTGGAAACTGGTGAGAAAATCGAGAGAAAGAGAGAGAGGATAGAGGGAGAGAGAGAGAGAGAGGATAGAGGGAGAGAGAGAGAGAGGATAGAGGGAGAGAGAGAGAGAGGATAGAAAGAGAGAGGACAGAGAGAGAGGGGAGAGAGATGATGGAGGATAGAGAGGGGAGAGAGATGATAGAGGATAGAGAGAGGGGAGAGAGATGATGGAGGATAGAGAGAGGGTGGGGAGAGAGATGATGGAGGATAGAGAGAGAGAGAGGGCAGAGAGATGATAGAGGATAGAGAGAGAGAGAGGGCAGAGAGATGATAGAGGATAGAGAGAGAGAGAGAGAGGGGAGAGAGATGATGGAGGATAGAGAGAGAGA